>NW_023596422.1:18429-138624 GCF_011947565.3 Pollicipes pollicipes
AGCCTACCATGTTTCAGTGGGCTCTTTCTAAGTCGATAACACTCAGAGGCTGTACCGGAGTTTTTCTGGGTTGCTCAGAAACATTGTAAATGTAGATCTCAGATCAAAATGGGGTCGTAAATTTGCATTCACATCAAGTTGTTTTGGACGCAGAATGATCAGCCTTTATCAGAATCAAGTAGTGGAAGAATCATCTAACACAGCTTCGGCCATGTGCGCTCGCAATGCTTACAACAAAAACTGCGCCGCCCGACGTTGCAGTTTCCTGGGGCAGCGTAGCGCCAGTCCTACGTCTAACACCAACACTACGTCTAATACAACGTTTATGAAGGCAGTACCACCTTTGGACGCTTTAGGATATGTTTACTCGTTGAAACGCTTAGAAAGTGTCCCGGGAGTACGTTTTACCTATGCAATTTTTAGATCAATGATATAAACGGATCATCATTCACAGCGCCGCGAACCGACGCTTAAATTGGATGGTAGAACTAGAAAACTAGAGACGAAATCTCTATTTTCGTGCTCCTATCGCTGTTGATCTCTTCATAGGATAAGCCCAACATTCTGTAAGTGAGATAAACGCCGCAGTCAATGTTCTGAACGGTATGAGTTGATTTAAAAATGTTTTGGAAGCATTATATCACGATGGCTGTTCTCGAGCGCGAGGCACCCACCACCCGGTGCTGGCTGCAATGGCCAACGCCGCTCGGTCACATGGAAACTGCACGCCAGCCATTCAAAATTGTTTTACGTAATTTGTTTCACATGTTGATCCTGAACAATGATGGACACCTTGCTTGTTTCATCCTTTTTTATTTTTGACCACGAGGTTATCCGTCTTATTGAGCACCAAGGGAATCCCTTGCCCTTTCAGAGCTAGGAGCCCAGTAGGGCAGACCAATAGGGGCATATCATATTTCCCGCTCAGGGACTTCAGGGCCATTCGGTTGCAGCGTGGGCTGCCTGCGGACTGCCACGCCCGTGACAGGGGCGGCATTACCTGGTCGATACCGAAACCCTCAGAGAAATACAGAATACATTGGTCGCCTACCTGACGCTTGAGACCTCCTGGCACGGCCATTTCCTCCCCAGATAGACGCAGGGGCGCTAGTTGCTGCAAAGGTCCCTCGTCGCAGGTGTCCAGTAACTGGCATAGTGACACCGTTCAGCATAACGGGCCTTTGGCTGAAATGGGATGGAGAGCCTCCGTTCGATACCGGGGCCCTGCCTGATAAAGGGCCTCCCATTGTCGCATTGTGGACTCACATCTTTAAACTCTGATTTCACGTTCATTGTCAGAGGGCCCGACCAACGCAAGAGTCCGCAAACTTTCGGGGTCCCGTCCCTGTCCCTGTGCAGCAAATGTTGCCCTGGCCGACTTGAGGCCCCTTGTAGACATCGGACCCTCTATCAGGCGCTGTGGGCCGCTGACCAAAGAAGCCCCCCATTGCTTCAGCGGTCCCGGTCGATGCAAATCGCGGGTTCCGACCTTGACCCTGCTTGGGAAATGGGCCCCCAGGGCTCAAGCCGACACGGAGCCGATTGCTCGGTGTTGGTGGTCTATCACCGAAGTAGACACCCGCTTGCCGCAGGTGTCCCCGATCGGTGCAAGAGGCCCTCTGACTGATATTTGATGGCCAGGCCCTGCCTTCCAACCGGGCACTTGATCGATGGTCCGAAGGGCCCTTCGGCTCCTTTGCGGGTTCCTCGAGCACTGTTCCACGCCGATTCTGGACCCCCTGTCAATACCGGACCTTTGATAAGCACCGTAGTCCCCTAACTGACACAGGGGCCACTCACTGACTAAGGGCTCGACCAAGGTAAATCGCAGATCTTGGCTCTTTCCCTGCTTGGGAAATGTGCCCTAAGTCCCAGACACATCCCGGATTTAACCTAATTTCCTTCCAATAACTTCATGGATTTAGAGTCCCTCCCCCACCCCCAACAGAATGGAAATACAGCCCTGGCCTAATACGTTTGCTTGCTCTGTCTCGGCGAAAGATGTTGTCGTTGGTCATCATTACGCATTTGTTTGGCGTCGATCGTCGAAAGCAGGACTGGTAATCGACGTCGGATCGATGTAATCTGGCTTCAGCCGTATGAATGTGCATGGGGCCCCGGGAACAAAGACCGTAAGTCGATTTGCGCAACTAATAATATTTGCCATGGAAATCCAGGCTGATTGCTGCAAGGCGGGGTGCAGGCGCATAACTCCCGTTAGGCACGTTTGAACGGCTAGTGTCGGTGATTATGGTCGGACGATTACCGCTATCGGTTCAGTTGGCTGGTGTCGATCGTTGGGTTTCTGCTATTGCTTCACTGAATATTTACGTTGGAGTGAAGTTCGGCACATTGCAAGAGTTCCTCCGGATATAGACGGTGAACTTGGCCACATTTTGGGTGCAAACATTCCACCTCTTTCTTTTCATTTTCCGATAAGGTGTCGCAGCAAAATATTGCAGCAGCTTGCTGTGGTCTTTGTACCTTGAAATTCACTACTAATGCCAAACACTCCCACACATAGTACAAAACAAGACCATAGTCAGCAATGGACATAGATCGTGTAGTTAAAAACATGCAGCATGCAGAAAAACAAAAATAACTGAGGAAACACAAGACTGGCAATGTTTTGACATGTTTGTGATCGTATGCTATTCGAATGCCAGCACAGCCTTGTTCGTGGTCCAGGTTTGTCAGAAATTCGCATGCCATTGTTGAGAGAAACGTGAGTTAAATGTTATCTGGGCGACATTGTGCAAGCGGTAGTTTCACAAAAACATAGTTTGTTGATTTTACATTTCTGCGACTCCTTTTGCTAAACTAATGTATTGTAAAACGAGAACTTGTGGCCAATCGGGAGATCTCACCCAGTGTTCCGTGCATCCGTTCTCTCGGAAAAGAAGGGGATACCTTAGCACGTCTGGGCATCAGGCAATATTAACACCGCTCTTCCCATTTATAATGTCAGATCTGGTTTCTTAGTGTAGTTATAGTGTAGATCTGGTCTTAGTGTAGATCTGGTCTTAGTGTAGATCTGGTCTTAGTGTAGATTTGGTCTTAGTGTAGTATCGTGTAGTTAAAAGTATTTGGCATGCAGGAAAAACAAAAATAACTGAAGAAACACAAGACTGGCAATGTTTTGACCATGTTTGTGATCGGATGGCTATTCGAATGCCAGCACAGCCTTGTTCGTGGTCCAGGTTTTGTCAGAAATTCGCATGCCACTGTTGAGAGAAACGTGAGTTAAATGTTATCTGGGCGACATTGTGCAAGCGGTAGTTTCACAAAAACATAGTTTGTTGATTTTGCATTTCTGCGACTTTTTTGCTAAACTAATGTATTGTAAAACCGAGAACTTGTGGCACAATCGGGAGATCTCACCCAGTGCTCCGTGCATCCGTTCTCCCGAAAAGAAGGATACCTTAGCACGTCTGGGCATCAGGCAATATTAACACCGCTCTTCCCATTTATAATGTCAGATCTGGTTTCTTAGTGGCCAGGGGAGTGCGTCATTGCATTGCACTATGATTGAGGCCGCCATGATTTTTTCGGAGATCTAGTCCCAACGTTTTGATCTGGTGTTTTCTGGGATGAACGTCCGCGTTAAGTGGAAACTGTTTAGTGATCCTGGCCCGGCCATAAAATACCTGGTCAACGGCAGAATTAGACGGCAAAGCTTAAAGTGCCCGCAGTGCGCTTCGTGGTCCATTCTGCCCTCTATCGTTAGCGCGGCCACATATACCCTGGCAGCAGGCTATCCCAGTTGGAGACAAATAACGGACGCTTAAAGCGACTTGAACCCACGGCGCCACAAGTCTGGGAATAGGAAGGCAGGCGCTCTAACCAGTCTGAGCTGTCGGAGACGAACACAGTGCAGCGGGTTACGGGACGATTTAAAAGTTAAGTTCGGCGATGTATCTTCCTCCCGGTCGTACCATAAAACGGGTTGAGCAGGAATGTAGCTATCACATTTCGTCGGGTTTGCCCCCGAGTGAAATGAATATTGAGGTGGCGTTAATTGACATTTTCGGAGAAATTGGACCACGAGCTCAGCTGGGAAGCGTCACATTCCCTCAACATTTATAGCAATATATAACAAGTCAATACTAAACTCAATATACACAACCAATGATTTTCAAGACGTCGTTTAACCACCACCTCCTGACAATTTGTAGGTAAGGCCGTTTATTTCCAACATGTGAGCTCCCAAACTCATCCCCCTGAAGCACCAAGACTTAAACCTTTCTTTCTTGCATAAACTCCACATGTGTCAAAACGTTGGTCACTCTGTTCCAGCAAAACAGTCACTCTGGAGACCTATTCGGTCATTCGGTCATACTTTGTTCTTTCAGCTATCAATATGTCTGTTGAAAAGGTAGTGAAAGTTCAGTTTCCTTTTATATTTAAGTACATCTTGATAGTGTACTGGACATTTTTCATAACCTCCGTCCGTGCGTGCAAGACCACGGCATTGTATATGAAACCGTCCTTTTTGTGCCTCGGAGCACCGTCAATGAGGATGAATGATACATATTTTCGTTGTTAAGGGGCCACCAGTTACCAAGATGTTTTCTGTTAATGGCACCCATTCAGGAAGCTTTGAAAAAAAATCGCAGGTTGACATCAACTTGAAGTGGGAAATAATTCTTCCGCAACAAAACAATTTTTAAATGTACAAGATGCTTTGCTATACAAAAGCCGTTTTTTAATTTCAGCATCGAAGAAGTAACTCAAAGTGGAAGGGACTGGGCAGAAATTCGGGTTCTAGGATAGGTTAGGTCAACCTTATCGATTTCCACTCCCACCCACAACCCATTTTAGAAAGTGACACCCCTGCCGGGATATGACAAACTATCCTAAAAACATCCGAACCCTGCAAGGGTCCAAGGTTTTGTGCGAGACTACGTGCGCTGCCGCAAGCATTGCTTCTTCTGCCCTTTTTTCTAAGTCGAAATGTGCTGATTTCGTTTCGCTGGACTCCTCGTTTTTAAGATGAAAGGCGCTTTTTCCAGCCATTTGGCTCTTTTCAGAAATTTGCGAATTCCGCGTCCACCGCGTCAAACCAGTAAGACACGTTTGCATGTTTTGCGCGACGGGACGCAGTGAGCGGCGTCACGTTTTACCATGGCGCATTGTATCATCACAGCTACGAGACCATAACCTCTCAAAACTGCGGAAGCTCACATGTCTTCACTCTAAGCTTTGTAAACCGTTCCAGTAAGCCATTTTGTAATTTATGATTGACATGACACACACCTTACATACACATGTACATTAATCAAGTACATTGCCTGCATTATTCGAGCCCGTCGGCTAGCCCGTCTGAGCGCCCTTCTCCCTACCCATCCACGGCCCATTTGCCCCTGACTGAAATAGCCCGCGGCCTGTGGAACGGCCGATCAAGATGCAGTCATCAGCCAGAGGGCGGGGTGGACCGGCCCTAAGGTTGTGGCACAAACTGCCACCAACAAAGGCTGCTATTGGGCGAGGGTTGCACAATGGGATGTTGGGATCAGGTTTCGCATAATAAACACTGCTTAGTGTGCCAGCTCTGATCTCTGAAATCACTGCAATAAAAAGTTCGGGGGACTTAATATCTGATGAAAATCGCACCCAAAGTCAAGCGAACTTCGTAAGACGGCTATGCTAGTACATTTGCGGTCTAAAACGGGATGCTTGGAAACAGTTACCCATTTATTCCTCATGCAAATGCCGATCGCCGATTTACGACACCGGCGGCGTTTGCAGCCGTGTGTTATCTGCTGTGCCTCTAGTGCATTGAATACCCTCATGAACATCCTATCCTGAATATCTGAATATTCTCTCTGGCCGGAGGCCTATTGTGGGCAGCATGATGCGAGGGAC
Organism: Pollicipes pollicipes; assembly: GCF_011947565.3. Classification (NCBI taxonomy): domain Eukaryota; kingdom Metazoa; phylum Arthropoda; class Thecostraca; order Pollicipedomorpha; family Pollicipedidae; genus Pollicipes; species Pollicipes pollicipes. Next base: position 24,295 of record NW_023596422.1, read on the forward strand.
GCCGCCAACACGTATCGATGTCATCGCTGTGGTACCGTGCCTCACTCGCAGCTGCAGTCTAGTGTGTTTGTGTGTGTGGGGAGGGGGGGGGGGGAGGGTGCAACGTGCCAGCGTCACGTGCCAGCGTCACGTGCCAGGCCCGTTGGATCGCCGGCCCAGGAAACGCACGGGCCCCACCCTGTATATGCCAATGTCACAGCTTTGGAATTATAACAGGCAATGTTAGCCTTGGTTCCACGCGACCTGATAACAACGGGTCGTAGTTAGTGTCGGGCCGGAAAGGGTAATTGTCGTCCACAGGAACTAGATCAGGCATCTTAGAATCAGTGTATGTGTGAGTCCAGATCAAGAGTTGGTAAAAGGGAGTTTTGGTGGTGGATTTTGCGCATATTTGGTCTGTGCTTCTCCGTTCAATGACTACCATTTGCGCTGTGCATATAACAAACTTGGAATAATGGAAAGGGGGCATAATGCCTAAGTACACGCATATGTAATCTATATATATATATAGTATTATGATAGATATATATAATATTTATATATATAATACAATAATTAAAGTGTGTGGTGTGTGTGTGTGTAATGTGTGTGATTGTGTGTGTGTGTGTTGGTGTGTGTGTGGTGTGTGTGTGGTGGTGTGTTGCGTTGGTCGGGGGGGGTGGGGTGTGGGTGGGGGGTGTGGGTGTGGGTGTGGTGTGGGTGTTGGGTGTGGGTGTGGGTGGTGTGGTGTGGTGTGTGGGTGTGGGTGTGGGTGTGGGTGTGGGTGTGTGGGTGTGGGTGGTGTGTGTGTGTGTGTGTGTGTGTGTGTGTGTGTGTGTGTGTGGTGGTGTGTTGTGTGTGTGTGGTGTGTGTGTGTGTGTGTGTGTGTGTGTGTGTGTGTGTGCGCGCGCGTTTGTAAGTGCTAGCCTAACGACTCCGAAGTGTGAATACACACCCGCCTGCCACTACCGCATTGCTTGGCAGTACCAAAATTCCGGTATTGTTGAGCTTTTTCGTGAAAGTGTTCAAAGCGCTCCGAAGTGGTTTTAGGTCGTTTTCTAAGTCGGAACTGGTGGGATGGTTTTTCGAAGGTGTGTTAAATAGTTGTGTTTACGAGTCAGAAGACCACCTTCTCCATACGCACACTTCTTCACGGCGGCGGCGCCTGTCGACCACCGCCGCTCCCCCGCCACCCCGCTGGGTAATCGCCAAGGCGGGCAAGAGGGGACTGGTCACCATTGTGAGATCTGATCCTTTGGCAAAAACCACCGGGCCTTGGGGACGGGCGCGATATCGCTGCCCTTGCACGAGGAATGCTTGTAACTGAGCAGTCCGGCATCGAATACTTTGCAGACTACCAACAGCCTGCTCAAGGTGCATGCACCATGAGTGCGTGTTGCGGATACGTCACGGGATGCATACAACTTATGGCAATGGGTGTACTTTGCAGTTTTGTTTGACTTTGGACCTCAGAAATTGAGTTGGCTTCATCAAACCAGGTCTTTGCTGCATTGCGTACGGCTTGTCGTGTCCTGCATTTGCTTTGCGTAAGCTGCCATCCTATTTCGTACAGATCTTTCTGCGCTCTTGTTATTCGAGCATGTGGCTTTCCAATAGCTGGAATTTTAGTATCATATTAGTGTCAAATTTTTTGTATTATTTTTTATTGTTTTAGTGTCATACCCGAATTTATGATGGTTGCAGCATTACCATACCATTATCTTAGTCAATGTCCAGAAATCGAGTGCGTTACCAGGCGCATCCAAACTGGTGTGAATGAAACTATTAGCAAAGCTGCTCTCGCACGCCAGAAATAGCTGCGATCCAACGCGGTCGGCGTCAGTGGTATGCAGACAGGGGGACGCGGCCCCGGCCGCGTCGCGGCACGCCGCGCACAAAAGGCGCCCTCCCTCGTGTGGCGGGCAGGGGTGGCCCGACCCCGACCGGCGAGTCGGACGGCTCCGTGGCGCAGGACCTCACGATACCTTTAGCATTTGCACTTGAGAAACGAACTGTTTGCTAGTTCGGACAACTGGCTTCACAATATTGTACAATGTACGCAGTTGCACGTCTGTTGAACATAGGACGTTAGATTCATGGCCATGTGGGCTCTCCTCTGCAGACTGCATATCTATTACCTGCGTGAAAGCCGTTTTCACGTTAAGTTGAATCACTGAAAAGTGTTAAAAAGTTCAAAGTGTTTCTAGGAGGTTCTAACATACACCAAAGACTCGGACAAAAAACGGTTTCCATGCAATTTCACTAGTATGCATCAGCAGACCTTTTGTATCCAACTAAGATTATTTGTATGTCAAACAAGCCTTTTAATCATGTCGGAGACCCTACTCATACTAGAAGCATTTGTAGTTTGAGAGGTGTTGCACGACAGCTATCATTAATTAGTTGCAAATCCCTTGACGCTGTGTGTGTGTTATGAATGATTACTCCACATTAAATTCATTAAGACGTGGTTTGGCAACAGCAATGGCGTCTTACACTGGTGCAAGTCAAGCCCTGCAAATAATTTCATTGCGGAGGCCTAATACTTCGGCATGCAGACAATCATCTGGAAACAATGCCTTTGAACCGAATTCTACCTACAGCTAATTTCTCACCCTGATATGTTTGTATAACTATACAACTTAGCATTTGCATGAATTGGCGTTGAAAGCTCCTGTTTTACGGTGAGTTAGCATTTATGCATGCAGTTTCTCCCACTAGATTTGAATTGGTCTCTGGCGGGGCGACGCATCCCGTCTCGGGTATAACGTATAGGTTGCGGTACGTTGGGAGGTACGTATCAAGGGTGTGTTTTTGATGCCTTGGAGTCATGTTCGTTGGAAAGATTCTAAGCAAGCGACTGCCTTCGTCTTTTGGCTAAATATGTTTGATGGATCAGAAGACCAGTTTGCCTTTGCAGACCAGTCATATTCTTATCTATATTCAAACCTGGACCCGTTCCATTTTGCTCGAAATCATTGCAGCGTTATGACGCACTAACGGTGGTTGTGATCAACGAGTTTTTTTCTGAAAATCCGCCAATGTTAATGTTCGACATGCTGATTACGGTGTAATAACTCATTTTCAGCCGCATTCAATTTTAGGACTTCCAGAGATCAGCAGTGTTCGGTTATTAAGCCCGGACCCTCACGATGCTATTTAAGTAAATACCACTGGTAGCTTTTAGCGTACTGATTTCCCTTCACGCCCACATTAAAAATTTAGTTGAATGAAGTTAATGAAGTTGGAAAATTACAGCCAGGAACCAAGGGCGCAGCCAGAGCCTTGGCAAGGGGGGGGCACAGGGTTAACAAGGGTCCCCCCAAAAAATCACCGGATATGACCCATCTGTTAATGAGGGCATGTTTTCTAAGATAGCATATGTGCATATATATATATATATATATATATAATATGCACATATGCTATCTATCTATCTATCTATATATATATATATATATATATATATATATATATATATATATATATATATATATGCTACCGGCCACATTTTTGTTGCCGATGAAGAGTTGAAACGCCATTCTATCCCACCGCGGCGTGTCACCGGGCCGTCACGCTGGCTACACGGGGAGGCATCCCCTGGCCGACGGGAGTCCCTTATAGCGATACATTATGTCATATTGGTCCGCTCCTTGACGCGGGAGGCCTTCTGACCCGCGCAGCTGACCTCTGACCGACACAGGAGCCTCTCATTGTGTCAGGGACCCCGAACATTGCAAATCGCGGGCCCCGACCTCATTCTTGCTTGTGAAATGGGTCTCAAGGGCTCAGACGGACATGGAGCCGACTGTTTGGCTCAGTGTCGAGGCTCCAAAAATAGGGATACAGCATCTTAGCAAAAGGGACCTAATAGAAGCCCTCTGACTGACGTTTCAGGTTATGGCACTACGGGTGGGTGGGGGCCGGGTCCGAGTCCAATCGTGCCGTTGATCTTTGGTCCCGCGGGGTTCTCCGATCCCTCTTCGAACGTCATCAAACAAAGGCCGTGACCGACTGGGAACCACTGGCCAAGACATATCCCCTTGTCATTCATTGTGGACCGCTGGCCAACAAAGGGGCCCAACCACTGTTTCAGAGACCCAGATCAATGCCAATCGTGGCCCCTGATCTTGCTCCTGTTTGGCAAATGGCCCCCAAGGTTGAGGATGACAGGGAGCCATCTGTCTGGTGTCCGCGGTCTCTGGCCGAGTTAGACATCCGCATTGTCTCAGAGGGTCCTTAACGGTACAAGTGGACCCCTGACCGATATTTCAAGTCATTGCCCTATGGACCACGATTCTTTATGTGACCTGCAGCCAATTTTGCGGGCCGTTATGCCCTTCAGCCGGGCCTCTGATAGTCTGTTCTGTTGGGCCACCCGGGTCCCTCTTCGGACCTCATCGAACACTGCCCTTGGTCGCTTCGGGCCCATTGCGAGTATAAGGCCCTCTGTTAGGCACTGGGTGCCACTGATGAATACTGGCGCACCAACCAGTTTAAATCACTGGGCCCAGCCTTGTAGCTGATTGGGAAGTGAGCCCTCAGGCCTACTTCCCACAGTCCGCTCCTAAGGCAATGCGGAGCGGGCTGTGTAGCACTGGTGGTGCCTGACCGACATATAGACATATATCGGCTCAGGATGCCCCTGATCTGTACAAAGGGCCCTCTGACTGTCTTTCAAGGGTCAGTCCCCGCAGGCCGGCACCCCTGAATAACACACCGACCAGTCCTTCGTACTCTTAGGCCTTCCAATCGGGCCCTCGATCACCGGACCCGGTGAGTCCCCCAGGCTCTTCGGGCCTGCTCCAACATTGCCTCAGATCAATTTGGAACCCTTTGCCAGCACAGGGTCCCCGTTAGGTGCTGTGGGGCCGCGACCAATGTGGGCCGCAACAATGGGCCGCGACCCTGGCTCCAGTTTTTTACCTACTTGAGAAATGGGCACTCAGGCCCATGCTTCCACGAAGCCGACTGTGCGTTTCTGATGGTGTTTGACCCGACATCAAGCCTGTTACCGACTCAGGGGCCCCTGATCCGTACAGGGCCCTTTGGCAGGCATTGAAGTGACCGGACCTCCGAATGGCCTATTGCACCCTTCGGGCCCTCAAGTCGGACCACTAATCGAAGGTCCCGAGGGGACCTTCGGGCCTCTCGGATACGAAGCGGGGGCACATAGCCCAGTACCCTGCCCCATCTCTGCCTGCGCTACTGTTTCAGAAGCAGAAACATTAGCCGGTTCTAGAGCTTCCAAATTCTATAAAATGCAGAAAAATTTGGTTATAGAAAAAAACTCTGGCTGTGCTACCGGTGTGTTTTGCCGGTGGGTGTACCAACATCGGTCCTCTCCCGATAATGGGGATGGGGAGAGGCCCAGAATGGATAGCTCATTCTGGGCCTATCGTCTGGGCTCATCTCCGTCCCCATTATGGGCCTAAAATAGGATCATCCCCTACCAGGTTTTTCAGGCCATGTTCTCAGGTCTAAGGGCAAAAATTGATATTTCCGGACTTGACCTGTGGCTTGTCTGGGCATGACAAAACGACACTTTCCAGACCTAACGTGTGCCATTTTTTTTTTAGTTTAACCAGACGTTGGCTCATCTCAGGCCTAAAAGATGAGAGGTGCCTTTTCGGCGCACGGGATGTTTACCTTTTCAGCCTGGGCCCCTAACGCTCTTCGGGGCCGACGATCAAGGGTCCAACTAGGGGTCCCGAAGAATTGGCCAAAAACTGCATCAAAGGATTCTGGCCCGCAAATGTCCATCAGTGGGCCCCTTGCGCCGATTGGTGGCTCCTGCGGGCAATGAGGGCCCGTCAGTCGATTCGCGACCACTAATTTTGAAAGGTCTTTCCCGTGGCGGCCTTAAGTCCATTTCCAAATCCGGGTCCATTTTGGGGCCTAAGATTGTCTGTCAGAGGATCTTTTGCATTGGTCGGGATCCCTTAGGCAATGGGGAACCGCAGTACTGGTCAGGGGGGAGGGGGCGGTCAGTACGCCTCACAGGAGACCCCATGTCGGCAATGGCCCCGAGTCAGCAATTGTTCCGTTTTCTGAGTAAGGACAGGAATGTGACCCCGATTGTCAGAGAGTCTGTTAAATTGACCGGCCCGTTGATAATGAAAAGAGATAGGATAAATAGCAATGATTCACGATGAGACAGTGAAAGAGCACTGTGTCGGAATGGGCCCAAGGATGAATGTAGCTCTGGACCTCCACCTCATTTTAGTCAGGGGCCGAATGAGCTGAACTGGAATCATCTGCCAATTATTGAACCCCTGTGTCTGTAAGCGATCCTTTGGCGTCAGTGAGGCCCCCTGCGTGAGGCCCTCCGGAATCAACTGCTCCGGTCTGAGGGCCTCCCGCGCCAGGGAGGGGACCAATGCAATGTGCATCCCTCTGTGGCCCTCGCGATCGACCAAGGGGCCCCAGCCACTGTGTCTCTAGAAAAATAGCCGGCAAGTACCCCGGTTGACGAGTTTGGACGGAAATCCCCTTCAGTCTCTAACCGGGAAAGGCAGTGGGGTTGCCTAGTGTTCTACTTAGGGGGCTCCATGTCCACGAAAGGTAAGGGGCCTCCTTAGTGTTGAATCCACTGGGTCCCTCAGCGAACAGTGATGACAAATGAAGAAAGCTGGACCCAACGAAAAATAATGGGCAAATCTGGTGATTCATCCGGGTGCATTTTCACCGGGAGCCTGTATCCAGCTGTGTGCCGCCCCCACCCTCTCCTACCAATGCTTTGGCTTTCCCTCTGTTATGAGATTGACCTTGTGGGATCTCAGACGGGCTCCTCTCGGGATTAAGCGTTTAGATGGACCCTTAGATGTCACTTCATGATTTAAGAAGAGCCCTACGAAGTCTAAATCATACTGGTAACGCTTTGTAACAGCGCTATGTTCCTCCCTGCAATTTTCGGTAGCACCGTCGTCTTAACAAGCGCCATGGTACCTCTACTGTTGCGAATGAAAGCACGTTTGTGATTGGCCCAGAAGGCGGCAAGGACATCTTACCGAGAAGCGCATTGGTTAAAATTTGAGCTATTGCGTCACTGCGGAACCTGTGATACTCCCATATCCAAAGCCAAAGTGCGCCTCGAAGAGCCACTATGGCAAACGCCATAGTGGCTTTTAGGGAAGAAATGGAAGCTATGGTATAACATGTCGTTGTGCTTGCGGGAAAATAAATTCGTGTTTGCATATATTTTTGCCTGAAAAGAGTGTGTCAAGCCTTCGTAGCAGTTACTACACTTTGACGAATTAGTGCGCTGCAAACATAACAGGACAGACTCGTTCGAAAAGTAGGACCGATGAAATGTGCTTCTTTCATAATGGTGCGCGAGAGGTCAAGTAAGATTTCCACCGCAGGACCGCCTACAGGGGTGGTAAAAGTATACTTCTTGTCGCCGACGAAATTTTGGGAGGAAAAATTGTCGCCATTAGCGTAAAGCGATGTCATATGACAAAATGGTCATTAAGTCCGTGCCCAATAGCGTCATCAGTAATCGGCCAATCACCGAAAGTCTCTTTCATCACTACAATTTTCAATAGCATGTACATAACCGAAACGTCCAGTCATACACTACCCTTGAACAAATGTCAGGATATGTGCTGCTGCTACGAAAGCAGGTGTACGTGCCCTGGACTGACAAGACAGCCCAATCACAACAGGAGTTTTCTTCCACCCTCGGTACTTAGAGGCCTCACGCTTAAACTTGATCTATGGATGGATTTGCTTTCCTCGACTCCCCCCCCCCCAAAAAAAAACAGCGAATCCCGGGGGCCGGCGGATGCGGCAGGGGGCAAGCGACGATTCTGCCGACCGCGCGTGGAGGGTTGGCGCTGTTACATGAACGAAACCCTACCTTATAAATATAGGCTCCAGGCAGATAAAACTACATGCCATCGTACTCATGATTAATTAAAGGACACACCTCTTTATGTTCTGTGTCACTTCACTTCATGATTTCATATATATGAACATGCAAACCTGATGTTTGGTTTTCAGGAAAATTTGACCTTCGACTTGGTCTGGTGGGATCCGTTAACAGCAGGAAACTTCTTGCCAATCACGAGATCTCACTAATGACAGTTCACCGCTTGGTTGTTTTTTGCGAGGCTTTACCTTTTTTATTTTGCAAACGTCAGAGAAACCCCGCCCCCCTCCACCTGTCCGCGGTACAAAAACCGGCGAATCAGGGTGAGGATTAAAAATTGTTGGCTGCCATCTTTTTATTCATTTTAAGTATCCTGGTGTAAACATCTGCATTTCAGATCAGCAAAACATCAACCGCTACGGGAGAATGGCACATTTCATTGCCAACATCCAAACATTGGTAGAAATTCAATCAGGAAGCCAAAAATTGCCATTTGCATGCAAGTAACATGCAAATCTAAAATAATTATCTGGTTATCTGTAATGTTTAGCATGCATAATTATCAATTCAAATTGATTTCTGGGGCACTACCGAATATCTATGTTGGGTTGGGACCCCCTCAATGCTGCTTTCCCTCCCCCCAGCCAACATTTCTAGCTGGAAAATTACAAAAAGATGAGATAAGAGCTTGCTATATCACAAAAACATTTCATCTGGACTTCATTTATTGACCATGATCCATTGGTTGCTACCTCCCCCTAATCACGGATAAAAATTAGCACTGCTGTCATTATGCCATCCCCACACAACCTATATTGATTTCTACTATCAATGTAGGCGGTATATATGGTAGGCTGTCCGCCTTTACAGCCTGTACTTAAATGTGTATAGTGATTATGCTAATGGTTCTATCAGGACAATTTTACAATTCGATGTTAGCAAAAACAGGAATGAAACATACCATATTTGCCTCCATGCAATGCCATGCTCATAAGTGCAAAGAAAATATGCACATGAATGAGCGCTGCAGGATGAATGGCTTCCAGAGCTTTCCTGTACGGGTGCTATCATCATGAAATAGCCAACACTATCCCCAGAGACAACTAAATGCCACCCTTTCACTGACCTCATAGGAGAGTTAGACCACAGTACCATAAAACCACCTGCTGTATGAAGTAAAACTCTTGGTAAATGGGGATGGCAATGCAATTTATACTCAGGAGCGGATCCAGAGGGGGGCCATGTGGCCATGACCCCCCCCCCCCTCGGGCCCCGAAGGGGCTCACTGGCTCCGAGCAATCCCATAGCCGGGCGAACAGGTGGAGTTTTTCAAACACAAAACGCAACAAAACTGGAGATCTCTGGACTCCTCGGCGGCCTAAAACAGTTGTGAGCGGAAGGGAAGGGCCTTTGCGAACTCAAAAAAATATTCAATGATTGGAAAAGCTGTGAACTAGAAATTTTGAGCACCATTACACTGTCTAGGGCCCCATGCTGTTTCTGGGGGACCTATACGCCCACTTGCAGGATCATTTCGATGGTTAGGGAGCATTCCACGTTGCTCCTCATTTCTTTGCATTTGCTCGGAGGGCCCTGCGCTGTTGTTGGGGCCCTTCATGTTAGAGTACCGGGGTACTCTTGTCCATCACGGGTCCTTCCACGGATTCTTTCCACTCGCCAGAAAGGCTCTGCGAGCTACAGCCGGGGTATTTTCGGTTGCTCAATGTTCCTTTACGTGGGCCTCGGTCAACCTACCGACACACTTGCGATATGCTCATGAGCCCTCTACATTGGTCTAGAGTATTTCCAATTCTCTGTCACCTGCTTAGGGCCATAAACTCTTGTTGGGGGCCCATCTGATGACCTGCTTGGGCACACTCAGTCATTCGGGGACCCTCCACACTGGGTGTTGGGTACTTTTTTCTGAATGGGGGGGGGGAAGGGGCCTACGATCTTGCTGGGGGCCCATCTGATAACCTGCTCGGGCGCATTCGATCGTTCGGGGCCCTCTACATTGGGCCTTGGGCACGTTCTATTTGAATGGGGCCTTACACACTTGTGGGGGGCCTCACCTGTTTGCCTCCTCGGCTACACTGGATTGCTCAGGGCCCTGGATATTGGGTCTTGGCGTTTGAATTTAAGGCCCTACACTCCTGTTGGGGCCATATGATAAGCTGCCCGGATACCCTCCACTTTTCGGGCGCCCTCCGCACTGGATTTTGGTACTTCTTATTTCAATGGAACCAATCGTTGAGTTTCCCAACCCGTTGGTCTTGGGTTCTTTTTGCTCGCTCTGAGGATCCCATACTTGTTGACGGGAGCCACTTTGTTGTCCTCCTGCGGCACTCATGATCGCTCAGGTTTCGTCCCAATTGCCCTTGGTGCCTTTGCCTTAGAGCAGTAGTTGAAGATGCGCCGATGAATTTTACGCGCAATTGCCGAACGCAATTTTACATGTCGCCGACGTCGTATGTGTCATTTCCCTTGGCTATTGAGTGCGTGACACTTATCATACCAGTGCATCACGTTCTAAACATACTTTGAATGCTAGGACATGTACTCCTTTATCACAAAGGAAAATTATACATTGGTCATCAGCTATTAGCTGATAACATCGCCCAGTCGGCTAGCCGTAAATACATAAGCCAGGAATCAAGCCCGTGCTTGGTTTTGATGGTTGTTAGCAGCCATTTCTAGTTCATTTTGCCTGTTGTTCCGGAAGGGGGGGGGGGGGTGGGGTGGAGCCCTGAACTGAATAAGAAGTAGGAGCACCCCTGCTTTGAAGATCTATGTGACTGGTAACCATTCTCGATGAGGATAAGCCCAAAAATGGCGTAAATTGGTATTTCCGAACTATTATCACCTCCTGTTATTTTTAATGAGGAGTGCCATCAGACTTCAACATCAAATCCATGGTTCTTTGAAAGGGAAGAACGCTGGTCGCTTGTGATTGCTTCAAAGAGTCAACAGCCTTTTTGGTGCCTTGAAAAGGCGGTTTGGATAATCACAGGTGAGTTTCTATCTTGATCGGATCATCCCGCCGACTTACCCTGAACTGACAGTGCCTCGACGCTGAGGACAGGATTCTGAATCACGGCACAGCCAATGAAGCAAACAAGGTCAGAAATTAAACCCTAGGCAGGTATTCATGACACTGCAGTGGCAATGCCACTTGCAAAGTTGCAGTGCATTGAAATTTACCGCCCACTTCATATCAGTCGCATCACAACAATTGAAACACGGCCTTGCGGCCAGATAAATCCCCATATCTGAATCTTTTTCAGTACTTTATACTGTAGAGTTTGGCACGTTGAGAGTCGGCTGATAAAAAAGCGAACCGGCCGACCGGCCGGGCCATAGGAAATACACTGACTTGTCGCCGACCTGTCACCGAGTCGGCCGACCAACTAAAAATCATGGGCTATTTGTATCGCTAGGCTGGAATAAAACTAGCAAAGACACCAGGGTGCTGTAGAGTACGTTAAAGAGTCTTTACAGGAACGTTTGCTTGTGTCGTGTGGTGAAATTTATTACCATGGAGGCATACTATCTATTTATGAAGACACAATCTTATGTTTTACATAGTGCGTTGTATTTTCTCGTCTTGGCCGTCACCGAAATTTGCTGGCCAAAAGCATTTTTGGCACCAGGCTTCGCGCGAATAAATGATTTTTGGTCACAGACCTTATCCACCAAGCCGGCAGGTTTTATCACCCCTGACCGGCTACTTCAAGTAGAAATTCTGACTTATTCAGAAGAATTTCGAGAAAACTGGTACTATTGATCAAATCGCACGCGTCCGATCTGCCAATAAGTGAGTACTAAAAGATAGCATACTCCCCTTAACAACACACACTTTTGTTATCAGGAGGTCTAACACTGTCATTGGCAAGAAATTGTTGCCCCGACGGCTCGCCTGATTGGAGTGTTTGCATTCCATTACATTCACCCGCATGCGGTGGATTCGAATCGCTTAAGGCGCTCGCTGTTTATTGTTGACCGACATGGTCTGCGACCGGTGGCAGCGATTTACAATCTACCTTCACGAGCTATCATTCTATCTGTAGAGCCCAGATACAAATTCTGACAAAGCTTCTGTATTATATCGGTTCAGAATGAGTCCACTGAACTATTTATAACTTGAGAGCACCGATAATTTATTCCATGGGATCATTTAACGCCTGATTCTACAGTGTATTCACTTAAAAATACAAACAAAATTGACCTCGCCGTAGTTTCTCGTTTCTGTTTCTGCTCTGGTTAGGAGGTAGAGATAACAATAAAATGAAAACCGTGCCCATTCCTCACGAGTAAGCGACATCCGCCGATTATTTTTGGGGGTCACCATCAGGGGGCTTTTATCAACCCTGTGCCCCTAAGCAAGGCTCTGGCTACGCCCCAGCCTACCAACAAAAACATCAAATCAGCTCCGTTGAATGAGGGGCAATGGAATGTCGGCTGAACCATTTTGTGCCTGAGGCAGGCAGTTTTTCGAAAGCTGTTTTCTGCGGTGGTGTGGTGTAAGGGAAGATAGTTCGGAAGACGCGTTGCAGTAGGTGTCCAATTTACATTTTACCCGCCAATCAGTAGCAATGCTGGTCCATGAATATGTAGCAAAGCAGCCATACGATCAGTGCACACTCAGTCATGCGTGGGACAGCCGGGCCAGGGCAGTGGCCGCCGACGGCGGACGAACGAAGGGCTCAAATGATTAATTCCAAAATCTGTCATGCGAATAAAGAGCGTACAATAGCCTCCATCTCTTCCTCCCCCCCCCCCTTCCGGCACCCGGTTTGCTTCCCAGAAAAAGCTCCTGAAGTGTACTCTGAGCCTGGCTCCCCACTTTTTGAAACGTTCCTATACTCAGGGGCGGATCTAGCCTGAAGTTGTTGTTGTTTTTTTTTTGGGGGGGGGGGGCAACCATTCGTCGTCAGCTGGCTGGTGTGGGATCCGAGGTCCAGTGCATGGTGCCTCTCGCGAGTACCTAGTAAGGACACCATTCAAGGACCGAAATGCTGTTAAATCGTCTATATACAGTATGCATGTTTACAAAGCTCGTAACATAAGATATTTATTTTAAGAGTCAACTGGTCAGATGGGATTTATTGCAAATGGTGATCAGGGTGACAAACGGTGAAACATGGTGATCAGGCCGGACAAAGGATGATTCTAGTGGCTATGGAGCGTGGTGGCAGGTGCGGAGCGGCTGTGGCGGGCGGGCACACCGGTGGGCCGCGCTGCGGAGCAAGATTAATGACGGTCTGCAATTCAATCACACACGTGCTTATCAAACACGATGTTTGCGCCCAGCATGACTAAGCCGCGTCAACATGCGTTTTGTTTTGATATTCAAATCGCTGCCAACTTTTTTCATGAAGTTTTTTCCGAAACGGAAAGAAATGTTTGATACCGCACCATCAAAATTAAAACAGGCGGGAAGTAGGCGAAACTTGTATGAAGTTCTGGGAATGTTTGGGGGGGGGGCAAAACATACTCCCAGAGTTTTTTTTTTGGGGGGGGGGCATGGCCCTGTACCCCTCCCCCCCAGGATCCGCCTATGCCTACGCTTATGGCCCACCATCATCCTTTGGCAACAGGCGCCGAGCCGGGGAAGTGGGTACGATATCGCTGGTTATGCAAGCAGAATGCTTGTAACTGAGCAGACCGCATGGGAAGACTATGCACACAGCCAACAGCTTAAGGAGACCAGCGTGCTTCTGGCTTAAAACATTGCAAGAAGCATGCGGCCGACAGCTATCAGCCTACTTTGTCTTCTTGTTTGACTTTGAACGTCATAATTCATTTTTGGCTTCATGTAGGCAGACATTTGTAGCACCGCGTTCAGCTGGTAATTGGAATCCATAACGGTAAGGCACCTGCACCCCATCTGACGTCGAACATGCAGCGGACTGATGCCATCTCGAAGTTCTCAATATGACCAGGAGGGGAGGAGGTGGATGCAAGCCAGCCGTGGAGCGACAAGGAGGCCACTCGCTGCCAACTGGACTTCTGTTCGGAACTGGATGAATAATTGTGTTATGAGGTCAAAGTTCTGATGGTGAGTAAGCAATCATCAAAACACCAGGAGATACTGGCTAGACGATATGACAATGCTAAAATAGAGCTAAATAAATGTTTATTAAAAATAAGTATAATACTTAGTGCCGAAAAATCAGGCGCAAAAGGTCTGACTTTACTTCATCAAGCAATTGTTCACCAAGAGTTCAAAACGGTGGCACCGCAAACGGTCCGCAACACCGGGGTGATGTTTGTGCTGCTGTGACGCAGCCACATGGTCAGCCATAACCTTGTAATGCTCTCGTATTTTATTCTATATAACTATGTGAACGACTTCGATGCTGGAGGAGAGAGGAAAGTCTATGGTTGTTTCGAAAAGTAGCTTTATTTCACCACGCACGCATGTAATTTATTGCAATGTGTAAAACAGCGTTGTGTTAACTCGTTCCAGTTGTGTTTTTTTCGCGTCAGAGTCGAGTGTTTACTGTCATCATTGATATGCGCTCATATTATTGCACACAAAATGCGGCAAGGGTGGAGAAACGGCAAGTTGATAATGGGGAGGGGTGGCACTCGTCCCCGGGAGCTCCCACGTGCAAGTGCTCCCCATACGCCAGCAAAAATAAGACGCATTAATAACATGATAACCATACGATATAAATTATGGGTTAGTTAATGAATAAAGCGAACCAAGCCGTTTATGTTTTGCTCCAAAGCAGTTTTCTGTCAACTCAACAAAATATTTTGAAGCTCTGGTTCATCCGGGTAACTTGACTCTTTCAAGCTTTCGCCAAGGCATTGAGTTTTATGATCCATTGGTTAAGCAACACGCCCAACTGGCTAGTTTGTGCACACCTCACATGACAGCAGATTTTACGTATTGACGATGTGTTGGCAATGCTCGGGTTATGTAGCCAAACAGAACCACATCTATCGCGTTGAGTTGATACTCCAGAGGAATAGGTAGCAGATTTGAATAGAGCAGCCAACGCGAAGTGAGGGTGACCTGGAACGAGGTCAGGAACGCGTGTATTATCGCTCACTCTGGCGTTTTTCTTATAGCACTCAGGTATTGGCGTAAAGAAAATGCCCCATGGAATGCAAAGCCTCACGCTACAATTCTCGTTTGAAAAAATGCGCTAAAAATTACCTTTTGTCAGATAATGGCCGACACAACATACATTACGCGCGCACTTACAAACCTATGGCGTACGTTTTGCGATTGTAAAGGATGTAAGCTAAAAGGCCAGCCCTCGTTTCTGGTAGGTGTCTGATTTCTTGTCACTAATTTTATTTTCTCTTTTAGAGTGTGCTTTGGCTTTGGAAAGTGCTTTGCCTGATGAGCATCAATATATAATAATGCTCTCCTTTCTTGCCGGGGTGAGAGGTAGACGACGCCATACAGCCTTAACCGCTGAATGCGTCGTGAAGCACCAGTAGCGCACAGATAACATGTTATAGCATCTTGCTAACTGCAGATATTAACGTTAGAGGAATTTCTTTTCGCCATCAACTTTGCGACCGTAGCACACAAAAATAGTCATTTACCATCGGGTATCATTAATACTTCGATGCACACACAGATGTGTGCAGAACAAATGTCAGACCCAGCAGAGCTATCTCCACGGCCTGGCAGGAGTTCAATGCGGAAAGCCGTGACTGACCCTCTCGGCAGGTAGATGCGAAATGTGGAAAGCGTAAAAAGCATGCTTTTGAATGCCGACAAAGCTGGCGGCCAGTGTTCAGTGCCTTCTACCTACTGAATTCATTACATCCCATGACAGTTATATGCTAACACGCAGTGCCAGCAAGGTACCCAGCAGCAGGCTTGGTGGCGACGACGGTTCAGCCGGATGTGAAGGGGAGTGACAGTAATGCACTGCTTGCGGTGGATTACTGTCACTCCCCTTCACATCCGGAGGGGGAGGGCAAAGTATAGTACAAAATATGGCAGCAACGGCACACATTGAACGACTATCCCTGAGAGTCTCGTGCCAAATGTCCTTTTTCAGGCCCACGGCTTACTAAATATTGAACATATATGTGCGTGAAAAGTGCATAGAAATGAAGCTTGAACAATTCTCTCTCGATTTCTGAGATCAAAAGTGTGCGCCGCGGCATATATATATATATATATATATATATATATATATATATATATATATATATATATATAGATGCGGCCGGTGTGCTATGAAACGTATTGCGAGTTATTACCAAAAATATACCTTGTATATTTTGATGTCTATGAAATATACTTGACAGGTGTTATGCAGCCAACGGGCTACATGCTGTGCCTGAAGACTTCTGTCACAACCTCTGCCAGGAGGCGTATAGCTTCAGCGTATTTGACATATGGAGCCTGTGGCGTCGTCATTCGTCTAAAGCTGGCTGTCGCCAGCGCGGCCAATGGTAGGACCAGGCACTGTGCTAGGTGCTACAGTTGTGATGCTGGCGGCCATTGCTGCACACGGCCGGCAGTGCTGCCTCAGAGACAGCACAGCAGCGATGGCACGGCGGCATTGCTACTGCCTGTCGTCTGTTTGCTCTTCCGGCTGACACCATGGGACAGTAACCATTGAGCAACCGACGGTTTCTCCAGTAGGGGCGTTCGCACGGTATTTCAACGGTGTTGGACCGGCGCAAACGGATCACCATCGCGACGCTGTTACGGGTTCCGTTTCCAATGTTGAGGTCCTGATCGTCAATATATCCGCTGTCGAGGCCGACACATCCACGGTCCCAGCTTTCGACGGGTGCATCGGTTAATGTGGCCTGTCATGGAGCTGCCGAACTGTGCTATGCACCGACTCCACCCGTGCGTCGCACAAGTCTACAGAAAGCTGTTACTGTGGTACAAGTGCAAGGCGCTGTGCCCGCCAAGGTGTCCAAACGCAAATGCGGCGGCTATGTCCCATTGGTCTAGGGGCAGATTACGTGTCGCGACCACAGCCGAAGATACTGAGCTCTGAAGAGTCTCTCTTTTCAGCCCTCTGCTCCCTGTGGATTGCCTACCATCATGGAAGCCTGGTTCTCAGGTCTTGGCAATAGAGACGGAGTTCCGCGAAATAAATTCGGAAAATAATTAGATAAATAAATAAATTCGAGGGACTTCCCTCAAAGATGGGGCTTGCACCACTTCCGCTGAATAGAAAATTACAACCTTGTTTGGGCATCAGTTGAACTTGAAAGGAAAATAGTTGGCATCATAACAATAAGTGTCATAGCGATGAGCTGAAACTGCAGAGTTGCCCTGCAATGTAAACAATTGAAAGACTACTCTCTAAATGATCTTGAAGACTTAAAACACCTGACAGACTTATGGCCTATGTGACCATGCCCCCAAAAACGTTGTCAGGTGGGTCTTTGACATACGGAGACTGCAAATACTTTATAATGGGCTACACTGAGTAACTACAGCCCGAAAGCTGGCTTTCACATGAGAAAAGCTGCACAATATATATTTGATAGCTAAATATAGCTGCAACCATTTTCTTCTTCTTCACCAGACCTTGTACTTTATAACTTAAACTTCCATCCGAGTCGAATTAAAACATACGGAACGGCTTTGAGTCGTGGGCTGAATGTGGTTCCAGTGAGCCGGTTCTGAGCCAATTCAAATAATTGCAATCGAAGACAAGTCTGTCGCCTGCATCCCCTTTTTATGTTCTTTTCCGTGCGGGATAGACGGGTCATGATCTCCCTCACCCAGCCCACCAAAAATTTCTATTCCGATTCAGTTTTCACTTCACGACAAATCCAAACTTGCGTGGTTTTGCAGTGTCTTAAGGCGTGCTATTAAAATATATCGGGAAGACAAAATATTATAGCCGTTGCGTACGTGCTAAAACTCAGCAATATGCTCACACGCAACACGAACCACCGGCTGCAAATTTCACACGCAATACGTCTCTCTTCCACCGGTATGTGAAGTTACGCGGGATTACAGCAAATGCAGGCCGATCGTACTCCTGCACTCCACGCTAGCAAAGGTGGTGACGGCCCTTATCCGTGCGCACTTTCGGTAAAACGTGTCAGATGGCGCCTCGGGTCTCGCACTGGCGTTATGCCGAGTTGCCGACAGTGTCGGCGATCTGCTATGGTCTGCCTGCGGTCACGGTTGCGTGAATGACATATATTTTACAATACTTGACAAGACTGTGCGCGTCAAGCCAAATAAGGTACTTCAAGACGTTACTGATGCCGTCGTGTTTTCACCTGCCACTGATTTCTCGTACGTCTAAATGTAAGCAGTTTTGTCTTTGTAAAGTTTCGTGATGTTACCGCCGCTAACAGCGATATCCGGCATCGACGATAGACGCGACGACAGGAACACCCAAGCAATGTTTACAAGAACAATTTTCGGTATGGTGTGTTTCGAGTGCGTCAGACCAATTACGATGCCCGTGTATTCTTATGATCTGTTCCACACGCGGCTTAAAACCATAGTGGTTGTCCATAACAAAACATTCCATTTTGTCACAACTCTGTGTTCAGGTATTGCAATGCTCAAGAAAATCAGCGAGACGGGTTACAACTCTACAATCAGTGTCAGCTGGCTTAGTACAAAGCTTAGGTACTGGTCGCGTTAAACGTAAGCCAAACTCCGCATTAGAGACCACATTAGAAGCCGTGAAATGGGGAAATCGTACGTGACAAAACTTAACTGCTGAAACTGCAATTTCATTGGCTGTTTCCACAGGCCTGGTGAGAAATGATGGATTTTGTTAGTCTTTGTCATCCTAGTTTTGGGGCATACAAAAATGTCATACGAAATTAGGTTTCAGACGATATCTGTGTAAAAGGGGACATGGTGAAACGAATCATATTAAGGGCTGATAGATTAAAAGGAGTGATCCACAGCGATTATTATTAATCTAGGCAAGCTAAGTCTAGCTGTTCCCCCATGTCTGGAAGAACAACTTTGTGTGTGAGTCGTATATTGGCTCACCTTATACAGGGCATTTCTGGTGTGGAGGAAGTATACGCTCCATACCTCTGTGTCCGATCAAGAGGCTGACTGGGCTCATGCCATACATTTCCGGTTTAAATTAATGTCTCAGCTTTGTGTCTATGCCAGAGTTTATAAATACGTTGTTTTGTACCCATTATGTCTCGTTGCTACCAATAAAGTATTTACTCCCTTCCTCTCTGCTGTTTTTGTGAAGCTCTGCAGGCTAAATACTGTAGAGGTGTGTATAGCTGAAGCGGTCAACAGCTAAGATTGCAAATCATGAGTAAAGAAATTCAACAATCATTATGATGGGCTCTTGTCATCACAGCAAACCAAAATGTCTTGCTAGTTTGAGTTCTGTGCACTGATGTTGCTATTATTATTATTATATTTTTATTCAATTTCTACGAGCACAGGTGAATGTGGCTAAATGCCTAAAAATTCGCGCTTGTTATCAATACATTTTAGCAAAATGTGGAGATCGAAAATTGAGTAGGAGTCTTCCCATAATGTTCACAATATGCCAGTCAACATACCATGGCTGGTTTGCCAAACTATTTGATAATAATTACGAAACAAAATCAGCACTCTACGTCTAAGCAGACTGTACGAGAGAGCATTCGGGGGCTGCCATTCGACACCAACATCACCCATTAATGTCCTCCAAGCAGTAAATGATTTACATGCCGCGTTTTGTTTAACATGCCGCATATGCTATTGGAGCCAATGAAATGGTTTATGATATTTTTGCGCTGCATTTTTGTGACTCTGCATGTGAAAAACTGAACAGGGTCAGCTGAAATCATTACGAACAACAAACATTATGCAACATGAGTAAAGGAATCCAAAACAACATGTTGTGTGTGCTCTTGCCATCATCGCACACCTAAAAGGATGTCATGGCTGGTTTTCCCAAATTGTTGCATACTAGCTACGGAACAACATCCGCACCTCCCGTTGAAACAGCTGACCAAAAACAGCAACCAAAGGTTGTCATATGACATCAAGCATTCTGTATCACAAATGAAAATGTTCAAAACACGATAATGCTGTGCTCTTGACAGCACCACAAATAAAAAAGAGGTTGGTTAAAACGCTTTACCGTTTGGAAGCTACGGTTGGCTGATATTGCTGTGAAATATCAACCTCTGATAGGAATGATCGCAAGCTGTTTGGACGTGGGGTGCGAATATTCTTGCTCTTTAAGCATTATGCAATATTTTGGGAAAACCAGTCATCGCATGCTGAGTGGGGCATCGTTAACATCTTGGTGAACACTTGTATGGCTTTCAGCCTCCGCACATGTGGCGCAATTACAGATAGTCGTCCAGCACAATCGTTTATGCAACGAGCCATGCTGACATTGTGCACCGGCAAATCGAAATGTACAGATTAGCAAACTGAACATGTTTACTCTATTAAGTTAACCATTTCGCGGTTAATAGATAAGACAGCGGCAAAAGCCTTATTGTTCGTAGAAAAATCAGGCAAAGAGAGATATAGATGCTTTGATATTTCGGCAACATGCCCTTGTCGAAACGAATAGCAGTAGTGGATAGGTATGTTGTCGATAGGTATGTTTCGATAAGGCATGTTGCCAAAATATCAACGCATCTATATTTCCATTCTCCTGATTTTTCTATGAGGAATAAGGGTACTACTGCTGTCTTACCTATATGCATAGTGTTGCTCGCAAATGCACTTGAGAGCTTACATCTTGAGGTTTACCACGAGTGCAGGAGTGAGGTAATGATGTGATGATAACGAAAGTTAATGATGTGATGATAACGATGGTTGGAGTAAAGGATAATAATTGAGCTAATGCGAGACAAAACTGGTAGGCTCAGGATAAAAATATTTTGTGGCAAAGAGGAGCCCAGCATCTTCATTTCATTGCATGTTTCAACTATCCACTATGACTGCAAAGGTGGACACATGCTACATTTGTGTGTTGATAACGCATGAATGTTTCCAAAATAAATGATGGGTTAAAACAATCACAGCGCGTGGTTCTTCGTCCTCACTGGTCAATGCGAACGCAATATGAGTGCAAATCGTAACACATACTATGACAACTATACAGTCAATACACATTCAGAAAGGCTACATAAACCACTATAGAGTTTTTTCTCATTATACTACATCCTTCAGTAGCATCATCAGGATGGAAGACTAGCTCTATCATTATTCGCGATCAAACTTTCTAAGCAGACGGTGACACTTGTTGCGCTTGATAACAGGCCGCGGCGAGCGCGTACCGATTGACACCACGGAGCCAGCTGCGTGGCGTGTCAATGTAAAGCGTAAAAAAAAATTGTAGCTCCCGCTCTATTATGGTAAGACGACATGAAAACGTTAACGTGGTAATCAATGCACAGAGGGTAATGAGACATGATGCCAAGCGCATTCACTAATAATGTAATTGTCACATAGCACGGTCCATTGTAATAACTGGACACACTTTTCATCGCGGACTTGCTTGCACCCGTGGTTGTTTCAGTCCAGGCTAAATGTCGGTGCGCAATCTGAGCTACATGGCTATGTCCTGGCACACACCTTCTATGGCGACAGTCAAGCCGGGTTCACTAGGTGCGCAGTGGGCCGGTGAGGAATGCTGGCGCGAGGCGGCGCGGCTCAACGGCCGGGCGGTGCGGGACGGCATCGCTGGTAGTGCGGGACGGCGGCCGGGCGCTGATTGGGCACCAGCTCGCGCAGCGGCGGCCACTACGGCCACTGCAGTTTATTCAGTTGACGCACAGTTGAATAGCTGACTGAAAGTTCAACGCTTGAGCTGTTGAGATGACGCTGAGGGCAGTGCGCCCTCTGACTGCCGGGGACGGGCTACCTGATACGGTCGCTGATGCAACCGTAACAGAGGCGCTCGCTCGTGGCGGCGGGGGCCGCCGGAGTTGTCCCGGACGCCGTGACCACGGCGGGCTGGTCCTGGACTGACGTGGTGACTTAGTAATCCGCGTGATACTGCGCAATATGCGCGATACTGCGCGATCCTGTGATGCTGAATGATCCGCCGGCCCGGGCGGGCCTCGCCCCGAGCCTGCCGGATGTGTTGTCGATGATGAAGCCTGGGGTCATTGGGGCCTGAACACGTGGGTCCAGGTGAAGCGGCCTAGCGGTGGTGCGGCGGAAGGTGAGCAAGCGCTGCATTGATCGATCAAGGTACGACGTCCGAACCGTGAGACCGGAGCGCGGTCAGCGGTCCTGCAGCGGGCGACTCGTCTTCGTCCGGCCCGTCATGAACTCTGGTCCGTCCGGTCCGTCATGAACTAGACCACTGGCTGATCTTCTCGGAATGTCAGAGCCGGGCGGAGCGTTTGGGCTCCGACTGGATGCAGGCAGCACTGGTTTCGTACACCTCGGCCGTATGTTGAAGGGACAGGGATCGTTATGGAATGCGGGATGCGATAGTAGGCACTGTGGCCAGCGTGTGAAGAGGACGGGGCGGTGCCGTTCGTAGAGTACGTATAGTCGGTGCCGGAGATCGGCGGAAGCTCACTGAGCGGAAACCCTTGCCTCAGACGTATATAACGCCAACAGTCTTCAGTGCTGGCAGGGACTGCCTAGCCTTGGTGAAGGCTGGTAAGTTCCACATGCAAGGTAAGCTGTGCAATATTCGTCCAAGGGTATAAGTCGTTTTGTGTGCTATTTCTAAGTTGCTACGTTGCTGACCATTGTTCAAAAATGTGCAATGCCTTTTTCAACGATCTAGGACGTTTACATAGTTCATTATTTCATCAATGTCTGAAGTCGCAGAAGTTGTTCAGTGCATATGCGAGGAGCATTATTCACATAGATAAAATAGTAGTATTAGCCTTAGTGTTCGGAGAAAAAACAGGAAAATTGAGATACAGTTGGCTTGATATTTCGGCAACATGCCTTTATTGAAACAAGAGAAGATTGTTTGATTGTTTCATGCGATTTTTTTATTGAAGATTGATTTGAACCTGTTCCGTGTGCAACTTACAGCATTTCATTGGTGTGAGTTATTCCTCACTGCACACAGGCAGTGTCCGAACATCAGCTGGCAATTCAATACTTCTCCTGGCAGGTAGTGTGAATGATATGATGGTGGTGAGAGAGCATCGCTCTGCGCACTCAGCGGCTTACAACAAGCGAGCGTTACAATGCCTTCGCTCACGGGCAGAATCGGAATGGTGGCAACAGGTGATAATATAAAACGTTATCATATATATGTAGATTATCACGAACGTGTGATGTGTGCTCCATGTTTTGTCTTGCTAGCATTTGCGCCACGGTTTTATCCTGTGTTCACAGCATGTGTTAAAAAAGTGCACCGTGGTATTCTTCCTATCAGGCCGTTGTCATCCCAACGTACACGTATTTGCATGTACGATGTACATGTGCACGTGTCCGCACGGTTCAGCCGATTGACGTCGCCAGAGGTACACCTTCATGGTCTTTTAAGAGCTTCATTTCAGTGAGAGTGAAGATTGATGTGGTTTTGTGGACATTTTCGGTCTCTTTATCAACTTCATTGGTTTTATATTTGTGAAACTTAAACTTTTCCATTTATATTTTGCAGTGGATTAGTGGACACCTATGGCGGATTGCAGCTCTTTTAGGAAGTTTTTGCCGACAATCTCATCGGTTGCCATGGGCGACGGCGTGACGCTTTAACGCGGACACCAAGCGCCGACGCAAGCGAGGCTTTCTGACGCAACGGTGGTTGACGTACCCCAGGACGGTAGGGAGCTGAATATTGGGTGGAAATTGCATTTATCATTGAAAACATCGTAGGAAATACTATTTCGAATCTTCAATCATTTCGTCGTGTCAAAGGCTGGCAAGTATTATGCAGTGCGTTGTAGGTGTAGTGTGGTCTTTGTTTTTGAAAGAGGCATTAGCCCATGATTTGCATTGGTCTGGGTGCCTGAAACAATGATTGGGCCCCAGTGTCGGTCATGGATCCACGGTACCTAACCGTAGGCCATATGTCGGTAAGTGTCCCTGAGTCCGTCACGACCTTTGTTTGAGGAGGCCGAAAAAGGGCACAATAAAAGGCACAAGGAGGCAAAAAAGGGCACAAAAGGGCATGCCCGCTCGGGACCAAAGATCAAGGGCCCGATTGGAGGGCTGAAGAGGCCATAGAGCCAGAAGGACCTGCCGTAGGTTGCCCTAAGAACGCATCCCGCCGTTGGCCCCTGACCTTCAAGGCCAGTCAGAGGGCCACTGCGTCGATTGGGGATCCGTGGGACAGTGCAGGCCTCATGTAAGCGTGCATCTCATAGCTCTATATCTCATATACCTGACTAAGCTCTCATATCTCATATACCTGACTAAGCTCTCATATCTCATATACCTGGCTGAAAACACACTGATTCTTAAGTCATGTCCAAACACACGCCGTCTACAAGTTCTTGAACCCATCCTCATCAGAGAAAAAATGCCTGACTTAAACTAACAGCCTCAGCCATGCATTGCTTTGGACCTGTGCAGTCACCCAACAGCAATGTGTTTCGATGTCTTTACCTTCCCATTGTGTTAGACTGGCTGGAAAAGTGATGGGCGTGTGTTTTTATGCGTTTTTTTAATTTGAATAGGTGTCAGGATGCATAATCTGGCAGCTGATGGTTCATTAATGATTATGTCTCTCAGAGCATGCCTCGTATTTTGCAATATTCGAATGTTTTGCGTCCGACCATCTTCCATTGCTTTGCGACTGGGGAAAGAATGTCCTTGAAACGTTAGCTGGCTTAAACTTATATATGTGACTGCAGACGAGTGGATTTATGACTTACCGAAAACAACGAAGGTTTTAATTCGAGCAATCGAGCAAAAACACGAGAATCTGACTAAATGTTCATTTGCTCTTACCTTTAACAAAACTTGCATCTATGAAACCATACTGCCTAGGTACACGAATATATATATATATATATATATATATATATATATATATATACACTTGTAATGCGTAGCCATACACCAGAACATATGTGGACTACATCCGAGAAGTTTTTCGTACCTGTCCTACTAAGGCGACTTCCAAGACCGCCCCCCCCCCCCAATCATTTTGAAAAATCGACACCCATGCTGATCGGAGCATCATCCATGTAGCGTTCGGCATGTGCGTGGTATGAGCTGTTGGGTGAATCCCGTTATGTTGACCTATGACATACGGATGTAATTTAACACGTGGGTGGAAGCATCTGGATATGCCTGAGATAGCTTGACGAATTTGGCACGCAGAGAACAGGCGCGTAGCAGCATCGCAATTATACGTTGTCGTTGCTACGCGTGTTAATGAAGTCCACGTTTTGTGTGTCACTGTCCAGTGTTAAAGATGGGATCATTTTGACAGCCTAAGATAGAGTTAGAATATGCTTTGATATTTTAGATTATCAGGCACACAAGAACAGGTGCTAACGGGGCCGCTAGCCAATACACCACGATTATATTAACGGTGCTCAATATTTCGGGCTTCGTTCGTCATCAGAAGTCTTGCGGCATACAAGAATCACAGAGGATGAGCACGGCTCGCAGCATTAGATGCCGTCAATATAATTGCTACTACAACGTCGTTTAACCATTATCTCTTGGCATATCAAAGGTCGCAAAGGGAGCGTAAGAACTTTAAACTCAAAGCTCTGTTCTAGCTACCATTTCTGTATAGTCTGCGGGATTAAGCAACATGAACTGTGCTGTTTGTGTTGACTACACAATGAAATATTGCAAGCAAATGACGGATACAGCAAGATGATATGTTAAATGGATGCACACACAATGGATCCCTGTCATTTTGCGGGGCTTCATCCATGAACAGGGCAGCGTAGTTATTTGCAGGAACGGCTCGGTGACCCATCGAAGGACATGACTTTGTTTCGGTGAAATCGGGTTCCAAGGTGGCTGGGCTGCTCTTGGTCAGCGGCCCACGGGTAAAGCGGCGCGAGTTTTTGCAAGGAAGAAATACACAAATTTGCAGCTAGTCAAGTTTTAGGGCGCGTTGGACCGCAGATAATCAGGGAGAATTATCCCCAATGCTGAACAATTACCTGCAATGGCGTTCGGCACCGCCAACACGGAGAATTAGCGCAGATACTCATCCGCACCGAGAAGGAATCCCGGACAGCTTTTAGAGCATGTGCGAGACGGCGAACCTTTTTTCCGCCGTGCATATCTATCGCCGTTGGCTGTGCATGGCACATGAAATACGAAACTGGGTATAATATCAGGACTTGCCGGACGCAAATGAAGAATCTCCGTACATGACTATCGGAGAGATAATCATACGTAATATAATTTTATCTCGGTTGTACGCGCTATTGCTATCGAAGTATCGCGACACGGAGCTTTGCCGTGGCAGTCGTGGCCGAGTGGTTAAGGCGTTGGACTCGAAATCCAATGGGGTCTCCCCGCACAGGTTCGAATCCTGTCGGCTGCGGACGTTTTAAGGGCATAAAAGGTGCGGATGAGTAGCGTCTTCGACTCCCATTTGTGTGCCCGGTATCATATTCCAGTAGCTCCTGAGTGCAGCTTTCAACGCGGGGGTCCTATTGACGACTTCTGCACTCGCGTCATAAACGGGTATCCTAAGCCGTCCATCACGTTCGCTTTAAAAAGCTCATCATGAGATCTGCTTTACGCCTGGGATGTCTTTACGTGGCTATTTTACGTGGTTAAGGTCCGACGTGTTGTATACGAGATCAGCTGTTTAAAACAACGTTGGATATATCCCGATGTTGGGCTGCACGGTTTTATTTGTTTATTTGTTAGTTTGTCGTCAACAGAGCGGCACTCAACTAACAGGCGACGACGTCTGAACAAAACACAATAAAAACAAACCACACGGTAGTATGAACGTCATTAAAGGATGACATATCCCGGAACTAAGTGAAGATGCTGCAGGGTTAACACGCGCCGGGGTGGCCGGCTAGATGCCCTTCGCTCGGGTGGGGGAGGTCAATTTGACCTCCCTAATTTTCAGGTTCCTAGGTCATGATCTTTGGGTCGAAAAGGTCAAACAAGGTCAAGTTCCAGGTTGGTCTCCAAAAAGCCCCCAGAACCTTGATAACCGTTTCTAAGCAAAAGGTCACATGCTCATTTAAGGTCAGCGACCTTGGCTGACCTTTTGAAGGTTAGGACGACCGAAATCATAGAAGATTGCTTTGAGTTTTGCATTTGACTAAGCGACAAAGATTGCGCTAGACAGTATGTTCCTAAAACAAAATATTGACCTGGGTCATTTTAGGTCAATGACCTATTCTAACCTCTAAGAAGTCCATGGATGATTATAATGCGGTTCCTGCTATCAATAAATTCGAAATGAGCACCAGAAACTACCCTATACAGCAAGCCCTAGAGCAACAAAACAGGTTGGTTTTGACCTTGGTTTGACCTTCATACCTGACCTTAGGTCAATTTAATTTGCTCATTCAGCCGTTGTGTTGCCTAAGAAAGCATCTCAGAGATGTATGACTTCGTCTAACACTCCGCTGTTGGATCAGATTGAAGAATTCCCTAGAAATTGCCTTCGCTGAAACCATGGCCTGATTTTAACCTGCCATCGGTCAGCGACCTTACAAGGTACATCTAAATTTTTTAAGTCAAGCGATTTGCTATTCAATTTTCTACAGCTAAGCGAGATTTGGCGCGGCTACGCCGCGTCGTTCGGGAACCATTCTGGAAAAACTTTCGGGGGTGGCTGCGTCAATTTGACCCCCCACCCGAGCGCGTGTTAAAGCATACATGATCGCTTGAACTCTAAAAACGCCAAAACTGTCATGAAAGTGATCCGTGCTATTGTTGCTAGCTAACAAAGTGTTCGCAACGCTTACCATACCTCACAACAGACCGCGCTGTACTGTTCGAACACAAGCGCGAGGTATAGCGAAGGCAGGACAGGTACAGTGTGGAAAACGACTGCATTCGTGATTGAACTATTCCATTGCGTTGGTCTGGTGTGCCTGCATTCTCCGCAGCAACAGTTATCCTGACATTAGTTGAAAAACATTGTAAAGATGAGCGTTCTGGTTGCATGCATGATATTGCAAGTTGCGGTGATAAAGGCTTCCGATGATCGTCGATTTCTGATTACACTGCTGGGCATGGAAGTCATTGTCACTTGTTGTCATATGGTATCGCGTTACGCTGCTGGCGACAATTTTGTCCGCAAAAAGTCAGTCGGTGACAAAAAATACAATTTCACCACCTCTTCACATGACTAAAACATTGCCGAGCTACAAACACGCACTTCAATACCAGCCTTCTCCATTGCATTCAAAGCAGTGCCAGCAGCGCCTGAACGATGACTGACTAAGCTTGTTTGTGTACAGTAATAAGGCATCAGATCTTACTGATAAAACGTTTCCAGTGCTGAATTCATTTCATACTCAAAATCAATTTCCCGTGAGCACGGGTATCGATTTGCATAATTTTTGGTGGGCCACGGGCTTCTACCGCCCCGCCACAAAGTTCAATTTGATCTCCCTCCCATGGCGAGTTTGACCTCTCAACCTTCTGGAGCTTAAGGGTTCGTTCAGCTGGGGGAAAATTTTGCGTTCGGATAACTTTCCGTCGCAGAATTCTCCATCGGAGAATTTGCGGTTCTGATTCTCCGCTTGTTGTCGGCCGGCCAAAAATTATGGCCGGGTTTGTGTGCAGCGCCGCAATTGGAAACATTCGCTGAAGAGTATACCAACGCCGTTCAACGTGGCTGGTCTCATCCTATATAGAATTATATTACAGGACCATACGCATTTGCCGTGTTGGTAGTGAGGAAGGCTTTCATTGCATGCGTGCATGAGCGCCATATGCCAGGTTTTGCGACTGATCACAACTCAAACTTGTCGGTGTAGAAAGCATTTCAGTTTTCTGCAGGTGCTCAATTCTGTGTGTGTGTGTGTGTGTGTGTGTGTGTGTGTGTGTGTGTGTGTGTGTGTGTGTGTGTGTGTGTGTGTGTGTGTGTGTGTGTGTGTGTGTGTGTGTGTGTGTGTGTGTGCGTGTGTGTGTGTGTGTGAGAGAGAGGAAGAGAGAGAGAGAGAGAGAGAGAGAGAGAGAGAGAGAGAGAGAGAGAGAGAGAGAGAGAGAGAGAGAGAGAGGGAGTGTGTGTGTGTGTGTGTGTGTGTGTGTGTGTGTGTGTGTGTGTGTGTGTGTAAATGTATAGATTTTCTAGACAAGGTACAGTAGCGAAAAAACAGCTTAATCTTTACGTATGCTTGCACAAAACTTTTGTATTTGGATCATTATTTTTCCATGCACTCACTGAAACATCGATTGCATAAGAAATGCATGATTTCACTTTGTTCTTTTAGATTTGAAGGTTCTGCTTGGTTTACAGCTTTATTTTATTTAGGTGCAATGGTAACGAGCCGGAGTCAAAGGCCAGCATACAAAAAACTGCGCAATTTACACCTACGCGACGCGAGGCCTGGACAAGGTCAACAAAACATGTATGACTCATGCGTACAACAAATTGATACCCCTTGCGCATATATATATATATATATATATATATATATATATATATATATATATATATATATATATATATATATATGCATGGTGTATTATCATATACTACATATTTTCCCTTCTCATATATAGCATCCCTTTTTTGCTCATATGCGTTGGGGTGGGGGAACGTAGAAGTACAACGAGGGTGCTAAGTCAGCATTTGGAATGGGGTTTGGGGGTGGGGTGGGTTCAGCCTTCCCCTGGCAGTTAACAAAGTGACGGCCCAGGCTGAAGATGATCTATTGAAACACGCGCCCTGCCGGCCGATTGAGTGCGACGCGTTAGGGGGAATTAACTGATAGGATCTAAAAAAAAAAAAATAAGAGAGGTATACACACCAAATCCACAGTGTATGCAAGTCTGGCTGACCTATGTAAAAATGTTAGGTCCCAGAGTCATGAGTTTCGGGTGACATTATGTCAAACAAGGTCAAACTTCGGATCGGTGTTCAACTTGCCCTCAGACGTCCTGCAACACCTGTAACCTAGATGCCTCTTCTAAACATAAGGTCACCAATGTTGATCTTAGGCCAGTGATCTTGTGAGACCTTGAGGAGGTGACAGCGACCACCAGCTTGTGAGATTGCTGTGACTTTTTATTCAGATAATCGTCCAGAATTACGCTAGGTGGCATACTCCTACAAAAACAACAAAAGATGATCGAGCTATTTCAGGTCAGTGACCTTCGCTGACCGTCATTAAGTCCGACAAGATGTTAGTGGACACTCCTGTGCTAAAAATATTCGACATGAACGTCAAATCCTCGGGCACAGAAGTAATTTAGTTTTGCCCACGAACCGGCCTTTACACCTGACCCACGGCGAGTAGATTTACAATCTGAACTTAAATTGTCTAAGAAACCATCTCAAATATGTATGACTTCATGCAAAACTCCTTTATGTTATTAGGGAGAACAGTTCCCCAGGAATCGCCTTCGCTGATAGCCATGGTCCGACTTTGGTCTCTCATGGGTCAGCAATATTACAAGGCACATCTAATGTCATGAGTCAAAGTTTCGGATATTAAATTGCCCGCTAATTGACAAGTTTTGGCACAGCGTAGCCGGGCCATGAAAAATTATTTTGCAAACCTCCAAATATTTCAGCGGTTTAAGTTTTTTTCTTCCATGCATCAAAAAACAAGCCTTCCTTTCACAGACGCAAATTTATGTGGTCATCTTAGCTCGAAAATCGTTGCTTTTAAGGGAATTTACCACCTGTTGTGGTCTTTGTCATGCACAATTAAAAACAACAAGTGAGATATTTATCGCAACATTCTTGACTGTACGCACGGACTTAACGTCGATCTCGTTCCACGTTTTGTGGAATGTTCCGCATTTGAAGATATTTTAGCAAGGATCAGATATGATGAAATAAGCTTACTTATACTTTCAAATGGAAAAGACTGCTTTAAACAACACAGTTTCTTCGTTTAGTAAATATGGTTATCAATACATGATTGCTTGGTTATGCCGTCGTACCTTATACAACATTGATTGGGAGCCAGCTGGCGGCCGTTATATCTGGAAGTCGTGCTCATGAACGCTAGATATGAACGGCTTAATAATAATATTTTTCTTGGCCTTTATGGCCGCATGGCTAATGAAATGGCATGATTTGAATGACGGTATTATGGCGCCTCGGACACCTGGGTGACCTTGAAGTAGTCTCCCCGAAACAGTTTGCACATCTTCGCGGGCGTTTAACTCCATAGAGTTTTAGGTCTTAAGAAGGGCAAGGCTGTGAACTGCACCGAATGATCTTTAAGATGGGAATTGTAGTTCAAGACTCCATACAAATGTGGAACGTTCCTTTCCAAATAGACATGAGGATTGCCATGATGAATATAAAAGTTATCAATAAACACAAACAATCCAGCTCTTGGCAAGCCTGAAGTGTTGCAGTCATGTGTGCTTGGCATTTATGGGCCTTACTGATGTGCGTAGAAACGAACGTTTGGGAATTCAATGGCGTTTCTCTCGTCAGAGTGGCTACTTTAGTTAGAAAGTCTGAGATATTCAGAACGGTTTCGAGAAAACTTGTATGGCCTACCAAAATCGAACGCATCCGGTGCAGCAGTAAAAAGTGCAAAACAGATTTGCCTGTTGCCTTTAGCACGCGCTCGGGTGGGGGATCAAATTGCCCCCCCCCCCGAAGGTTTTTCCAGAATGGTTTCCGGACGGCGCGGCAAAGCCGCGCCAAATTTTGCACAGCTGAATTCAGTTGAATAGCGGATCGTTTGGCATCAACAATTGAGATGTACCTTGTAAGGTCGCTAACCTATGGCAGGTCAAAGTCAGACCATGGTTTCAGCGAAGGCAGTTTCTAGGGAATCCTTTAATCTGATCCAACAACGGAGTGTTAGACGAAGCCATACATCTCTGAGATGCTTTCTTGGGCAACACAACAGTTGAACAAGCAAACTAAATGGACCTAAGGTCAGGTATAAAGGTCACACCAATGTAAAAAACAACCTGTTTTGTTACTCTAGGGCTTGCTGTATGGGATAGTTTCTGGTGCTTATTTCGAATTTACTGATAGCAGGAACCGCATTAGATTTTTCCATGGACTTTTCAGAGGTCAGAATAGGTCATTGATCTAAAATGACCCAGGTCAGTATTTTGTTTTAGGAACATACTGCCTAGCGTAATCTTTGTCGCTTAGTCAAATGCAAAACTCAAAGCAATCTTCCATGATTTTGGTCACCTTGACCTTCTTAAGGTCAAGCAAGGCCACTGACCTTAATGAGAATGTGACCTTATTCTTAGAAACGATTATCTAGGTTCTGAGGCACTTCAGAGACCAACCTTGAACTTGACTTTGTTTGACCATTTTTGACCCAAAGGTCATGAGCTACAAATCTAAAATTGTTAACCTAGGTGAGTTCATGTACTGATCAACACACCCTGTAAATTTAGAATCTCTAGCTTCCTTAGTTCCCGAGATCTCAGGATGTCCGTGAAGTTAGCGATTTATTCAGCGATTTTTTTTTAGCGACGAATTCCGATTTCCCTGGAAAACGGTTTCAAAGTCAACTGTGCAATGAGAACGCCAAAATGACCCTTATTTGCAATATCATGTGACCTTCAAAGTCAGAAGCTGGGTCAAAGGACGAGGAACTCGACATCACCCAAAAATTACCGGCCGATTTTCAACTTGCAAATGTCAGAATATTCCCCACAGAAAGAACTAGCGTCCGTCAAAAAGTCCTGACCTCTCAAGGTCACCCTTCAAAGTCAAACGTGGGCTGGAAGGACGGAGAACTTTGCATCAACCAAAAATTACCGACCGATTTTTAACTCACAAAGATCAGAACATTTACCACAGAAAGAGCTAGCGTCCCTCAAAAAATTCTGACCTCTCAAGGTCACCATTCAAGGTCAAACCAGGGCTAAAAAATGAGGAACTTCATATCACCCAAAAATTACCGTCCGATTTTAAACATCAACTATCAAAATAATCGCCAGCGAAAGAGCTAGCGTTCGTTAAAAAGTCCTGACCTCTCAAGGTCACCCTTAAAAGTGAAACGTGGGCTCAAAGGACGGGGAACTCTATATCAACCAGAATTTACCGGCCGATTTTTTAACTTACAGAGATAAGAACATTAACTACAGAAAAAGCTAGTGTCCTTCAAAACGTCCGGACCTATCAAGGCCACCCTTTAAGTTCAAACGGGGCCTTAAAGCACGGGAAACTCCATATCACCCAAAAATTGCCGGCCGATTTTTAACTTGCAAAGATTAGGCTATTTGCCACAGAAAGAGCGTCCTAGCGTCCGTCAAAAAATCCTGACCTGTCAAGATCACCCTATAAGGTCAAACGTCGGCTTTAAAGACGGGGAACTCGATATCACCCAGAAATTACCGGCCGATTTTTAGCTTACAAAAATCAAAACATTCACCACAGAAAAAGTCCTGACCTCTCAACGTCACCCGTCAAAGTCAAAGGCGTGGTCAGAGGACGGGAACTCCATATCACGCAAAAATTACCGACCGATTTTAAACTTGCAAACATAAGAATATTTGCACCGAAATAATTAGCAAACTAACGCACTAAAAGCACCAAGCTTTGAGCCCGCGTTTGACCTTGAAGGGTGATCTTAAGAGGTCAGGACTTTTTGAGGGACGCTGGTTCTTTTGGTGGTGAACATCTTTTTGTCTGCAAGTTAAAAATCGGGCGGTAATTTTTGGGTGATATGGAGTTCCCCATCCTTTGAGCCCGCGTTTGACCTTGAAGGGTGACCTTGAGAGGTGAGGATTTTTTGACGGACGCTAGCTCTTTCTGTGGTGAATATTCTGACATTTGCAAGTTGAAAATCGACCGGTAATATTTGGGCTATTTTGTGTTCCCCGTCCTTTAAGCCAGCTTTTGACCTTGAAGGTCGCATGACATTGCAAAATAATGGTCATTTTTGGTGTTCTCATGCCACAATTGACCATGAAACCCTTTTTTAGGGAAATCAGAACTCGTCGCTGAAAAAATCGCTGAATAAATCGCTAATTTTACGGACATGATCTCAGGGGGGAGGGGGGCCAATTGATCCCCCCACCCGAGCGAAGGGTATCTAGCCGGCCACCCGGGTGCGTGTTAACTGGCGAAACAAAGCAAAACGGCACGATATTGAGATGCTAGGCAGTGCCACTTTAGCTTAGCATCGGCCTCAAAACACAGGAGAACCCCATGTACACAAATATGCTCTGCTTCACATCGCATTTGTGAGCAGCTTCCATAAATCCTCCACGAAAGTGGTCCGGCAAATCCAAGGTAGTCAGGAGTGACGCCACCGGTTGTGCAGTGAACACAATAGTTACATTGTGGAGGTTACAGGAAGACATGATTGATTGCTGCTTGGCCGTGATGGCTCAGTTTCTGCTGCCCCAAAGTCGAACCATTTAATCGGCGAGGTTGATTTGAGAGCTTTGTGATCTAACGCGGTAGTTTTGCTGTTACGTTCGTTGTCACGTTCATGTCGCCCCGGGATGCGAGCGGTATCTACAATAGTACAGCGAAGGCCATTTCGTCTTTTCTGAAACCCTCAAAAAGATCAGATCGGAAGTTATGGTGAATTGTATGCTGGTGAACTGACACAGAATGACCCTGTAGAGAAGGAGTTTTTAGGGCCGCTTTGACTATATGGGATCTTCATTGGTGTACTACGCGGTATCGATTAGTCGTCTTGGGTGGCGCAATACCTCATGCGCGCCAGTTGGCCGCGGATCAAACTGAGATAACGCGGCTGATCACTGATGGGACAGGAATGATCCGTAAGGCGAGATTTGTACCGCTTTGTCCAAAGTTAACCGGCTAAAATAAACTCTGCTGGGGGGGGGGGGGGGGGGGGGCGAGACAAGCTGTAGCGGGGGATTGCGTAACAAGGTCCTGCCACATTCGGAATATCTGCAAAGGCTCACATATCAAATAAGTTTGTTGTATACATTACACTTATTTGATATACGCTACCTTTGCGCGCATCGAATGGTTAGACATGTAATGTATTTGTTTTACATATGTGTAAAAAGATAACAACGATCACAGCAGACATCAAACTCGCAACAGCGTAGTACATTAGCAAGCTTCGTAATTTAAAAGCGTGAAGATCATTAACATTCTATCTTTCACCCGCTACGCACAGTTCATAATATCGACCTGTGTTATGAGCCTTGGACACCCTCGAAAGAGGCAAGTTGCGATCATTGGAGTGTGCATGCTGTCAAAGTGTTCGTGAAGCCATTCATGATCAACATTTCGGCTGTTTGCCGCTGTTTGCGCGCTGCTGAGCCTGGTTTGTGGACCGCCGAGGCCATCCAACACCCACGTATACCATCGCCGAGCTGAACAACGTGCACAAACAGCATGTAACAAAGTCCTTAGGTGCAGTAAGGGGCCGTCAGGATAATGTATCTCCCCCCCTCCCCACACACACTTTCTACACACACACACACCTGGTGTTGAAGGTTTAAACATGCGTCTCTCGGGCGCGGAAGAATGTTTCCTTTGCACGAGAGTCGATCACAGTTTGGTTTACCTCCGTTCTTCTCGCCCAGATCCATGACCTCCGCTCCAGATCCATGACCTCTCGCTCCAGATTCATGACCCTGAGCTTCGCGACCTACCGTCGCTCAATCGCGCAGAAAGTCGGGCATTATATCATCGCGAGTCACGACGCACCACTCTGCATAGCACCACATCACCCCACACTCTGAACAGCTGCGATGGATACTAAGCTCCCGCAAAGTCACAACAAATCGGCCCTACCACGGCTGGTTGAGCCACACGAGCTCGTAGACTCTTGACACCTTGCGCGGCGTCCACTTAAACAGGTTGCGCGGTGCTTCATACGGGTTCACCTCCGAGTGGAACAGCCGAAACCCCATCCTCTCCAGCTGCATGAAGGTGCTGAGGTAGCGCTTCCACATGTCCAGGCCGACCTTGCTACCCGGCACGAACGCCATGTGCACCTCCATGCCGATCTGCTTGACGTTGCGCAGCAGGTGCGGCGATTGCGCGAAGATCTGCGCGAACATGTCCCACTCGCTGCCCTCCACGTCCACCTTGAGGTAGTGCACAGTGCGGTCCAGGTGGCCGAGGAAGCGGACGACACCCTCGTACGTGCGGATGTCCCAGCGGCGCGTCGACACCAGCCCCCGGCGCACTGTCTTCACCTCGTTCCGGCCGCCGATGCCGATGTTGTGGAAGAAGATGCGCGCGGAGCGCTTGTGGTCGGTGGCGCCTATGGACGGGTCGAAGGCGTGGATCTCGCACTCGAGCAGCTGCGCGTTGTCGTCGAACGACCAGTCGTGGTCGACGCCGAAGCTGTAGATGAGGCAGCGGTCCGTCTCCAGCATGCCCAGCTCCGGGTCCAGGCACACCCACTTGTAGCCATCGAAGTGCCGAGTCTTGTAGTCGGGCTGGCCGCCGACACGTACGGACTTGTTGCAGTGCGCGTGCGGCCGCTCGATGTAGTCATACAGCGCGTCGATGACGCCTTCCCACGTGTCGGGCCGGGCCAGCGTCCAGTTGGGCGGCGCCGCGCTGGTCTGGGCCGGCTCGTCACCCAGCAGCAGCGTCCGCAGCCGGCTGGGCAGCTGCAGCTGGCTGCTGAGCATCTCAGCAGCGCCGCCCGAGCGCGCGCAGCCGGGGCTGCAACGGAGCGCACGTCAGAGGGTGCAGAGGTGAGCGCATGTCAGAGGGTGCAGAGGTGAGCGCACGGCGGGGGTGTGGAGGTGGAGAGGGCGTGCAGAGATGGGTGGGGACGGGACGTGCGGGTCACGGCGGCCGGTGGCCAGGATCGGGCAGGCGATTGCTGCGTGAAGTTGGTGGTGGGTAGTGAAGAGGCGCTGGCAGTACCGGAGGTTCGCCATGGGAATTTAGCGTTGCAAAGATGGGGGACCCGCAGTGACGTCACTGCAGCCAAACTTCGAAGCAGGAAATGCAACAACGGACTTGGTGCACTGATGACCGCTAGTTGAAAGCAGGTATGGGTGATACCTCTGAACCTGTAAATATCATGTGGGGTTGTGTACACGTTTCAGATAGCGTTGGTGCATGTGCATCATCCCCAGAATTTTGGCTGAAATGTCTTCGGTCAAAGTCGCATACATTCTACGGACTATGTTATGTGCAAGGGATGAGCGGTATCCAAACCATTGCATCTTTTTTTTTAAATGGTTGAGACGAATGAGCCAGTGCCTTTGAATGCCTGACAAATAACATACGATAAATCCACTTCAAACTGGGTTTCGTAGCTAGATAGATACACAACGACGCACTTAAGCGTCTGATCAATGACAACCACTGCCTTGAATATTAAGTTCATCCGTGTTTTGGTGCCATTTTGTGTGATCAGAACACAACAAATGGTCGAATCTTCCTTCATCTTTCACTGTTTAGCCCTCTTTAATGCAATCATTTTGCAAAACCAAGCTCCTGATCTTGAATGCTTTTGGAACGAGTCACAACACCGCAGTATGGTGCACTGATCGCTGCAAACGGCGTATCCAGCCTAAGCCCATTTTCAGGCGATTTATTGCTTAACGTCATGCATAATGTCCTGGTGAACGTGATGTTCAGTCAGGTAGCGGTTGGACGAGCCGGGACGCCGAACGGTTCTAGCAAAGGTCAGGAGGTCGCCGTCCGCCACGCAATGACACGTGACCATTGTCCAGCGGAAGGTCAGATAGTGGTTGCGTTAGCGCGTCGCCGGGTGCCGCTATACTGATCGTATCTGGGTCTCGGAAGGGCGTTGTCCCATCGTCTTTGACTGTGAAGTGCGGTGGGGGCACCAACGATCAGTGATCTCAACTGTGGTGTTAGCGCTCATAGCCGGGGTGGGTCCCCGTTAGACCTGGGCTTAGTTTTATAACGCGAACCACAAACTCGTCATTTCTTAATTACGTGGGATTAGGTTACGAACTGGACACAAACTGATTTTACCTCATCTCTCCGCTCTGACGTCATTGGTAAGCAGAACGCTTACGTCGGGCGAAGCTGTTTCTGGCCTATGAGTTGATAGCCCGCAAAACCAAAATACGCAGACTCGTACTTTCGTTTTAATGAAACAAGAATGTGGTCGGAGGCAGACGTCGGTCGTGGCCATCCAGAAAAACACGAGGGAGAATTAGTTTGTTTATTTTTACCCTAAGTTCAATTTCATGATTGCCCTGAATCCATACTTCAAGGGCGAACCAGGACCCTCGTGACAGTGACATCCTCAGATTATCAGTACGCCACGCTACACGGCGATTGCACGTGGTATTGACAGCTGATCGGTTGTTTATCGATTAAAAACCATCGCGACAAGCCACCATTGTGGCTTGTGGCGGGTCATCAAAACCTCCGACTTGCATACAGACTTGCGTTCGACTCGAGCTGAATCGTGAATTGCCTCTCGAGGCAACCGCTTTGGGGTGGGCCGCGAGCTGAGTCGGCTCGTCGGGCAAAAATGCCGCTTTGAACCATGAACTGAACCACATTCTTTGTGGATTTTATTTTCCGAATCGTGAGCCAATCGTTTCTAGCTAAGTCGTGTCAGTGACCCATATGGCTCAAATTGAAATGGCGGCATAAGAAAACACAGCAGGTCCCAAACAAATTAAGAGACCATTTCAGAGCGGTGAAATGAACGGCATGCAACGTTAGATATAAACCTTTTTGCAAAATCGTCATTAAGTTTTTTGTCGTAATTGCTAAGCAGCAAGTAAAATATTGTTGGTCCTGATCTAAGGTTTATCGAATCTCAGCTAGAAACCAGGGTATGTTATAAGGTGTGGACATCCTACGTTCCTATATTCTATTCAAAAATCAATGAAAGGCTGTCTGCTGCCCATAAAAGCCGAGGGTTGGTCATATTTTTCATTATTATTTCTCAAAACCATGATCAGAACCACTAACTTATGTATACCTGACCCCCTATTCACTACTTAAACTGTTTTAAGCTTGTTAGTGCTGGGCTATATGAAATAAACAGCAGATCTTCTCGTTTGTTAGCGGTTTGGAGATCTTGAAGATCGCATACCGGTAACTGTTACTTCCCAGGATGCTTGAATAACTACTTCCAGTTTTAAAACAGGTAATTTCCTTTTTTGTGGTCTTTTTAAGTACATTTCAGGCGCGTGACGTTGAGTGCGTGGGACCGTTCGATGGACGGAAGCCTTATCCCTCTGTCCTTTCTTCTTGGCCCGTGTAAGTCCCTATCGGGTTATCATCCTTTGCTGTCTTTCCATCGTTCGGAGTCCTTTCCAGTTGCCATTCTTGAGTTTTAGCCCCGTACCCGGCAGCTTAGTACTTAACGTCCTTGCAATAACCGCAACCTGATGTTGAGTTTTTGACGTGCCATCACCGACGGCATAGCTAGCACTGGCCAGTGGAAATGTGGCTGACTACGTGTGAATGTACACAGGCAGGTGCATGTACATACATGTACATTCGTGTAGTGTGCACTTGGCATGTGCAGGTTTAGTACAGTCATGTTTAGTCAGGTTTTGTACAGTCTTGTCTGTTTGCATGCCATTTAACTTATGGTTCTGGGTCGTAGGTGCCAGGTAAAATGTGTTAGCCTAGAGCTGAGACTTAAAGAGCTGGGTGGTAATAAGCTGCATGGAAGGTATTGTTTACTGTGCTGCATTTGCTATGTTTAAACCACGAACTTGCTACTGGCTATTCGAACCCATTTTCATAAAATTATATATATATATATATATATATATATATATACATATATATGTATATCAATGAGCCATTTGGCTCATGAGTGATAAGGCAACGAGCCAGAACTGAATTGGATTTTTAATTTCGCAAGCCTCGTGAGTCATGAGCTAAGTGATTGAACGCGAGCGATGAGTCGGAACTGAGCTGAATAAAAACAATTTGGAAGGGATATGAGTCACGAGTTGAATCGGACCCCAAAATTTGTGGGCCGGTACTGAACGGGCTAAAAAAAAATTGTGTCGAACGCAGGTCTGCCCGCACATTTTCGGATACACATCGACATATGGCTTGCCAAAGAGATATCCTTTCAAGCTTTTACTTTGTAAAGCTAGACACCAAATGGAAACAAAAAACAGCGCTGGACAAAATGTACAAGGGACTCCTAGAGCTATAGGCTATAGGCTATAGGAGATATAGGCTAGAGCTAGAGCTATAGGGTATAAGAGCCCCCAGTACATTTATATATGTATATATGTATACACACACACACACACACACACACACACACATATATATATACATATATATATATATATATATATATATATATATATATATATATATATGTGTGGAAAGATACGCAAAGCATCATGCTCTCACCACAGCCACGTCACATACTGGCAGCCAATCATGGCGGACCTTCGCCACCTCTCGCCCCCGCTACGTCCCGCGAAGACCAATCACGGCCTAAAGGGTAGGAACATGCAGCAACCTCGATGCCACCGACTCGGCATTGGTGCGAGCTGGCCGGTATGCCACACGAGCCATCCCCAGTCCGAGCCGGGAGATCCCAGCCCCGAACACTGGGTGACAGGTGTCAGGTCACGTGACGAAAGCCTGCGCGCGCCGCCCGCGCGCCGAGCACTGTCTAGAGTCGCGGGCTATGCTGGTCTCGACTCGACATGGACAACGGTCACCGCTACCAGTCTGCTGTAGAGATGGCGTGACGTCACTGAGTTGCTTTAAAGATGGAGTGACGTCACCAAACTGCTGTAGAGATGCAGTGACGTCGTCAAGCTATTTAGAGATGGAGCGACATCACCGATCTGTTTTAGAGACGGAGTGACGTCATCAATATGCTTTAGAGATGGCGTGACAACACCAATCTGCTTTAGAGATGGGGTGACGCTACCAAGCTGCTCGAGAGATGGCGTGACGTCACCAAGTTGCTTCATCGATGGGGTGATTGAAAGGAGCGTCCGAAACGCGAAAGGAATCGTAACGTCCCCACAGTAGAGCTCATGTGGCAGCTCTGCTTTTGTTACCAGTGATGACCAGCCCCGGTGGAAATCAGGACTAGTAAGTCTCCTGCGGCGGGAATCGGGCCCAGCTCTCTGAATCTACAGGTAGGAAGCGAGTTCTAACCGCCCGGCTACGTACTTCCCTAAGACGTCAAACAAAAGCCAGCCATATATATATATATATATATATATATATATATATATATATATATATATATATATATGTGTGCGTGTATGTGTGTGTGTGTGTGTGTGTGTGTGTGTGTGTGTGTGTGTGTGTGTGTGTGTGTGTGTGTGTGTGTGTGTGTGTGTGTGTGTGTGTGTGTGTGTGTATGTGTGTGTATTCACTGGCCGTGAAGCAGCCTGCCCAGACGATACACACATATTCATGCCTGGTTGCACCAGCCCCAAACGTGCAAGGTTCTACCGCTATGTAAAGCGCATGAGTTCGGTTGAGGTGTTTGACGGCATCAGCCAAGTTGTCACAGCGGTCGCCGGGGTGACCACGGGCGAGCGTGGCGTTCAAGGCTGCCGTGGTCACGAGGTCAGGTGAGCAACGACCCGAAGGCGTGACCGCGCCGCCGCCCGGGCGCGCCGGCCGGATATTTGCAAAGGGTAACGCTGCGCGATATTCGTGGGAACCCAACGGTGACGTTCAGCCGGACCGAATGCCACCGTGCAGTAGCGGCCGGCGGCGCTGCTGGGCGCTGCTGGGCGCGCTAACGGGCGTCGGACAGCTGCCGAGGAGACGGCGAACGGCGGGAGCGGATCCAGGGGTCGAAAAATGGGCGGCACGAGCGGATCCAGGGGTCGGAAAATGGGCGGCAGGAGCGGATCTAGGGGTCGGAAAATGGGCGGCAGGGGCGGATCCAGGGGCCAGAAAATGGGCGGAACGAGCGGATCTAGGGGTCGGGAAATGGGCGGCACGAGCGGATCACGGGGTCGGAAAATGAGCGGCAGGGGCGGATCCAGGGGCCGGAAAATGGGCGGCAGGAGCGGATCAAGGGGTCGAAAAATGAGCGGTCGCGTGGAAGATGAACTCCGATTGGCGCCCCCACGTCGTTAAATGTGTGATAAAAATAATGAGCCGGCCATCTTTGCGTGGAAGTGACAGCAAGTCAAAGACGAGTCATTTACAGCGATCACGCAGCTGGACATGGACGTTGACGGCGACAGGACCTCCATCGCAACACAAACCTTGCTTGGGCCGTTGCAGGACCCACGTGGGACGACGATACGATAGGGGCAAAGGCGGTAAGCCTTGACAGTGTCTCAGTATATGCTATCAGAACATAAATGTGGTCAGTTGGTCTATTGGCTGTAAACACTTGCGTTCCCATAATGACTATGGAGGGCAGTGCACAGGTGGTCACCTCAGGTCTCTCCTCGCCTTGACTGTGTTTAACAGCCGCGTGCTGTATCAGCTTTCGTGGAGACCTGTGTGAGTTCCGCGCAGGGCCCCCGGCCGGGTCAGGCATGCGACATTGGTTTGAATGCGGTATGAGCCTTCCGCATCTCTCTCCTGATTTCGTCCTGGCTGTCCAGCTGCTCCCTGCTTTAATCACACGGAATCGCGGGCCTTGCGCCGGGGCAGGACGTTTGACCAACAGGTGCAAACTGCGTCCATCACGGCAGCAGAGTTGTCCTGGAGATACACTACCAAGTCGCGCTCTCAGAGTGGTTTACTTGAAAGCCGCGCATTTCTCCCGCGACAGTTTACCAGCACAGATAACGAAAAGACTGGGCCAGATTTGTACAAAGACATTACGTGTCAAGACTGAACTCAGACCATCACCAGCATCACCATCACCAGAACTCAGACCATCACCAGCATCACCATCACCAGAACTCAGACCATCACCAGCATCACCATCACCAGAACTCAGACCATCACCAGCATCACCATCACCAGAACTCAAACCATCACAAACCAGCCTTGGGGTGAGGTGGGGGGGGGGGGGGGGCAGCATGATCACATTGGGAAGGACAGGAACTTAAAGTACCTGCCACACATCGCGCCCGAGTGCGTTGCCTCAGCATTTTACTTTCGACCTGACATGGACAACACCAGCCGTTTGCATATGACTCATAATCCACCAGCCACAAACGCATTTTTGCCATCGTGGAAACTCACCCTGTGCACATGGTGCTCTGATGCGATGAATAAACGATGAAAAGGCCTTGCATGACGAAAAGCATGAAGATGACTAGGAGCTTCCGGCGATGTTTCGTCGCGGTCATGATGAGGTATTCACAGCCTGAAAATCGGAGCACAAGGTTCACATTCTGTCACTGTAACAACATGTACAGTCAGGTATAGACGGGGGGACGTTAGCGTTTCAGCAGGTCTCATTTACAGCTGGCTGGGAGGAAACAAAAACCGATGCTGTTGAGGAGCAATGAACGTGGAAAACGGCGCACGTGGTGGTAGGATGGAATTACAACAAGCATCATAATGTCGCACGACACTGAAAGCGGACTTGCCAACAATAATTACGCCAACTTTCTTGATGTGCAGTAAATACGGGCTAGGTTTCTAAAAAGGTCATTCAAGGGTGGCCCTACGGAATAAGGGAGGGGCCCTCAGCTTGGTAAGCACATGCCGTGCCAAATTTCAGCCTTCGGCCGGGAGCGATCCATGGTGAAAGACGAAAAATCCGTGCCTAAGGAGGGGGCGCGGGTCCCGCGAACCCCTCCCTTGAATGCGCCCCTGGAAATGATGACAAATTTGTGCCAGATGTCTCCGCTCCCCTGCCCTTGTTTGGCTCTCGCGAAGTCAGTACACAGCCGGTTGTTGATGCGTGGACCTGTACTGAACGCCTCGCGGGTTCGCACCCATGCTGGTTGTGTGCAGCCAGGTTAGACAGCTCCCGAAGCATTGCATGTCGGAATCGGCGGGTACTTGCGGGCCATTGATCTGGATAGATGAACACTGATGCTGCTGCTCTTTTGTCCAGAGTTTTACAGCAGTCAATGCGTCGTGGTAGCCAGCAGGGCGTCACATATTAACCATCTGTTGGACGCCGACACATTCTTGCACAGCTTTAAGACGACGCAGCGTACAAATTCTGTCTTGAATCTCGCACTGATTTAACGGGCGGTCATTTTCAAGCGCTGCTTTTGGGGAGTGAGCGCGCCAACAAGCACCTCTTGCGCATCTGCTTGTCCGCTAAGCTTTTATGACAGACGGACACTCCCTTTATTCATAAGGTTCATCATGTGGGTTTCTGAGGGTGTCTCTCACCAACAAGCACCTCTTGCGCATCTGCTTGTCCGCTAAGCTTTTATGACAGACGGACACTCCCGTTATTCATAAGGTTCATCGTGTGGGTTTCTGGGGGTGTCTCTCATTCTTTGGCTGCCTTCGGTAAG
Organism: Pollicipes pollicipes; assembly: GCF_011947565.3. NCBI lineage: Eukaryota > Metazoa > Arthropoda > Thecostraca > Pollicipedomorpha > Pollicipedidae > Pollicipes > Pollicipes pollicipes. The sequence continues at coordinate 68,427 of NW_023596422.1, forward strand.
ATCTGGCATCATGTTTATGACGATATACCCGCGTCTTTGATGGCCTCGTTCGCCCCACGCCGTAGCAAGCGACTTACTGTTGCTACATAATGCTCACAAGCCCTAGGTTCAGGCTAAGAAATACTGGCGGGGTGGGGGGGGGGGGGCGGGAGGGGGGGGGGGGGGCGGGAGGGGTTGTTCGACACCCCAAAATGCGTGAAATATTTCTCACATGGTTCCAATCGTAGTTCTTTGGTAAATCAGCTACATAGTGCCCTAGCGAATTTACGCATCGACTAGATCCCTTAAAAAGACGACGCATGACGCCACCTACTATTCACAGCAGGTTCCGTTATTCTGCTTCGACTAAATGGTGTGTTCGTGTGATTCAGCAGGTAAAGCCACCCATTGAAGAAACCTGAGGGCTGCATCACCAACGCCACAGTTGATTCGAGGTCTGACTGCAGGCAAACGGCCCGACGTACATTCAAGACCCACCGTAAGGACGCAGTGCCATCGCTACCCTGTCTCAGCACAACCACCCGATCCACTCTTATTGCTGTACAATATTTATGCTGATATAAAAACTAAAGCATCGGTAAGACAGTAGTAAAACCCTATTCCTCGGGGGAAAGGCAGGAGGTGGAGATATACGTGCGTTGATATTTCGGCAACATGCCGCCATCGAAACAAATGGCAGAAGCCCTTTGTTCTTTCGATCTTGTTCGTATTCTGCTGTTCGTTTCGATAAGGGCATGTTGCCGAAATATCAACCCATCTCTATCTCCTGGCTATCTTATCTCCTGGTCCTGGTTTTTCTCCAAGGAATAAGACTGTTACTATTGTTTTATCTATTTGCATAATGCTCCTCGCAAATGCACCTAATAATTTGCGTAATGTAATGCTAAGACATCTTATATACGTCACTGCATAATCTCACCTTAAAAACCGAGCAGGCATTTTCGTGTTGATACGATCCCCTCGCCAATTTGATATGAAGATGATAAATTCACTAAGACCAATATGCTAAAAGGTTGCATATTCTTCACAATGTTGGACAAAGCATTGTGTGTATTGAACATCGACATCATCATAAAAATATCAAAAGTCCTGCATTCAAATTGGTTTGTTTTCCCACGCCGCCGTCGCATAAATAAGATGTCAAAATCCGCTTACTTACAGCTGCACAAAGACACGCATCAGTCAGATTCGTCGGAGGAACGACAGACCCCTTCAGGCGCGGGCCACCACGCACCCCAGCATCTTTACCTGATCGGACAATGGCTGATAACGTATCCACCTTCTCGCGGCGGCCACCAGTCTCAACGTTCCCCGCAGCACCGGAGCCCGTCGGTCCGTCTGCCCCGGCCGGAGCCCGTCGGTCCGTCTGCCCCGGCCGGAGCCCGTCGGTCCGTCCGCCCCGGCCGGAGCCCGTCGGTCCGTCCGCCCCGGCCGGAGCCCGTCGGTCCGTCCGCCCCGACCGGAGCCCGTCGGTCCGTCCGCCCCGGCCGGAGCCCGTCGGTCCGTCCGCCCCGGCCGGAGCCCGTCGGCCGTCCGCCCCGGCCGGAGCCCGTCGGTCCGTCCGCCCCGGCCGGAGCCCGTCGGTCCGTCCGCCCCGGCCGGAGCCCGTCGGCCGTCCGCCCCGACCGGAGCCCGTCGGCCGTCCGCCCCGACCGGAGCCCGTCGGCCGTCCGCCCCGGCCGGAGCCCGTCAGTCCGTCCGCCCCGGCCGGAGCCCGTCGGCCGTCCGCCCCGGCAGGAGCTCGTCGGTCCGTCCGCCCCGGCCCCTCGCTGCGCCGGGCGCTTAGTTCTCCCTGTAAATCATGACGTTGTCGTGCAGCAGGTTCTCGATCCGGATCCTGTCTCCGGGTGCCATCGGGTCCAGCGGCTCCTCACAGGTGGGCAGCACCTCCAGGAATAGGTGGCAGCGCACAGCCTGCGTGGCCGTCGGCTGCTGCGACAGCAGCAGCTGCATGTCCCGCCGCAGCGCCGCCTCCCACTTCTTCCGCTTCTCGCGAAGGCGCTGCGCCGACGACTTGTACTGTTTCGGCGCCTTGCCGGAGGCTGCTCGGGACGCTAAGGGGGTCGTCCCGGACGCTGAGGCGGCGTCTGGCGCTGCGGCTCCGTTCTCGGACGCTGGGGCTTCACTCCCAGACGCTGGGACATCCCCTGTTGCCGTAGCCCCGCCCTCGGGCTCTGGGACTCCGCTCTCGGCCGCTGGGACACCCTCTGTTGCTAGGGCCCCGCCCTCAGGCTCCGGGACTCCACTCTCGGCCGCTGGGACACCCTCTGTCGCTGGGGCCGGGCCCTCAGGCTCTGGGACTCCACTCTCGGCCGCTGGGACACTCTCTGTCGCTGGGGCCCCGTCCGCAGGCGCTGGACCGTCGGCACTGGCCGTAGATGATGTTGCTGTGCCAGGGGGAGAAGTTGACTCGGTGGGTGACCTGATTGCAGTCGGCAGAGGTTTGCCGGCCCCGACAGCTGTGTCTGTCTGGGAAAGAGGCGTGGCTTGCTGGGCGAGAGACTTCACTGTTGAAGTCTTCAGCTTTTGGCTGGAAAGAGCCGAAAGAGATGAGTTCGCGTCCGCAATTTTATTAACTTGTTGAGTTGACGAGACTTTGTCGCCGAGAGATGGGCGGGGTTCAGACCTGGCATTATCGGTGCCATCTGTACCAGTTTCGGGGGGAATTTTATCGTCGGTTGCAGGTGCGGCGAGGGTGGATGACTTTTTACTCAGGTTCTCGTTCATATCAGGTATAGATACGGCTTCGTTACTCCCAGCTTGACACAGGTCAGATTTAGGGTTAGAATGTTCATCTTGTGCTCCGGCAGCGGAGGAGGATTTTCGTTTCATGCTTGGCTCCTCGATCTGTTCTGCCGACGGTTTACATTCTGGGCCTGCACTCGACAGCGGGGATAGGTCGGCTGTTCGCGTTTGGCTCGTTTTGGAAAGTGACTCCATGATATGGCCTTAGTCAAAGTCCGACAAGCCCTGACGGGGCACGTCTCGGGTTGGTCGCCCAATGACTCTTTCACATGACACTCTGTGCGGCTCGCAGCCCACTGACAATTTCACATGTAGCCTATCTAACGCCGTGTGCAATAAACAATATTATCTAGAGTAAGATACGCGGAGCTCGGGCGCTAAGCATAAGGCATGAACTGATTCGAATTGCTTAATGGTCGATTAGGCATGTGTGCCGTCAACTCAGTGAAGTATGGTGCAATGCATAGATTTAATGGCACAAGCAAGAGAAATAAAACTTTTATGCATTTTGGAACGCAGTATATATATGCACATTAAACATAAACAAGTAAGACGTGGCGAGCGTTCATGAGTTCTATAACGTGACGTAACCTGCGGAGATCTCCTTAACTGAAGCTTTGAACTAAAAAGCCTCATATGATTGTGAGGCTTCACGCCCATTCGTCGTCAAATCCACTCTGCCACGATCATTAACGTAGCGAATAAGAGCTACAAGATATCTAGGTGAGGGCAGCCGGCAGGTTCTGTGGCTTTGCTATTGGTGAGGTTTACGGTCAGAACCATACGGCTTATGAGCGATGCGTACCTGATCCGCCCTAATCCGCCCGTGATCCGTGCCGCCCCTTTCCATTGTGACGGGGCTTAAAACACCAATTAGGGCAGCGGTGCATTCAGCTCACCTCCAGAGCTCGCACCGGTGAGTCGTTTCACACTCACACAGTTTCCGGCGCTCACCTCATGGCTACTGAGCCCGATCGCCAGCGGAACTGACGCTCTCCCTAGCTCGCACCGGTGTCGTTTTTCACGCATCAGTATCCGGCACTCCGCTCATGGCTACCCAGCCCAGTCGCCAGCGGAGCTGACTTGCTCCCTAGCTCGAACCGGTGTCCTTTGCACTCACCAGCTTCCGGCACTCAGCTCATGGCTGCCGCGGCCAGCCGTCAGCGGAGCTGGCTCTCTCCCTACCTCGAACCGGTATCTTTTTACACTCACCAGCTTCCGGCACTCAGCTCGTGGCTGCCGCGGCCAGCCGTCAGCGGAGCTGGCTCTCTCCCTACCTCGAACCGGTATCTTTTTACACTCACCAGCTTCCGGCGCTCACCTCATGGCTATCCAGGCCAGTCGCCAGCGGAGCTGACTCACCCCCTAGCTAGCAGTGTCTTTTGCACTCACCAGCTTCCGGCACTCAGCTCATGGCTACCGCGGCCAGTCACCAGCGGAGCTGGCTCTCTCCCAGTGTTGACCGCGGCCACGGCGAGGATGACACCGAGACTCGTCAGACACCGACTGAGCGCGGCCGCTCCGTGCCGGACTCTGCCGCCGGCGAGCCCCAGGCCGTGGGCGACTGGCCCAGCGGGAGTCTGGGCTGTCTCCGACGGCCGCCGTCAGCAGGAACGGCGGCCTGGTCACGCCGAGTCACAGCGCGTTGTGGAGCGCCGCGCCGCTGATCCCGGCCGGCACTAGGCAGCGGCCTCGCCTCGCTCAGCTCAGCAGGACGGGAGCGCCGCTGACCGGCTCAGCAACACACTCCGTGTGAATATCCACACGGCGCTGCGCGAGCGGCTGGACTTCACACCTCGCGGCGCCGCGTGCGCGTCCACAGCCGCCGCGTGCGCGCCCACAGCCGCCGCGGCTCCGCGGACCACAAGCGCGACTGACTGGCCAGGCGCGGCTGATGCTCCGGCCTGTGGTCGTGCAGGCCCCGCGGCCTCGGCGCCAGCGCGGCGAGTGAGACGGCAAGGTGGGCTGGGACGCGACTGCCGCGCTCTCAGGGCCTTGCGTGGCGCAGCGGAGCTGTCGGCCGGGCCTAACGGCTCGCGCGACCCACATGCAGCGGTCTGAGTTTTTATCGGGGTTCGTCTGGCATCCCTCTGCAGCGAGCCGCGCGTGGTGGCGAGGGAGATAGAGTGGAGGAGAGGAGGGTGAAGCCACGCAAGGCGGTAAAAAGGAAGATGTACCGGGGTGTTTTTGCCGCGCTCAGTCTTCTGTCAAAGGTCCATGCTCATGTAGTGCTGAGAGTTATCAGGGGCCTTAATGTGCCACGTTTTAAAGTGCTCATCTAACTTGCCTGATCATACCTCACGTTTGGAGTGCCCAAACGTGAACATGGCGCTGTACATTGAAAGGGCAAGTGTCCGACGCAGGTTTCCGCGCCGTTTTCGCCACGCGTTGCAACTACTTACATGTAAGACACCCTCCACAAATCGACCACGAAGTGATCGATTTGTGACTGGTTGAAGAAGACGCCGCAATACCTGTTTTACGCGTTTTTGCGCTTGACTGTTCTTCGTTCTAAAACCTAAAAGCACTTAACATTATCAAATTTAACTAGATTTTAGTTAGATTTTTTAAAGTTAAATTTGTACATTTTAGGGAGTACGACGGGTCCTGAAATTCGCAAAAAGCATTACAAACGCAGTCAAATGTAGAGATGTTGATTTCTTAACAGATCGGTGCTAAAATACAATAACGTTCAGCTTTCATCAAATTTGAAGGGATGTAATTTGCCAGGAAAGTTGCGTAAGTTTACGTTTGCCAGAATGAGCGGAAATGAATTTCTCATTATCGTCTTCATTACCAATTCGGCGTTCTGCAAATGAACCTCTTGGGTCCAGAATACTGCCAGAATGTTGCGCTTTATTGTCAGATATAAAGTCATCGCACAACAAGTTTGCATTATAAGTATCATTACGCGACGCTCTCCCATCATTGTTAAGCCTAAACTTTGCTGAATGTTCATACACAGACGTCCTCGTTTGGTGCTTATGCATAGAACTTCCCGTTTTGTTCCCCGCAGAAAGGATATCATTAATTAACCCGCATGGTATGCAGCATTACATCGCATAGCGCTCCACATGCCATACGCCAAGGGAGCCTTCAGCGGGCCCATTCCACATAACCGAGTTAAAAAGCAATGAGGAGGTGTCAGCCGACGGCGGCAGGTAATGCCCCGCGGCGCTGACACGCTGGTCCTGGCCCCTGGCCCGTGTCGAACCCTGGGGCGATGTCCACCGGGCGACCTAATAGGGTGGCGAGTGGCAGCCGGGCCGACGCCGTCCAGAGACACGCTGTCGGGACGGCAAACGCCACTTGCGTGTCGTTGTCGTTGATGGCGAAGGTGCCGTGCTATCAGGTTGCGCGTCGCTACAGACCCAAGAAGACGGACGTGGCTGTTGGTTTAGGCCCTAACGTGGAAGCACCGTCATTGCAAGTGACGTGAAGCTCGACATTTATGTATGCGCTGCGCAGACCTGCGCCAGTGGATCGAACTTCGCAGCAATAAAACCGTGATGGATGGCTAGCGGTCATTTCTGAAGCCTGGCCACAGAACCGCGCGGCGCCTGGTTGACTCGCGTCACTCCTGCTGGGTCAACGGCCGATGTGCCAGTCTTGGTGCTCAACAGTCGCAAAATGAAGCTTGGCACGCGCGAGTTGAATGGACTTGGGCAGCGGGCGCATGTGGGCATCTGCGCACAGCTGGTCGCTGATACACGGTTGAGTTATCTGCGCACAGGTGCACACACTGGATCCGAGCTGGTGCCTCAAGCCCACGGGTATATACCGCTGACCGGACCTGCCTGCCTGTTGATTGGCCTTTCCGCTGACCTGACCTGCCTGCCAGCCAGCCGCTGGTGTTCCCGCCTGCTGGCTGCTGGTCGGCCACCGACGGGCTGTCCTATGTCTATCCACAGTTGGCCATCCGCCTGCGGCTGGCCCGGCGTCCGCCTGCGGCTGGCCCGGCGTCCGCCTGCGGCTGGCCCGGCGCCCGCCTGCGGCTGGCTCAGCGTCCACCTGCTGCCGGCCCGGCGTCCACCTGCTGCTGACTCAGCGTCCGCCTGCTACCGTCCGCTAGCTGCCGGTCTCTGATCCAGCTCCTGGCCGATCCTGGTCCGTCAGCCCGCCTGGCGTGGTCGCCCTGCCCGCTTCACATGGGGACGGCGGCTGCCCGTTCAGGCTGGCCGCCCCATCGCCAGGATGTTATGTCATGCCTCGTCGTGCGCGGTCTGTCAGGATTGGCTCCGATCACGATGGCGTGGGATTGTGCCGCGGCACATGGCGAGGGGATGTGCGACGTGCGATGTGTTGGACCGCGGCCGCCTGTGAGGAGCGCCAGAACGGTGGTCGTGTCAGCACCAGAGCGGTGATGTGTCAGCACCAGAGCGGTGGTCGTGTCAGCACCAGAGCGGTGGTCGTGTCAGCACCAGAGCGGTGATGTGTCAGCACCAGAGCGGTGATGGTGTCAGCACCAGAGCGGTGATGTGTCAGCACCAGAGCGGTGATGTGTCAGCACCAGAGCGGTGATGTGTCAGCACCAGAGCGGTGGTGGTGTCAGCACCAGAGCGGTGATGTGTCAGCACCAGAGCGGTGGTGGTGTCAGCACCAGAGCGGTGATGTGTCAGCACCAGAGCAGTGGTGGTGTCAGGACCAGAGCGGTGATGTGTCAGCACCAGAGCGGTGATGTGTCAGCGCCAGAGCGGTGGTCGTGTCAGCACCAGAGCGGTGGTCGTGCCAGGACCAGAGCGGTGATGGAGTGGGTCGGTCGTTATGGTGAGCGCGGCCTGCTTTCGGAGGCGTCTGGTCATGATTGTCGGCATGTTGTGTCCTGTGGCCGGAGCGGGGGGTGCTTAAGTGGCGGGCTGTGGATCGCCCCTCCCCTCCCCACCCCCGGGACACGGACTCCGGCTCGGACACCGTGTCGGCGGTTCCACAACATTAGTGCGACAGGAAAAAAAATGTTACCGACGAGAGTGCTAAGTTATTACTTCCCCTGCTGCCTGTACTTACATATGACATTAGTACTTCGCGACAAAATGTATGCTCAAAACGTATACCCGTCACTGTTTCTACTGCAAAAACTTGCACAGTCATTACTCATAACCGCCATCACTTTCACTGCAAAAGCTTACGCGGTCATTACTTGCACAAACATCGCTCCTTCTGCAAAAACTGATACCCAATATTAGTGCTAAACGACAGAACGTATCGTAAGTTTTGATCGCAGCGACTTCAAAAATGTATAGCTCCGACTACTACTGCATAACTAATGCATTTTTTGCGCATACCCGACATTACTTTTACTGCCAAACCTCAGCCGTGGAATGCAAAATGCGTGGACACGTGGCGAGGTGTAGGAACAGTTTGTAGCTGCAAAAAAATTGGGGCTCCCTCTTAATCAAGGTCAGGAGAGCACCTGCGCTAGTCAATGCTGCAAGTCAAGGTTTGTGGTGTTCACATGAAAAAACTGTGTGTTGCGCTACACTAATGTTTCCATTTGTCGTGCTTGGTGTGACGTAAAGACTACATTTTTGGTACCAGAATCTCACTGACGAGTAGAACATTTTGACGTATTAGTTTTTTCCTGTAGCACTAACGCCTTATTTAAGTCATTGCGGAGGAAGTGATATCGCGTGTCAATGAACACAAAACCCGTGGTGTAGTTGGATATTCAGTCCATCTATCCTTCATCTGTGACAGCGAGGGGTCACAGTTGGGGACAGGTTTGACTGTTTTTCTCTGCTTATCCTCCAAACTTGTTTTGCAACAGTACGACACCCAATAAACACGTTTCCAGTGCAATAAATATCGTGTCGACGCATTGCCGTCGTGAATGAGCCAAACTCAGTATTTGCAGCGCACTAATGAATCGACAGGATAGAGCGAACAGCACTATACTGATTTCGCCCGCTCACGTGCTCCCATGCGTTCGCTGCCTTCAGTTTGGGCTGTTCGTTGTGCATGGACGAGCATGACGGGTGCTTTTGATGTCGTACGCGTTTCCGTAATCTAGGAGAAAGGTGCTGGGCTTGCAACCCAGCGGCAGCTGGTGCGAATCCCAGAACGTCGTTCAGCCTGACTGGCATGGACGAGTCAGCTGGCAACTGTCCAAAGATGGTCAGTCTGACCAGGGATAGAGAAGGTGAGGCAATGACGTAGTCATGTATGGTTTGTATTCCCCCCCCCCCCCCCACACACACACATGCACGCAGTCCTATGGGGCAGAACTGTGGCTGATCTAATTCGCTGTTATAATGGATGAGTGCGCCTTGTGTGCCGCATTCAGTAGACAAACAACCAGGCCGTTGTCAGTCCCATGCCTCTCACGTGTTTGCAGGATCCGGTCGATTGACGTCACCGAGGGTACACCTTCATGGTCTTTTAAAACCTCCCTGTCGATGAAAGGAAAGCCGTCTGGGTTGTTGTTACGTGCATGCTGGGGCTATTCTTTTCAACTTCAGTGCTTGGTATTGTTGTGAGACTTTTTTATTTTGGCTTGGCAGCGAATTAGAAACCGGTATGGCAGATTGTATCACTGTAAGGTAGTTTTCGCCGACACATCCACTGGTTCCCATGGGCGATGGGGTGACACTCAAGCGGGCACGAGGACGGATGAGGGCCGAATAGTGAAAGTCCATTGTATTTGTTTTTAAATGCATAGAAGATTATACAAATTTGAATCGCCAATCATTTTCTCGTGGAGAGGAGTTTTATTTATCATGCAGTGTGTTGGAGGTAGTACGTATAGTGCGATCTTTGTCTCAGAAAAACACAATAGCCGTGGAGCATTTGTGGAAGGGGGGGGACGGGTTGGATGCGTGATTTTCAGCTCGTTACTTTCCATGCACCATCATAGAGTTAATGCCCAATGTTGCTCGAAGCTGGAGAGGGTGGGGTGCTGTCTCTTTAATCCGTTGCCCGCGGGGAGAACTACCGATGCCCTGGCTACCCGTTGGCGGTTTGCATTTTGGAAAGAACGGGCCATTTCCATTTGGAAGCCACACATTTTCATTAGCTGTTCACCGCAATAGCGAGGAACATTATTCACATAGATAAGACAGAAGCAATAGCCTTATTCCTCGGAGAAAACCAGGAGAGTGGAGTTATAAATGGGTTGATATTTCGGCAACATACCTTTATCGAAACAACAGCATTGTTTCGATAAAGGTATGTTTCCGAAATATCAACCCATCTATATCTCCATTCCCCGGGTTTTCTCCGAGGAATAAGGCTATTACTATTTTCGTAGCCATCCATTTTCCATTATTTCGCTGCGCCGAACACCATCAGACAGATAAATTGTACCACATGTAGCACTAGCTGCGGGGCAGGGGGGGAGGGGGAGGGCACAGCGGGTGCGAACCCTTCCCCTCAAGTTCCGAGAGGCCTTGAGGGCCTACTGGGGCCGACGACCAACGACCTGATTGGAGGGCCTAAGGGCACGGAGGACAAGACGAAATCTCCTTCAGGGACCCTGACTTTCGGGGACGGGCCCTCAGATGGCAGTCAGGGGGTCCTTTGCGCCGCTCGGGGACCCCCTGAGGCGATATGGGCCTATATGCCGGTCAGACACCACCAGTACTGCACATTCGGCTCCGTGTTGACATGGTCCTTAGGGCCCACTTTCCAACCAGTGACAAAAAACTGCGGTCATTGATTTACACCAATTGTGGCCTGTGTCAGTGGACCACAGTGCTTAACAGCGGTCCTGTGTTAGCAAGCGGCTCCGTGTCAACCACAAACAGTGTTCAACATGTCAGCGCTCTGCAAGTCTAATTTTAGCGCCCCACGAATTGAAGCAACTGTGATAGCTTAATTCAACATGGCAGGTACCAGTGCTTAAGCACTTAGTCTCAATATGTGACAGTTCAGTTCTAAAATAAATGGTGTGGCGGGGTGGGTCCACATGTTAAGGGACTGGGCTTGGCTACGCATCTAGTGCGTCCCTGACAGCCAGGCATCACGCGCTGTGCGTTTTTCTCTGTTGGAGCTCTTGTCGTCCTCAGGCCTGAAATTATCACCGGGACGCGAGCAAGTCCGCCTGGCGTTCGGTGCATGAAGACGCATGCCCAGCACCGAACTAGCCGTCTGAACTGGCGTTGGGGATCGCTCGCCTGTTGTTGGGGATCGCTCGCCTGTGTGCCACCTCTCGCGGAATACGCGGAACCTGCGGCGCGACCGGACCGGGGATATCTTCAGCCGGCAGTAGCACAGTTGTTCAAGCTGACGACTCAGCGAGCACCGACTGGCCGAGGGTCGGTGGAGGGACATGCCAAGACTGGCGCACTACTACTACATCTACTACATCACTACTACATCACTACTACACTACTACACTACTACATCGTCCGTCATCAGCCGGAAGACCTCCGCACTCACCCAGCATGTCATGAACGTCCCCTGCCTTCATACAGCATGCTGGCAAGGTGGAAGCGTGGCTTCCAGCTCCATACCGGCATTATGCATGGGGCACCCCTGGGCACTCTGGGTGCTGAAGCTGGCGGTGGAGACGATAGACCCGCTGGAACGCATCTCCTGCTGCTGTGTTGACGAGATGACTTTTGGCTTTTGTCAAACGAGGAATATCGTTGTTCACTGATCCGCTGCATTGAATATGAATAGTCTATAGCTCATGAACGTGGATTGTGATGCACTCTTACACTGCATTTGGTTTTAGGCTCGAGCAGGCCTTATCCGCTATTTGCGGGGCAAAAATGGGGCAAACCAGCGGTACCATTTGCACCATGAAACTAGCAGCTGCCAGGGCCCAGCTCTGGTAGATGGCTAGGCCCCAGTGCGCATTGACTTGGTTGTTTCCATTAGAAAACGTCTTGCGAATATGTCTGACCAGGTCGCGTCGGGAGATCCGGCCGAGAAGCTTGGGGCACCATCTAAGCTTCCTGCACTGCTATACGCGACCACTGCTCAAAGATATCTCAGCCAGGCAGGTGAGAGATACGCACACACTCGCTTCGGTGCACCGTCCTTCGCTGCACCGATGTCTGACCATTTTGTCCCGTCGGTGTGTTTATTCGACCGGGGGGGTCCCATCTAAATGCCGGCTGGGGCCTGGAAGTTCGGGCGGATTCGCCTCAGGTAACTTCACCGGAGAGCGGCAGTTGTGATGCTCACAATAAACCGGTAACCCGGGTTGCAGTATCGAGTCCGTCTGGTGCATTCGAAATTAGAGAATTTTTATGCCGAGCGTTTGGCGGGGGGGGGGGGGCCGTAAAACGTGTGGATCGTCTTCGAAAAGCGTGCTTCCTGGGTCCCATACTACCACCTGGGCGCTTGAACTACCTTCAAAATTCGACCTAGCTGTAAACCGTACTCATCAGTTCATGTTTACCTTCATCTTACCTATTACTCCACCCACCAAACGTGTTGTAACAAACGCGATCACTGATATCCGTTATCACGCGTGCGGCCGTCCCGGCGTTAAAGGTGTACCCCCCGCCCGTAACGTCACGTGGGGACCTTGCCTGAGAAGTATATAGTCGGGACATTGCCACATGGTATACATCACCTTGCACACAGCAATCTTTACCCTGGAGTTCTCCGAGCCCCAAATCGCCGATGCAAGACATCCGCCCGGGTGCGTTCCGTTATCTAAATCCCCCGCGCCCAGTCGTCGGTCCATTGGAGTGAGTCGTAAAACCTCCATCCTTCCCATGCATGCCCAGGCGGAGCAAAGACAGCGGCTCATGCTGTCGGCTGCCTGGCTCTTTTTCTTCAGTCCCACAGTTCGCTGCGGCGGCTCAACAGTTTGCTGTAATTCGTCTGTTACATTGCATGTGTTTGGAATGCTTTGCTCTTTGGGTAAGTCGCTAATGTAACTGACGATTCTTGGCGACTCTTGGCGCTCTGTTCTGATAACCGAAGGGCGGAACGTGTCCAGTATATGTCGGCCCAGCCGGCGCGGTCTGCGTTCCGCAGCACGGCGGCCACCTGTCCCGGTATCTGACCTGGGGTCACTGTACACTCTGAGGTCGTGCCTGTCGTGCCGCGATGGGCGCGCGGCACATTCGGCGACCCGGCCCTCGGCCCCGAGTCGGCCCGAACTGGTCCTCGGTTACGAGTCGGTCCGACCTGGTCCTCGGTTTGCGAGTCGGTCCGACCTGGTCCTCGGTTGCGAGTTGGTCCGACAGTAAACCCCCAGTTTCCCGTTGCAGATGACAACCAGCCTAGATCGTACGTGATGACGGTAGCGTAGGTGAAGTCATCCGTGTTCTGTTCAGCCGCGTTTGTTTATCTTTAGATTCTGTTGGCTTGTCTCATAGGCGATTCGTGAGGCTTAGCGCTATGTGATGGCTCTCTCTCTCTCTCTCTCTCTCTCTCTACTCTCTCCTCTCTCTCTCTCTCCTCTCTCTCTCTCTCTTCTCTCTTCTCTTCTTTCTCGAGTTTCGTGGTCGACAGACATCCCGAACAGAATTACTTATGTCTGAAGATTGTACTCAATGGCGTTTGCTGAAGCGATTATACGCCGTTTTTACTGCGTAACGCCTATTCACTGGCACCGTTTGCTAAACTTTTTTCTATTTATAGCAAACAAACAATCATGGATGGAGGCTATTAAGTAAGGCGGATGTAACCTTGTGGCGACGCCAATTAAAAAATAATAATGGTGGGTTCAGTCCTTTTTGTTTTGGTTTTGGGTGTCACGTCATGAGCTGCAGTCAAGCTCGACAACCAAAAAGGATTTGTGTTGTAAGATTGTCATGCATTGCTGTCGAGATGCTCAGAAATGGTCCATTGCCATCTCATTACATGATAACAGCCATCAAAACACCACTTTGGGAAAGATGGAAGGGCTGGGTGGGAGGATGTGCTCGGAAGAAAGAGAGAAAGACCCTTGGGCCTTCAGAATTTTTAACCACCTAAGTTGGTGTGAAAAACTCCTCAGTCTGCGGACTCGGAAAAGTATCACAAGCCTTGACTGACGTATTTTCCTGGCCCCATTTCCCGGCTTTCCAGCCTCCTTTAATCTTTTCAGATCCTAACTTATATAATCCATTACCTTAGACTCTGTGAACGCTTTGGTTCTCTGCTCATTCGATATCGTCGGAATGTCCCCTCCCCCCCACCCATTAATTTTTTGCCCCAGAGTTAAGCAACCGGTCCGAATCCATTCAAGCAAGTAGGCGCGCTGTAAAACGAATGGGGCATACAGTATGTGCCCTGAACAACTCCCTAAAAAACACGCCCTTGATGACCTTCCGGTCGTTGGGCCGGGCGATCCCGTATAAACAAATCATACCATTCGCTCAGCATGCATAGTTGACGCATTCGGAAAGACGTGTGCCAGAAATAGACCAAGGTGAGTAGGCGCCTGTTAGTCTATCGTTTAGTCTATCGTCCTGCTGACGACTGCCGGGCTGCCATTCGCTGAGCACATCTGATCAAATTCTCCAATTCATTGCAAGGTGTCACGCACACAGCACAAGAGGTCGAAAACTGCGGCACCGGATGGAAGAGGGACCGCGGAATTCTTCTGCGGCTCGGCGCTCGGTGCGTGTTTAAGCGTGGCTGAGCCGTTGCTACAAACACAGGCACAGGCAGGTGCAACACTCATACCGCCGCAAACTGGCCAGTTCAAAACAACCAATCAGCCCGGGGCCTTTCGTATCGGGTCCAATCACAGCTTGGGCTTATCGGCGAATGCATTTGGGGCCCTAACCACGGTTCCACGCGTGCCTGTTGTCACAGGTATAGGATTCTTCACAACAAGCGCACCATGGTTCTAAGTTTGACAGCATCACTGCCGCTACAATGAAGACTGACACTCCCTCGGACAAAGACGCGTGAAACAAGTGAGGCTGTGAAGGCTAATAGAAAAACTATAACACAGGGGCTGCGTCGCAGCGACGCTGAGGTCAACAGCGCCGGTCGGCCGGGTCACAACGTCACGTGACGCTGGGAAAAGAAGCAATGATAAAACAAACCAGCGTGGACTGTGTCCATATTGGCTTACGTTGCAATAAGTGCCATTCCAAAGGCCGTAGCATTGCCAGTGCACCCGTTTGCCTGGCTGCATTGTCTATCAAAGACATGACGTCATCAGAAATAACGGCTACCCATCGATTGCAATCATAAACGTGGTCCAGGTTCGCTTTGTCCGGCAGGTCTCGCTATGAAATGCGGTAAACCGAACATCACTCCGCACATGCAAGCCACATAAGGCCGTCGATTGATTCCACTCTGTCATAGGGGCATGCGCTGGCATGTCACTTTGGATTGCCTATTGCTGGGCAATCAGTGTCCACGCAATGTGTGTGCGTGTCCAGGCAATTCCAGGTAATGCGTGTGTGTGTTGGCTGCAGCCTACAATAATGTAAAGGCTGGAGGAGGAGCAAAGGAGCGCCGCCTTTAGCGCTACCCAAAACAGCCGTTTTGGGTCACAACCAGCTGGAAGTTGCAGACGATTTGAAGTATGGCGATGTTCAGCATTGCATGCACCGAATATCACATACAAAAGGTATGTCTTAGTAGATATGATCCTTCCATGGTTTTAAACATTTTACCGCCTCTCAAAGAGAGTCATGGAAAACAGCTGGAAATCCCTACTCCGACTGTTGAATCTGTTGACACATCACACGATATGCCAGATAACAAGTCGATTGATGCATTAAGCCAAACAGCGCGTGGCCAGCTGTATACCAGCATGGCCATTGGACGATGCGCAAGTTGTTTATAGGCAACATTTGTAATCCGGGAGAATTTCGTAACCCGGACTTATTATAGTCTTGTGCTTACATTTGAGTGACATTTTTGGGAGCTTTACGTAACTTGTCTGCAACAATTTTCATTCATGTGACGTACTTATGCCTCAGTTTTTGTCGTCTTGCTCTAAATTCTGAAACTTCACTACGTCACGTGCTATATTAGTCGACTCACGTCTTGCTCTCGACAGCGAGCGGCCACCGGAGCCGAGCTGTCCATAAATACAGCTATTCACTGACGAGCCGACCGCAGAGAACTCAGCGGAGATGCTGCCGTCTCAGGGGTCTGTCATGAGCAGCTCTCCATAAATACAGCTATTCACTGACGAGCCGACCGCAGAGAACTCACCGGAGATGCCACCGTCTCGGGGGTCTGTCATTAGCACTTGTCGACACATGGTTGGATCATTTCACATTAGAGCGGCCGTTCCGTCACGCAATCAACAAACAAGGTAGATATATATATATATATATGCGTGTGTGTCATATGCACTGATCCTATACGCGGGCGAAGTTAAGAAATGGTTGTGCAGCCTCTACCCCCGCCCTGACAGCTCGCGTCTTCCTCTCGCCACTACCTTTGTGAGGCTGGTGTTGGTTGTTGCCGACCCGCCGGTCATGAGAAGCGCATTGGGATCCCGGTCGGCAGCGGCCGGAAGGCCGCTGGTCGGCCGCACTGAACCGCGTAACGAGCGATTTACCCTGGTATCTGAACTGGCGCCGTGATGGGCTGTACCGGGCTTTGTTTCGGGCAGAGGCATATCAACGCCTGCGGTCGCCATCCCAGGAGAGGCCGGGCTGGTTGGCGGAGCTCCGTGGCCACCTTGAGCCAAGCCGCTGAGCCCTCTTCGCATTGGAATGTGGAAACACGGAATGGTTTATAGAGAACTGACAGCTCGAAATTTTCGCATCCAAATTGCTATGTAAGGGCCGCCCGAGACAGACACCGAGGAAATCACGTGCACCATGTGAGGAGGAGAACGGTGACACTTGTGACGGCGCTGCGTGTCCGTGTCCCGAATCAATCGATGAACGCTTCGGTCCCGGGAAAACATCGGCCACAACCGCGTGTGTTAAGGCGGTACCTCAGGTGTATTCCTGCAGCTACGTAGCGTGATTTGAGATGGTAAGGTCCATCTGTACGGGTTGAGCTTCCGAAACACGTAGTTCGTTGGTTACATGAGGCACATGTGCGTGCCAGATCACCCACAGGTCTCACTTTCACAAATGCTTGCAAACTCTGCCCCCACTCACCGCCCTCCACGCATCAGAGGGCACTGTCGTCCCCAGCTGCCTTCTCCCACAGCTAGGCCTCTCGGACCACGTCTGGCTCCGGAAGGACAGGAGGAGGCGTTGGCAAGGGAGGAAGCGTTGCTCGCACAGTGAAGACAAGCCTACCGCCCGTCGCCCGTTGCCTAAAGGCAGGGCTGTCGCCTGTCGCCCGGCGCTTGAAGGCAAGCCTGTTGCCGCCGACCAAACCTTACAGACCTACCTCTGGCCGCCATGGCTGGGGACGGACGCGTCACACACCCACACACGACGGCTGGGGACGGGCGCGCCTCACACCCACACACGCACACACCGCCCTCCGCAGCCTCGGGCACCCGACTGCCGCCGGCGCCGCGGCCGGTGTGCAGGGGCGCGTCGCGGTCGGTAGCCGAGCGTGGTACGTGGCCACCCGTCACCGATACGACGTGTTGCACAGTGACGGTGCGGAAGTCACGGCGAATGTACAAATATCGCATCGATCCAGGGCTATCAAATCGAAAGCGGAATCCACTTTCATCACAACAGTGGCACCGTGGTAACGGCCGAGACGCCATGCTTCCGGCGGGGAAGTCACAATGACTGTGGACACTTTCATCACAACGGTGGCACCGTGGTAACGACCGAGACGTCACACTTCCGGCGGGGAGGTCAAAATGACTGTGGACACTTTCATCACAACAGTGGCACCGTGGCAACGGCCGAGACGCCATGCTTCCGGCGGGGAAGTCACAATGACTGTGGACACTTTCATCACAACAGTGGCACCGTGGCAACGGCCGAGACGCCATGCTTCCGGCGGGGAAGTCACAATGACTGTGGACACTTTCATCACAACAGTGGCACCGTGGCAACGGCCGAGACGCCATGCTTCCGGCGGGGAAGTCACAATGACTGTGGACACTTTCATCACAACAGAGGCAACGTGGCAACGGCCGAGACGCCATATTTCCGGCGGGGAAGTCACGATGACTGTGGATGCGTCAGTAGATGACAGCGACTGCTGGATGTCACTGTGGGTCACATTACACGACAATGATGCATCTCACAATATATATGTTGGTGGCATATATATATACTTAGATACATGACAGTGACCGGGGACGGGCGGACCCATTTGCGATCTCTGAGTGTTATAACGTACAGCGGTTTTCAAATGTGTTGAAAAAAAATTATGAAAACGTTAATGAGGTCATTTTTATAGGTGTAATTGCACTAGTACTGTATGCTGACTGTGCATGGTGGGTAGTTTCTAGCTATTGTATTCTCGTGGTAATACCGTGCATTGTTACTATTGCACAACATTCTCAAACATAGCATTGATGCACTATTGACAATCTAGTTTTTTGTGCAGTATAGAGCGTGGCGCGTTGACATCCACCACTAGTGCCTACATCGGTGTTTGTGGTGTAATAAACGAATATGGCATATTGAATATTCACGACAGTGACGTCACACCGACGGCAGAGATGTCGGATGTTCGGACTGGCGGCGCGGCCGGTGAAGCCAGCATACTGGCCGGTGTCTTTAGCGCCGGAACACGACAGTGACGTCACACCAACAACAGTGACGTCATACCGACGGACCAACGGCTCTCGGGAGCCGCTCGGCGATGCCAGCCGTTCAAACAATACGCGGAAGGAACGGCTGGTATGGCCCAGAGGGACGGGGATACGTGCATGCCGTGAAAGCGCGTTCCAGTCTCATCAAGCGTCCTGCAGTTCTGCTGCAGAGTTCCTTCGGCGAGCTTTAGTTTTATACAGAACCGTAGAGTGTAAGAGCGTACGTGCCTGTGGTGGCATCGCACCCTACTTTTCGAGGATGCTGAACATTGGCCATATGGCAGCGCAAGAAAAGAATGTATTTTGAAAGCCTTTGAAAAAATGACCTATACAATGGGTCCAACACAGCCCACCCAGTCGTCAGTCACACGGAACGCACATGGCAAGCTTTGGACATGACTTCCGACATTCAGTGCCGAATCATCACAGTGTCAGTCACACGGAACACACATAGCAAGCTTTGGACATGACTTCCGACATTTAGTGCGCAATCATCACGGTGTCAGTCGCACGGAACGCACATAGCAAGCTTTGGACATGACTTCCGACATTTAGTGCGCAATCATCACAGTGTCAGTCGCACGGAACGCACATAGCCAGCTTTGGACATGACTTCCGACATTTAGTGCGCAATCATCACAGTGTCAGTCGCACGGAACGCACATAGCAAGCTTTGGACATGACTTCCGACATTTAGTGCGCAATCATCACAGTGTCAGTCGCGCGGAACGCACATAGCAAGCTTTGGACATGACTTCCGACATTTAGCGCGCAATCATCACAGTGTCAGTCGCACAGAACGCACATAGCAAGCTTTGGACATGACTTTTGACATTCGGTGCCCAATCATTACAGTGTCAGTCACACGGAACACACATAGCAAGCTTTGGACATGACTTCCGACATTTAGTGCGCAATCATCGCGGCCGAGACCCGACTCGTAGCCGAAAATCAGAGCGGACACGGCCAGAGCCCAGCTGGCAGCGTAGCGCCGCGTGGGGCGCCGCCGGCGTCATGCAGAGTCGATGACGTTCGGACCAGGAGCAGATCCGGAGAGCTTTGGCTTTGTACATCGGAGATTACATCCAGGCAGACTGCACTGCAGAGGCCCAATCCGCGCGGCTTTGACTTTTGGCAGTGACGCCGACACCGACGTGAAGCCCACAGCTGCTCCCCACCCCCTAAATCACCGGAGGGGGTGCAGAGCACACCGGCGTCTCACACGAGCTGCGCAGTCATCGTGCGCTGGCCTTTATGGTTGCAACACACACACACACATATATATATATATATATATATATATATATATATATATATATATATATATATATAGCCATGCACGTGCGCATACATTATGCATGCATGCAATAACATATTTATTATACCAATGTGTGTGTGTGTAATGTATGCATGTATACATAAATGCAAATGCACATTCATGCATGTACATATGCATGAAGCATGCATGAGTATGTGCATATATGTACGCATCATGCGCGTGAGTATGCACATATGCAATTTATTTAAGACCTTCCATAAGCGTCTCTTTAGGCTGACACGCTGTACATGATGCGAATACACTAACACTTAAAAACAAAATATAACCGCTAAAAACTAACCAGCAATGACCTATGAGCCAGCGTCGCGACCTGCTAGCAGGAGGGAGGAGAGAGCTGACAGCCCCACGTGCCGCAGCGTGTCTATGACAGAGCCTTCCACGATGGGGTCGCCCCGCGCGGACACGAGCTCGTCCCGCGTGCGAGCCCGCTTAGTGGGAGCTGCACTGCTCCCCTGCCGAGGGTACGCGGTACATGGCGCAGCACCAGGCCGCGAGACACGACCAGGAACCGAACACGGGTGGGGTAGCCCCATGCGTGGTGTCTGGTGTGTCGCTTTGTAGCCCGCGCGCATGATGAGTCCGTGCAGCACAGGTCAGCCCAGTGGCGGCGGAGCCGGTGATAAGATGGTTGCGTCTCTGGGTACCGGTTAGGCCGCGACAGTAAAAGTCAGGGGCCTTTGAAGCCGGCTAGGTTGTAGCTGGAATGTGTCACACAGATATGTGGTAGGGTACATGGGGATATTTGCGCGTGAGAGATGAGGCGGAGCGACTCGAGGGGTGGCAAATGGGGAGATGCAAAAGCTCCCTCTGCGGGAGACCGCGATCACGGAACATCTCCCCTCCATCTCACCTTTATGCTTGTCCCAAATAAGTGGCCCGTGAATGACGGCACAGAGAGGTTTGATGCACGAGTGGGGCTGAAAATTTGAGCCAGGAATGTAGATGCTGAGCTTTGCCGGGCCTCCTTTTGGGGGTGGTATTTTAATTACTAATGATGATAAAAGCGGTATTTTGTCACTCATGATTGATGAGTTCATGTTGAGCCACAGCCCGCAAGGCTGATCTTTTCACATGTGGCGTTTTAGACTTTTCGTACTATATTCGTTTGAAGAGCTTCGTCGAATATTCGGACACCATCTGCACAGGAAACAAGTCCGCCAAAGAGCAGGAAGTTGGGAAAAGCGTTCACGAATGAGCGGAGAACTAGGGGCCAGAATCGCGACTGGCTGCAGGGGAAGTCTCGCGACCGGCTGAGGGAAGCGAACCTAACGGGGGCTCTGGGTACCTGAAGTGGTTGGAATATCTGTGCTGTATATGCCATCGACTCACAGTGTCTGTATAACCACGATGCACTCCATCGTGATGACGCCGTACCGGCCTAGCTCCCCACGTACGGCGCCATGATCGACACGTTGAAAGCCGGCCGGAGACCGCGCCTGCCGCTGCGGGTGTGATGTGTGCAGGCCATCGACCCCGGTGGCAGGCGCCTCGGGGCGCAGGCTGTCACAGAGGCTGTCGACTGACGCGTGGGCGGAGGAGCGGCCGTTTGACAAGGCACGGGTCGACCAGCATGACATGCAGTAGGTTGGGAGGGAGGGGACCCGCTCTACATGGCGAGGAAAAAGGCGTCGTACAAGGATGGACGCATGGTGAGGTGGGCTGACAAAAAGGCGCTAATTTGCAGTGCCTGATATATTTCGGACACATTCAGCACACCTTTTGTCGGTCTAGAAAGTCGCAGGCCACAGCCTCGCCCCGGCCGGTGACAGCGCGGCGGCGAAGCTCTGGTGCGGTACTGTTCAGCAGTTTACTTGGTGACCGTGGCGCTGATTGCTTTCATATCAGTCCTCGCATGGCTCGTCTGCTGGCACACCCACATGTGTTGCAGGAGCGTGGCATGACCACCCCACGACCGGCGGTGGTTTATACGCCCTAGGGGGTGAACGCGAGAATACCGAGAAACTCAGCACAACTCATGTGCACGTTTTAGAAACGTCCCCGCATGACCACTGGCCCGCTCTCAATATGCTCGACACGACAAGGGAGGTGCCATGCGTGACGTATGACGTTGCTACGGAGCCACTCAGAGCACTGACCTCAGGCCTTGTAGTCTATGTCATTCTGGACAT
Source organism: Pollicipes pollicipes (assembly GCF_011947565.3). NCBI lineage: Eukaryota > Metazoa > Arthropoda > Thecostraca > Pollicipedomorpha > Pollicipedidae > Pollicipes > Pollicipes pollicipes. The sequence goes on from NW_023596422.1 coordinate 90,181, forward strand.
CAGTGTCCTGACGAGGGAAAGGCGGCAACTGACCACAGCCGGTGCCGTCCCGCGGCCATCAACGGCTGCCCACAATGCGACCTTGATGATGATGGTGATTGGCGTTATGGAGCGCGTCGGCCACCTACGCCATGTTGCGCTCTCCTCACCTATGAATTACACGGCGAGTCTGAAGTGCTACTGAGGTGAATGTATCACGTGGCTTCCCACAGCGGCCAACAGCAGTCGTCACGTGAGCCGGTCTCGGGATGTTCACCTGTCATTAAAGTCAGGGCGACTTCACGTCCAGACACGCTGCCTCCCGGCAGCTGGAGGTGCGTGCTCCACCAGAGCGCGCCCGACGGTGAGTACTCCGCTCCACCCATCACGAGACAGCTGATTTTCTCGCACGCCACCCCTGTGACGAGCGTCCTATGTTCTAATGACACAGCGTCGACCGCCGCAACGGTGTGCGTCGCGACCGCGGCACGCCGTGTCCCTGCCCACGTCTGCTGCCGCCACCACAAACGCCCGTCAGGCTCGAAAAAATATGTATTCATAAACATATAGAATTTTATACATTCGAGGTAATGAAGCCAAATAAACAACTTAATATCAGTCGCGATTAAAATGTGCAAAGGGCGAGGAGGGTAGCTCTGCGCCAGCGGGGCGACTGCGGCGGCCGGCGCCCGGTTCGGCCAGGTCGGGTCGGGTCATGCCAGACTGCGAGAACACTGCCGGCCAGCCAGCCGGCCTGCGTGGGCTAAGGCACACTCGACCGCCGGCAGCGGCGGGCGGCCAGCGGCGGCGGCGGCGGCGGCGGGCGCGGCGCGCGCACGAACCGCGCCAGCGACCGTAAAGCAAATACCTACAACGAATGCTGCTCAGGGATACCGTCCGGTACACGTGGCATTAAATGCACAGTCTATGCCCGATCCTGAGATGCGCGTCCCTCTGCCGCCGCCCAGAAGCTAGATTTCGCTCCTGCAGCAGGAGTGTCCCATGATCCGCGATGGCGGCACGCGCCGTCCACGCAGCGCCCGAACAGACAACTATTGCAGTGGAACGCGACCAAGCAGGACAATCTCGAACGGCGGGTGGCGCCGCTCTGGCGGCCCTCGCCAACACCGGCGGTGCCGACCGCGGCCGCCAGGGGCACTGGCGTCGCCCACATCACAGACAATGCACTCGCGGACCGAGCGCGCGGGTCGACTAGGGGCGGCGGCACGCTCTCGCTCGCTCGCTCGCTCGCTCGCGGACGTCCGCCGGCTCAGCAACACTTCCCGCCCGCGTGGTGAGTCTGTTTCTCCTGCGGGAACCGGTCGGGGATCTCCACGTTGTCACGGCCGGGCGACTTGGCCAGGATGGCATCGGCCAGCTCCAGGAACGCGCGCTCGATGTTGATGTTGGCCTTGGCCGACGTCTCCAGGAAGCGGATGCCGTGCTCGCGCGCGATCTGAAACGGCGCGGCCACTTCAGGAAGAAGGCGCCGCAGCCACCGCGACATGTCCGGCCTCGAGACTCAACTGAAAGACCTTACTTTCATGTCACGCGCCTCTCGCTCCTTTCACTAGACCGCACGCAAATAGAACGCCGCGAACAACGTGCATGCAACGAGACTGACACATGGTCTGATTGGGCACTTACAGTGCCTGGCAGGTCACGTACGTACCGATTCGCCCCGCTCCTTCGTGATCATCCTCTTGTCTTCGATGTCGCATTTGTTCCCCAATATCATCTTCTCTACGTCTTCGTTCGCATGCTGAGGGCAAACAAGAATGCAATGGTTCACAGCAGGAGGTGGCACCGCCCGTTAGTCACGACTTGCTCCTGCCTTTTTTGGAAACCCATGCATTGGGTTTTTGCAATCTGAGCAGAACATGTAATTACTTCTGCAGCATACAGCAGAAACTATCAGCCTGTTATTTACACGCGATATCACTATCAGCCTGTTATTTACACGCGATATCACTATCAGCCCACAAACGCTTACGTCCCGTTCCTGCACCAGGCGGAAGCATGGGAAAAATTTTGTTTTGCTTTGACGAACAAAGTCGCGTGCACAACAACGTGCATTGCAAGGCACGGACAAAAATGGTTTGACGAAAGCTCACAGACAAATTCACTTCACAATGAATCGTCCATTTCCATACAGAATGGAAGCATGTTGCATGAATGGAAGCATGAGGCCGCGTGCAGCTCACGAAGACACCCATACGAAAGCACTTGCATGTGCAGAAAGCCGGCGACGTACACTTGCCTTAGGCCAGCCTTAGGCCATAGACCAGCATCAAGATCGCACAACGCACATAAATGAGCTACAAAGAGCCACATCCAGTCACTACCAGTCACAGCCAACCACCTGATACCAGCCAACAATAAAAAAGAGCAGACACCACGTCCAGCCAGACGGCCCGGCCGTGAGAACCTCGCAAACAAGCTGTCCTCAATCCACGGAAACAAAGGTCAAGTCCCGGCGCTACGCGTAGCTGGGATTTATCGCGCACCCGGACTGAGTCACGCCCCGCAGCAGTGAGTCACGAACGACGCTGCACACGCCCCGCGCCGCTCAACCCAGCTCGGCAAACAAGGCGGCGAGTCCCGTACGTACGTCGTCAATGTTCCGCAACCACTTGGCGATGTTGTCGAAACTCTTCGGGTTGGTGATGTCGTACACGAGCATGATGCCCATGGCGCCCCGGTAGTAGGACGTGGTGATGGTGTGGAATCGTTCCTGGCCGGCCGTGTCCCTGAGCGCCACGACAGTCACGTGACCACGTGGCGGCAGGCCTCGCCCGCCGCGTGGCGGCACGTCCCGGGCCGACGGCAGCACGCGCACATCGCACGACACGCCGGGGTGAGGCCTGGGTACTATGATACTGAATGTATTTGTTCCCCAGCCCCATAATCTTGCCACAAACAGCCGAACAATTAGCGACATTAGCCGAATGGCACAAAGCGACTCATTTGAATGCGTCAAAGCGACACCTAACATTCCACTGGCAGGGACACGCTCGAGAGTCGATCTGTCATTTAAACAGGTCAACGAGGGATCCCGAACGACTCACCATATCTGTAGTTTGATTTTCTTCCCTCGAAGTTCAATCGTTTTTATCTTAAAGTCGATTCCTGAAACACGAACGAACATTGTTTCGCAGAGCGGTCACACCACTGGGGGCTATCACAACAATCCTCGCTAACGAATACGCAGGCCCATTAACAACTTCACATCCGCACATCACGCCCACAGTGCGCCCGGACCATCCGAGCAAAGCTGTGCACGGCAACGGCACGCACGAACGCCACCAGCGGTGCGCTGATGGTGATAATCGGGGATTTGGGGCGCGGCAGTCGCCCGCTGCCCCGGTAAATGTTTCCAAACCGCTGACCTCAGCCGCCGAGTGCGTCGGCCGGGCGTTGCCGCCGACGTAAAGATTTCCCTAGCGCTCGATGTATTTGCATCGCAAACTAGATCGCTCGATACATTTGCATCGCGAGCCAGATGATAACTGATGATGGCAACGACCATGCAAAGGGGACGAAACCTAAACAACATGCCCTTTCATTTTACTCGGTAGGCAGGGCATGCGATAGGTTTTCGCAAAAGTCGCAAATAAATTGTGAAGTTGTGAGCATCCTATCATATTACCATAATATCAAAACTGTTAAGATTTCAGAAACCACTTTTGCAGGTGGCCGTTCATCGCTTTCCGTACTTTTAAATGGTCTCCCCTAAAACCTTAAATTTCTGTGTGAACCAATTTCCTACTTTCTTAAATTTCATTTTCAGGCAGGCATGGGGACGAAGTCAACTGCCTGGCTTCAAAGCTAAGCCAAAGACAGTGACACAAAGCCGAAGCCAGAGCCGAAGCTGGTGGCTTCGAAAGTTGGAACTCCGAAGTCCAAGTCAAAACAAGTGGCTTCGGATTTCTAATAAGCGAAGTTGACCTCAAAGCCAGTGGCTTCGAAGTTTGAAGACGCGAAGACGCAGTAAGCGGCTTAAAAAAATACTGAACGCGAGGCCGAAGTCAGCCCATTCAGTTTAAGATGACGAGAACGAGGCCGAGGCTGAAGCCGAAGCCGAAGCCGAATCTTGCACGCAATGTTGTTTTAAGAAACCACAGCCATTTCACGCCTACTACAATGGCGTGGGATCAGGCAATATCAGCTTTTGCGTAATGATGGAGACAAGTTGTTATCATTACAGCTTGGTGATTTGTTTCGGAGCACAATCCTCTGCTATGTTAAGACGTACACAACGTTTCGGACGGCTCTTTCTCCTGCCGTCGTCAGGTGTTGATTGACCTCGAGATCGACGTGCTGGCTTGGGCTTCCAGCCCTGTATCCGTCGCAGCCTTGAGAAGCTTCAACCCATTCAATGCAATGTGACAACTACACATGGTAAACGTCGGAAACGCCAATGCCAACGAGCAGTTATAGTTGTGCGTGCCTGAAAACGGCACATCAATCAAAAGCAAACTCGTGCTTAAACTCAAACGCGGGTATGCTTTGCCAGTGCTGCATTTTGGCACAGCTGCACCCATGGGATACGTCCCATCCCACAACTGCCTACGCCGCCTACATGACCAGCTGCACCCGCGGCTCTCCGGCCTGGGCGGGCACTGGGCACGGGTACCTTGTAACGTTCGGTCTGCGGCCGCCCGACGCCCCATGACGCAGTGAGCAGTGGCTGACTTGTTATCTCCTTGGGCCAATCAGTAAGACTGGCAAAAATGGTGGCTTTTAAGATGATATCAGGCTGCTGGTAAGACATAACATGCCATCACATTCCTGATCTCAGCATCAAACAATCCTTGTCCAGGTGTCTTGACACACCTCCTGAACATTCTGCTGGTTCACTGGTCTCACCATACTGCAGAATGACAGTGCAAAATCTCTCAGTTGCTGGATGCCCAGAAGAACTTTTACCATGACATCACTGGTTCACAGGATATTGCAAAAGATCATGTTTACTTTTCCCTCCTCTGATTGCCCATGGAGATAACCTGCTGGTATGCCCCTTAGGCATGCATACAGCCCATCTGCAGACTTCAACAGCTGACAAACTGCACATTGCTGTTCTTGTCACTGAGGCTTTACAATGCTCTTAGCTGCTGAGGCTATATGACATTACAAAGCATTGCCTGCCTCTCACTCTGGCATAAAGGACAGGCACTGCAAGAATCAAGCCCCAACCCAGTATCTCTGGTTTCCCACATGTGCAGCAGTTAATGCAGGCATGTTCACCACTACAGTATGGGCAGCCACCCAGGGATACTGTACATAGGCCTAGGGTGCTGGTTAGTATTGATTGTTGTCTTAACAGATGGTACTGGGAGCAGGTAACTTATTTTTTGTGGGAAGTAAGCAGAACAGCTGAATTATAGATGATTAGGCTATAGTAATCTTCTGCATGGTCACACAACATGCAGAGAGCAAAAAATGTACCTGTAGGATAAAAAACATTGATGCTAAAATCCATGTTTACACAAAATAAGTTAAGTGGCCATGAAATGGCTGATGTATGTTGTGTTATCATACAATTCTTAATCACTTCACTATCTGTCTACTTTTTTGCATGACTTGGCCTCCTGTTATCTTTTCTTTATTCTTGCTTTCATCATGTATCAACCATTCTACATTCATGCCAGTCTTACACCTCAGTGCAGTTTGTCAACATAAGTTGCAAGTCCAGCAAGAATAATAGCCAAGCTGCAACCAAAACAATGCAAAAGGCAGGTTTTTCCACCAATCTTGCCTGCTGACCTGATCTGATCTTTCCTCTCAAAGCTATGGGGAGAGGACTGGAACCCTCTCTCTCCCCCTTCCCCATATGAATAGAAGTTAACATCTCTGGTTTATAGCATATTCTTTCAAGCCTTAAGTCATTTCTATCTCAACTATGTTTGTCTAGACCTTCATCATAACAGAGAGCTTTCTGCCCAATGACTGAGACACTATGACAGGCATATGACATGGCATGTGATATTCAAGGTATTGTTGACTAGATCAACAGAAACCAATCAAAATTACCATCAGGCACCCATCACAATACAGTATATCAAATAACACACAAGAAGAGTACATCCTGTTTCAATTTCTAGTAAAGAAATCAGTGGTTTGAAATGGCTTTGACTTACAAGATGCATCAGAAAAGGTTAAGTTGCTTTTGTTGGTCAGTTGTTCAACTTGATTGGGCTGGCAATGGTGATTTAGAATTGGAACTCAATGATAGTGAAAATGCATGGTATTATGCTCTTTTAAACTGGGTAGCAGATACCAGAAATTCTCCTAACTTTGTCCACTAAATTTTAAGCCAGTGCAGCTACTTATACATGCACTTGACTAACTGCTTGCCAAAAATATCACTAAGGCACAGAAGTTTTATCAAATGGGTATCAAAAGAGCAACAACTGATTGGGCGTTGTCTCTGCTTTGTACTGCAAATCTGTAGGACTGACTCATAACACCTTGGCCATCCAGTGCAAATTGCTAGGGAACTTGTGTGGCAATTATTCTTAGTGCAGCGGAAGGCATTGCAAACAGCAATGATTCATATTCAATACATTTTTCACCATTCTAGAAATGCCAATTGATCCGTTAACCTCGCAAGAAAAGACACAGATCGCCGAACTCGAAAATGACGGGGAGGGGTCGGACAACGGATACACTTCCGGCGCAGACGGCAGATAGAATCAATGCCACTCCTTCGGGAATTCAGTAGTGAGCTCACCTATCGTCGAAATAAACGTGTGGTTGAACGCATCATCTGAAAATCTAAAGAGTATGCAAGTCTTCCCAACACCGGAATCTCCAATCAGCAAAAGTTTGAACAACAGGTCATAGCTCTTCTTCGCCATTGTCGACGCTTGTTGCAACTGTAGAGATGGACAGCTGGTTTTTACTTGGTAGACTATCACACACTTTCAATAGTCAAATACCTGACTTTGCCATTTTGAACTGTGTAGCATTATGTTCTAAGTGCCGTTCTAGAACATTTAATGGATTTGAAACACTTTTCTGATACACCACAGCTTTTGAGAAGTTCATTATCAAACAGTAAGGATGAAGCAAACGTGATTTCAGTTATGAATACTTTACAGTAGCTGCTGGCCATTATTACTCAAGAGCTGTAAATAAATGCTTCACATTTAAGCGCGGACGAGGTCAAGGTATGCAGTTTTGAAACCTTTACACCACATGGATTGTAGGTATTCTAACATTTTTAATGTTTTCACTATCGTCGTTGAAACATAAACGAGCATAAAACAACAAAATGTTGTCATCACTCCAGCTTTTATTACGACTCAATAGATGGCGATAAATTCAACTGTGGCGTTTGTGATGAAATCGAAACGAGGGTTTGTTCAAATGTTTGTGATTTGCTGATTGGGGTGAATTTTGATCGCGTGGGCGTGATTTGACAGTGCGGCCTGGAGGATAAGTGGGATAATTGGTATGCAGCAAAGGTGGACTGAAGGCAATGTACGTGCATGTACATTGGTAAGGAGGGTGTTTCCCAAAAAATTCGCACGAGAGACGAATAACCATGTATTTCAGTCTGGAAGTAATGACATAAAAACAACAACAAAAGTCAGTCTGGGAACTGTATATTGGCTACAACCTAGTATGTCAAAAATATGCATGCTGCACTGCACACGTAGGTGACATTGATGCACCCAACCTGCTGCAGGTCTATGTTAACTCAGTTTAGACTAACAGTTTTATTTTTTCAAATTTGTCTCCCCCAAGACATTTTTCATGCATTTCTCACAAAACCATTGCCTCATTCCTATTATTTGAGACCTCTGATATGCATACCAGATGGAAAAAAGATACACATTGTAATGCTAAACATGGCTGATGTGGCAATGTTATTTTTGCACACAGTTGGTGCCACTTTCAGTGCATAAAGAGCTAATGTTTCGAGGACTGTGATGCTGCCAAGGTAGTTGGAGACAAAGCCGCATGGAAAATTGGTTGACAAACAAATGAATGATAAATTCAGCACAATCAGCCTGCCCCAATTTGTGTATACTGATGTTGCATAGGCATCAAGCACACTGGATGCATATTTTCTAAACTGGTTGCTGTATGCTGAATTTAATGGTAGCAATGCACCAGACTTGGTTTACCTGTGCTTTCATGGTACAGGCACTGCAACTTTCAGCATAGTTTTGCTACTGTGCCAGTTGTGGTATGGTATGTATATTTCAACATACCTTTAACTTGAAATACTTTATGTTTTACTACTTTGCAGCTGTTCAAAGTTGTTCACTACACACAATTCTTACTGTTTATATGGCATCTGTGTACTGAGTCCGGAGTTTCCTTGCACCAAATACAGATCAAGCCTTATTGCACAGCATCCAAGTCATGTTTACATGCTTTTTTGTATTCTTGCTGAAAGTACTTTAGCACCTTTATAATTCATTGAAACATTCACTCTTTATCTGCCAAAGTGCTTGGCAACCAATGTCAAACTCTGGGCCCTGAGATTTTCCCTCTTTTGCATGTGAGGATGCTGCTGCTACTGCTACACCAGCTATCCCCAATAATAGGTGTATTCTCAGACTAGTGTGCAGTCCTTGGGTGTTAAAAGTTTCACTATGCTGTGATGTATCAATACAGGCTGTGTCATGAACTAGGACTGTAGGAAAGCTTGATCTTGTCTGTGAATTTCTTTGGTAATCACTTTCACATCCATGACCTTGTAATTAGTTATATATAGATTGCTTGGAGCCATATAAGCAGGCTTTTTATGAGAAACATATATAAAAATGATGTTTTCAAAACCTAATGCAGCAGTTTGTTGTCGCCAACTCACAGGTCTCAAAGCTCATCAGACATGTCACAGCTAGATCCAGCTGCCCTTCTGAGCACTGCCAGACATGAGAAGTCATTGAGTTTGCTCACCACCAGATTTGTGGCACTGCTGCAGGAGTCAGCTGATGGAATCTTGGACCTCAAACAGGTGGGTTTTGGCTGGATCTGTGGAGAGAACAGGTATCAGTCAAAGACTTAGGTACTTTTAATCATTAATTTAGCCTTGTGTATCAAAATAAGAAAGATAGCAACAGACTCACCTGGATGAAAGCTACAGTTGGAGCAAGGGCAAGCTGAGGTGAGGTAAGCAAGGGCAAAGCTACAGTAAGGGCAAACTGAAATCTGGATTGTGCAGTGCCCTGCCACATCACAGTGGTTGTGATAGCAGACAAAAATAGAGAAATCAAGCTAAATCATCCTCTTCCAATTACAACATGTACTGTTCATGGTATGCATAATGTATGTGAGTGTTGTATAAACTTACATTTTTTCAGCACTCCATGTGTCATGTTTTGTATGTCAGTGGTACTGTCCCTCCCATATATCTGGGAAGCAGCTTAAGTATATGTGCCTCCTTCTCTGTCAGCCTACTGAATTATGCTGACTGCTTTTAGAACATGGGAACTGGCTGTAATAAGAGAAATGCCTAAGTTAAAAATATGCATGGTCAATTACCCATGAGTCAGAACCCTCAAGTTCCAGTGCATGTCTAGTGCATCTTCATCTTGGACAGAAAAAATAATGTCTGATGAAATCATTTAAAACATCTAGCATTAAAAAATAGTTTTTGATCACTTGAATTGCTAGCATAGTAATGTCCATGCTGAGCAGAGTGTGTCATGTGAGCTCTGACCTTGCCATCTAGTCATGAAATTCTGGGTCAAGGATAGCATTCTGCATCAACAACTGGCAAAAGCTGAATGTGCTACAATACCTGGCATGGGCTGTCATCTGTGGTGTCACCTGGCCTCAGACAGCTGCAGCCACCAGCCACATCCCAGTGAGGGGAGGGGGGGGAGGGGGGAGCAAAAAGAGGGGACCTAAAGCAGCTTGAAACCCTGCCCACCATGCCACAGTGGGGTAATCAAGCTAGGTGCTGTGACCAACTAAGCTTTTCTTGAATTGCACACTCATCCAGATGGAACCTGTTTTACCTCTCCATTAGACCTAATTGTGTATCATGTGAACAGGAGGAATAAACCTGTGTATGTTTAGTTATGCTTAAAATGTTTTTCCATCAGCAATAACAAACAAGTCCTATCCCACTTAAGTTGTGAAAACAACCAGCACATGCAATATTGAATTTTCATGCATATTTCCATGTCCATCCATGGGGGACCATTTCAGTCTGGGGTTTCTGTAACGGCCCTGTTCTTATATTTTTGGTCTGTCTAAGCCCAGGATTTGTTTGCACGCCTTTGGGTCTGTTCTTTGACGCTTTGGAAGCCTTCCAGGCATTCTAAGCTGATAATGAGTGAACCTGGGTGAACAATACAGTTTGACTAAGTTTTTAATAGATGCGACTCAGAAATTTTGTATTCCTTTCCATCATTGTTCACAGTATTGACCGACCATATGTGTTCATTCCAGAGGGTTTATGGTTGCCTCTGAAGGTGGCACCTACTTTGAGGTTCTGGTGGTCACATCACTACCCAGTGAGATCATGTCCCTCAACTGAAGTCTACTGTTCCATTATTTCAGGCTGCAGATATTCTGGAAGTCCACCAGAAGAGGCGTATTTATGACATCACGAACGTCCTCGAGGGCATCGGTCTAATCGAGAAGAGAAGTAAAAACAGCATAGTTTGGAAGTAAGACTAATGACCTCTCAATGTGATGTGACACTGCTGGAATTCACAAACGGTCAATGCCCATGCAATTGAAGCCAGGAAATATTGTCATGTTTCGTCCTAAGTATTGTAAATTTGATTATAATTGTTCTTTTTGACTGCATGACATTGAGGAAGGGTTAGTTTTGTGACATTCAACAAATGAAGTAACATTAGGTGAAGATAAAATTTGTGGTGGTTTTTAAATGTAACAAGTGTGTGAGTCTCTGACCTATTTTGTATGATATTTCAGAGGAGGGGGGCCTGGAACGAACACACAGGAGCTTCAAGAAAAGCTGTCATATTTGAAAGCCGACGTCGCCATGCTTGAGTCCAAAGAGTCCGTGCTGGACAAGCATAAGCAGGTATGAACCAGCTGTGAGCATTTTCGTATTCACAGAGATGACGCATGCCATAGATAATTGCACAGTCAGATGGTCTCGCGTGACATACCATTATCATGTATTTAGTATCCCTGTTTGTGGTGTGATTTTTCACTATTTGGGGTCTAAGTTTACATCGTTTTGGTCTCGACACGGTTACCTGGCGGGTTACAATCCACTTCTGCCATAATAATATGCTCCGTCTAGTATCGCTTCTGTCCATCGCGCGGCTGTCGAAGACAAAGCCTCGTTTGGGCGTTCAAGGTCTTTTAAGTCGGAAGGCTGTCTGCTGGGATCAATGCTCTGCTCCTGCTAGGAAAAATGACACTGGGAAGCGTGTTATGTTGACCCTGTGACGGTTCCCGCTGTGAGAGAGCGTTCCGTCCAACGACACGCCCTGTGGGCCGCCCCGTCGTGTCATGGGCAGCTGCTATGTCTCTGCCGCCGTTGATCGGTCGGCGCGGCCCGTGGGCACCGTTGAGGCTGGGCTGACGACGACCGGTGGCGGTGCCGGCAGCGGTCGGTAACGGCAGCCGTGTGGCGGGCGCCGCGCGCGCGGGCGTGACGGCGCCCCGCTCTGTTGACCGGCTCTCCAGGGGTGACCGGCCGCCAGCGTCTCCTGGTGCGTGCCGGCCGACCTGGAGTCAGGGCGGTGTGATGGGGCGCACGGCCACGTCGACGTCCTTCCGTGGCCGTTTTGTTAGACGGTGCGCCTGTCAGTGATCTCCTCAGGAGCTACCTGAGGCCTTTGGTGTCAAATACCGGGTGTTCGACCACCATTACCACCGTCCCCTTCCCTCACCTCCCCTCACACACTCCACCGCCCGCTCCGCCAGTTCGTGCTGATGAGCATCAAGAACATCACCGAGGACCCGGACAACTACCAGCGGGCGTACACGTGGCACGAGGACCTGTGCGGCTGCTTCGAGGGCGACACGCTGCTGGCGGTTCAGGCGCCCAGCGGCACGCAGCTGGAGGTGCCGCCCCCGGAGAAGGTGCGTGCACGCGCCGGCCGAGCCCCACGGCCGCGCCCGAACCCGCGACGGCTAGCGAAGGAGAAGGGGGAAGGGGCGGGGACATTTTAGGCCAGAGAGCGAGCTTGTAACGGTTTGTGGTGAAGTTGATCTGGGAGTGTGTGATTCAGTCCGTGCTTAAACTGGTGTGTGGTTTGCGTGGGTTTGGGCTGCGTAGGCTGCACAATGCGCGTTCGGCGCAGAAGACCTGCCAGGTTCTGATAAACTGACCTGATCTGACCTGACCTGACCCGCAGGACCCCGAGATGGACGGCGACCGCTATACCATCCACATGCGCTCGTCATCGGGGCCAATCTACGTGCTGTACGTGAACCGGGACCCGGAGGGCACGAGCCCCACCTCCGTGCAGGTGCCTCCGCCGCCGACCCTCGCCGGGATCAAGGTCAGTACCCGTTCAGAGGCGACAGGCAGGTCAGGCCGGCATCGGCTTATAAGTGGTTAAGGTTTCGCGAGGCTTGCTCGGTGCGTGTTGGGTCGATCGAACGGCCTGCTGTAGGATGATTTTACTTGCAAATGTAATTGTTTACCATGTTTGAGCGCAGTGTGACGGCTTACGACTCTGACTTGCAGGTGGGATTATTCACTGTGCTTAATTGCAGTGTAACTTCGCCGCCGATTTGGGCAATGTTTGCCTTCGCGTTGGGCGCGTTCCATTGATTATTTTGTGATATGTATATGTGTATATATATATATATATATATATATATATATATATATATATATGTATGTATGTATGTATGTATGTATGTATGTATGTATGTATGTATATAACAGCAGTGCCATCGTGCTTGGAACGAGTCCGCATTGCCGTGATGCCATTTGACGTCCGTCGTAAACCGCTTTCTTCCGGTGTAGCATTCCATGCAGCTCTGGAGGTTGTAAATGTCTGTGTTGCCTTGCGCGCAGGAGGAGCACTTTTCCGACATCCGGATGGGCAGCACAGCAGCGCCGTCGTCCGGCGCGGCGCACCATCCGGTCAGTGCAGCGCCCGGTCACCGCACTGGAGCCACCAATGCGGCGGGACGGCGCTCTGGTGTGATGCCGTCGGCCGTAAAGCCGACGGCTGGCCGTGTCCGCGGATGCTGACTGGGCCGTGTGTAGACGGGTGGAGGCGTGCTCGGGGAGTCCAGACAAGGGTCCCAGGTCGGATTCGACTGTTTGACGCGGGTGTGGTGGGCTGAGCCGGGCGTCGTCGTCGTCGTCCCCGTCACACAGCAGGGGCGCGGGTCTGGTTTGAAACGTCTCGCTTGCTGTGGTTGGCTCCGCCGCTGACTCGTTGCAGGATGTTGTCTCCCGTGGGGTTCTTCCCCCATTGCAGCTGTCCTGCCTCGTCGGCTGCAGGAGTGAGCCCGACCGTGCTTATGAGTATTTGCTCCCATGTTTCGCGGCCTCGCCATGCCTCGCGCCCGTGACCTTGCGTTGACCCCGCCTCCGTGTGCCGACAGCCGTCGGAGGCGCCGCGCCGCTCACCGCGCCGGGCCGCCGCCGACGCGTCGGCCGCCGCGGCTGCCGGCCAGCCTGGCGGCCCGCCGGCGCCAGCCGCCGTCACCGGCGCCGCCTGGCCGTGCACGCCGCCCGGAGCGCGCGCGCCCGGCCCGCCGCCGGCGGCCGGCGCCGGCGCCGCGCCGCTGCCGCCGCCGCCCCTGCCGCGCTCAGGTGAGCACGGTAGACAGCGGCACGGAGCGAGCGCTGGGCTGTGGCGCGCCGCCGCACGGTGACGTGAGAGTCGGGTATGGCGCGGGCACTGTGCCTCCGGGCTGGTTACATGCTGCAGCGGTCGTGTGTGGGTCATATGTGTCGACTTCGGTTGCGGTGTCGGCCGGCCGCGTCGTTCCCGTCTCCCGCCCGTCTGGTCCGGCCGGGGCTGCACATATCCGATCCCAACAAGACCCGCCCGCTCTGATCAGTTTGCGTTGGAACAGGACGAGGGGTGTAGGCGGCGCAGGCAGTGGCGTAGACTGGTCCCGTAATTTAAAGGTTCGGTCGCCAGTGTGGCGCGCTGTGTTTTCATTAGCTCACTGCCGAAGCGAGCGAGAGAGGACGCTCGCGTCAGCGCCGCGGCGAACCATTGTCGAACGCCTGCGCTTGCTGTCGGCCGGGTCGGTCCAGCCCAGACTGCAGTCGGCGAACCTTACTCCACCGTGTCTGTTCTAGATGGGCATGAGCCTCTGCCGGAATGCATCTCTCCTTCTCCCCCGCATCCTTTCGACCACCCGTTGGACCCGGAGTCCCGTGAGTGTGTGCAGACCTCTGCTGCGATGCGGGGCGGTGCCGGCTTCGGCCGTGCGGACTGGTTTCCTTTTATCGACACCAGACGTCGCTGTCGTTATCCTGCTATCCTTTTCCGATGTGATCGTATTTAGGATCTGTCATGAAGCATCTCCTTAGATGGTGACTAAACTGCCTTAGGAGGCGCCCCTTCGTTAGACTTTCCTTTCTGTCGCAAAAGTGAGAAGGCCAAGCCGTTGACTGTCTCTTGCGACACCACGTTTTCTTATTTCTGGAACTTATCTATTCAGATATTTGCTATAAAGCCGAAGCGAGCGTAGGTGCGTGCCTCAGGGGCTCGCCCTCCCGGCTCATGGCGCACCATTTCCCGATCAGAAATGCTCGGGGAACCCTGCAGCATGGCTCGACAGCCAACGGCGCCGGCGCGCGGCCCTAAGTTGTGGGCTCGCGTTCGTGCCGTCGGCGATCTGGGCGCTGTGAGCAGCGAGCGACGACCGGCGCGAGCGAGATGGCGTCATGACCGGCGTATCTTCCCCAGCGGGACCGGCGTTCCACCTGACGCCGCCGGCCACCGACAAGGACTTCTGGTTCAACCTGGAGCCGCACGAGGGCGTGCTGGACCTGTTCGACGAGATCAACTGGCCGCAGGGGCTGTGACGCCGCCGCTCGGCCCGCCAGCGTCTTGGTACAAACCGGCCGCGCCGTCGCCAGCGGCCGCCGCCGGCCGCGCCAGCCGGCACACTTTATAGCGTTGGTTTTATGTCAGGGGGGGGGGGGGGGGGGGGGGGGGGGGGGGAGGTAGGGCGAAGAAGGGATGTCCAGCCGCAGACCGGAGCTGTCTGGTTTGCTGCTGTTTGCGCGAGGTTTTGGCATTCCTTTTGGGCGGTACCTGAGTCCCGTGTTGCCATTCGTTTGTTTGTGAACGCTTTCGCGTGCGAACGGCGAGGACGTTTCCCGTGTTTGTTTCATGCGAACGGCAGTATGCAAAATCGCTCCAAACTTGTCCTAGAAATGCTGTTTGTGGGAAAATTGCACCGAATTGTACAGTCGACTTGAAAGCGGCGAACTTCTTATTTGTCAGTTTCGTCTTTGGGTGTTACTCCACAATGATTCGTTACTGATGATCTGATGGCAACATAGGGCTCGCATTTGCGCCCGTTGCCGGCCATTTAGAATCACCTCGTCAAGGATGTCTTGCACTATGTATCTCGCTTGGTGCCCTTGCAGTTGCTCGTTCATTAACGCATTGTTCAAGCCTACAGTTGGCTGTTAGATGTGTTTCCTGGCCGGCCCTTGATTGATGCTGATTTCTGTAGGTCAGTGCGAGGCGACTGGATGTATAACACGGTCAAATTGTTGGTTTCCAATTACTCTTCTGGTTCCGCCGCTGTTGCCCTGACTGTTGTGGTGCCGAACACCGACGCCCTTAATATCCCCCGTCTGCCGCATTCGTGCCGCGTCGTAGCCGCCGCACACCATGCCTGGGGGTCTTGCCGTGGGGTGCGTCCAAGCACTGCCAAAGGACGGTCTGTTCACCTCAGCCACGTGAGAGGCGCAGCCAGCTGTCGTTCACGAACTGCTGACGCTCCTTCGTGCGCTGCATTATCTCCATTAGTTGCCATTTGATGCGTTGGTGCGCTGCCACGCGTCACGACGCCACGTGGGCTGAGGAATGGTGTGTGTTGGGGGGGGGGGGGGGGCGATCGAACGGGTTCCGGGTCGGGTGTGCGTCACTGCTGTATACTGTCGAGTACAGTAGGCGCCAACCTTAAATCGCTGAGGTAGCGTATGATATGTCCATCGTGTTTTACTCAATAAATGAGCACAGCCTGTAAGGCAGATGCTGTGTTGGTGAACAGCGCGGAACACTGGCGTGTTCAGCGGCGCGGACAGAGAGTGTCTGGCGGACTGCCTTGCCGCGATGTGAGAGCGGGCTCACATTTCAGGACCGACGCGTACGGCGTGGCCCGTCAGTACTGCTGACTGGCCAGTAGGGTCTGCCTGCGACGGGGGTGGTCGTCTCATTCTTTGTTTCTTTTGAGGTGCGGCCGCTAGCGAAAGAAGATCGGCAAACTTTATGTTGGGGGGGGGGGGGGCACACCCTGTTTTCAAGGTCATTCTCCCATGCATGAATTTGAAGCTTGCGCTGAATTTCACCAACACTGAAGACGGGTAGCGGCCCATGCCCCCACTCGGCACGCGAAAACACGTCGGGTTACAGCGTCGCGTGCCTCGCTATCCATCAACGGCTGGTCCGGTGCGGTCAGCTGTCTGAAATCAGATAACTGGGCTGAGCGCTGTTCAGACTACCAAAGCGTGCGTCAGCGGTGTTGCAGCGGAGTAGACCGGGTAAGCCATGAGCTCCGCTTGTGGCTCAGGAGGCTTACGTCAACACCGCCTGCGCGTGGCGATGACTGGAGGAAAAAGTGCCCTTTGTAAAGGTTCTTCCCGCTTTTTGGTCGTGCTTAAACCCGTGAGCATTGTAATGCTCAGGGCTTGAGTGCCCCTGTCACAGCGCTGTTACTCCGACTCTTGTTTGGAATACGTCGCGTTCTCTCCTTTTTTTCTTTTCGCCTGCGGCCGGCCAGATATACGACCGGCGCGCGCCTCTGCTCACGCCCTCGTGGAAGCCTCTGAGCAGTGTAATCATGGCTCGAGTGGTCTGACCTCGGCGACCTTGGCTGGCGCTGCACACGTCGAAGGCGGGGTCCCCGGTGCTGCCAGATGCGCTCTTGCTCGATCATCATGGGGCCGTCGTGAAGTGAAAGATAGCCCACACTGAGCCCAGCTTTGGCAGCACAAAGTGATGGAATTCGCTTCACTGGCCAATATCTCCCACAGCACAACGAAACTCTAACAGGCAACATATCACTAATCGCGAAGGCAATGGTGCACACGAAAATCGTCTGCCTTGTCAATTGGAAAAGTTATAGACTATAAAAGAAGTTGGGGTGGTCCTACCACTTTTTCAAATTGCCTCAGACCGTCAATCGATGTTTCATTAATTTGGCTGAACATGCCCTATGGGCCAGTCCTGTTTCAGGGGTCTAATCCCATAAGGAACGGATGTAACGGCATTTCCCATTTAGTGATGCACGTTAGTACGAAGGGTTATCAGTGCTTTCATATAATATGCATCTCGGCATATGACTGTCGTTACATGACTGAGAAATCCAGCTCTATTGTGTTCATATGGGGTCTTTTTGAAACGCTAAATGTCGATGACACCTAGAGTGTTTGTCAGCCAAGTTAATGAGCATAACTGGACGGTTCAATGAGCCAATTGCGGAGAAAATGTTGGAGGCGCCCGACCAGCATGATGCTTTGAGCTGTTTTGACCCGCACGTTGCGTGCCTGTGGGCTTAAAAGTGGGACATCTTCTGGCATGAATGACGTCAGTACAAAGGAACGTTTGTGATTGGCACAGCAGGAGACAGCGGCCACTTCACCGAGAAGTGCATGGGTTGAAGTCTGAACCAGCGCGTGACTACAGACCGTGCGATACTTCGCTTCCCAAAACCAAAGTGCGCTTTAAAAAGAGTCATTGTGCTTAACGCCCAGGAGAGAAATCAAAGCCATAGTATAATGTTTCATTGAATTCGCGGGGCTGCACAATTCGCGGGGCTGGCAACAAAATTCGCGGGAAGACTAAGACTTCGCATTGAACCTCCAAGTCGCGTGTCTTTTTGTCTAAACAGCGGGTTTCAAGCTTTTTTAGCATTTACAACACAAACATTTTAACACATTAGTGTGTCGCGTGCCTAACAGAACACGCGCGTTGGAAAAAGCAAGGCAAATGAAATACATTACTTTCTTGGTGGTGAGCGGGAGTTAAATGAGACTGCAGACACCGGGGCGGGGGGGGGGGGGGGGGATCTTGCAGGTTGACGGTCCAGGTAGCCGAAGAAGGAAGGCGTGCACCAATTCGTGCCGCCATTCACAAAACTGGAGTTAACCCATCTCCTGATCTGCAAAGACGCGTTGACTGCGGCTACATGTGCAGGCCAAATTGTGGCAGAACGGGGCATCCAGTGCACGTACAGAAACCACCAACAGTACACGGACAGAATGAAAGCCGCGCTCGTCACGACAAAGCCATCCAAGACGCTGCGTCTCCAACTTAAACAGGTGTCCCGTAGCCTCCTGAGCATCGGGAGAGAACCGCGTGTAATGCTGGACGATGGAAGCCACCTTATTTATACTAGAAGTCAAGTGGCCGTCAGGTTAGACGTTGGCCAGATGGAGGTGCTGTATACTGAGACGTTGCCCAGATGGAGGTGCTACATACTGGGCCAGATGGAGGTGCTATATACTGGGCCAGTTGGAGGTGCTATATACTGGGCCAGTTGGAGGTGCTATATACTGAGCCAGTTGGAGGTGCTATATACCGGGCCAGTTGGAGGTTCTGTATACTGGGACAGTTGGAGGCGCTGTATACTGGGACAGTTGGAGGTGCTGTATACTGGGCCGGTTGGAGGTACTATGTACCGGGCCAGTTGGAGGTGTTCCTGACAAAACAACACCGTGACGTACTGGGTAGTCGTCATGGAAGGCTCCCGTATGGCCGGCTATCTCCCCAAAAGCGGTGTCCAGGATGGTAAAAACCCAGAGCGTGGATTTTGCGACCGGGGCCACAGGCTACCAGAAGTACAGCAGGGGTTGCTGACCCCTGCTGTCTGACCTTCAAAAGTATGTCACAATAGTAAAAATGTGTTCTGGCCGAAACCGGCGATCGCGCAATACGTGTGCGAGACACTGGAGCTCTTGGAGGGTCATACTTCTCCCAGAAGAAGTATGACCAAGCGCAGGAGATCCCCAAATCTGCCTCACTTTCGGCCGATCGAGACTTTCTAACATTGGTAGAACAGGAAATGTATAGGACGGCTGGGCAGGTTACCTCGTCAATCAGCTGAGGTACCTTATTGGCCGAATAACGGCTGCCATTGATGCGGAGGTACCGGGCAGCAGGCTGAGGGCAGGGGAGCATGTGCGTGCTGCAGCCCAGCATGAGGTAAGCCTCGTTCTAGTATGGATGTGCGACACTCATTAATACTCGTGGAGCAAGTCTTATGGAGACATCATAGAAAGAAATGCAATTCTTGTCGTTCGAAAATTGCCCAAAAAGGAGATGCTCGCCTGGTAGTTACTTGTCTTCCCCGTTGCTTTCCCCATTGTATGCTGTATCGCGGCAAGTGCCAGTCATCATTATACGCTGGATTATCCGATCGGCAAGTTAACGGTTGCGCCCATCGTATGCGTCACGCTGACAGGCAGACGACAGAAGAAGCTCGCTGGTGAACCAACTGCCATCGTTAGCGGAAACCGTCGCAAAAAATGACAGTTTATTGTAGATTGTTTTCATACATCAGTGCATTGTCATCCTCGCGGTTGTTGTCGACTCAGCAGTCTTATTATCTAGGCGACTGTAAGCACATCCACGGCTTGCACCCGCTACAGGACTGAATAAATATGCTCTGCTATTTCTGTTCCCTCTACTCTCAACGTCCCTTGGCTGAACTAGACTGACAGATAAACATGCACACCTTTTTTTCTCTCTTTTTTTCCTCAAACGTGTCTGCATTAACTACTGCGCGTCTGCGAAACCATAGGTACGGGCTTTGATTTCCCGCGGCGCGCGGCCGTCCTGCCAGGGTGAGAGGGAGGCAGGCGACGCGATGTAGCCTTAGCAGCTGAGCGCCTCGCAAAGCTCCAACGACGACGATCTGTGGGAATAATGAAGTGCGGTGCCATTCTGCTGACGCCACTGACTGGCAGGCTTGCACGTGTGTGCTCCACTACCAGAGCTGTCCCAAGACTTCAATGTACGACTGCGCATTCCCTGTTGCCGCGCGGGAGACATCTTCCTCCATGGAGGAAGGAATGATTCGTAATAAACCCGGAATGATCCGAAAGACCTAAGAGACTGCAGAGTGGACCATGGTACAATAATACCTTAGACGTTGCCATCTGTACGGTGCGCTGCATTAAGTGCAGCGGTCGCCGCGGTACGATATCGGACCTAATTTCTTTACAGCGCACGTTGCTTTTTAGTTCACGTTGCCACCGATAAAAATGCGCGTTATCAGCAAACCACGATGATCTTGTGGTTAATGCTTGGTCTTGTTACCAAGCCACTGACATATTGACATCTGTTTCTCTGCGTCCTGGTTTCCGAGATAATGGAATACACCTGTAGGTGTAGTTTGATGTCCGTTATCAGTACGCTACACGATCCAGTGCTGCTCAGCCCGAGTTCTTGGCGGCGACGGCGAAGGCGGCATTGCTGCCATCCTAAATGGGCGTCTTTGCCCTGGGCTGAGGTGTTAAGATTGTGATCTGGGGAAGGTACGAGCTTCACAAAAAACATACAGACACGAAAGTCAGAAGTTTCTCACGAAATGAAACGATTTTCTCGGAGGCTTTGCCGCATAGAACAGCAGCCAGATAGCCAACGAATGTTAACGTGCGCTCGGGTGGGGGTCAAATTGGCCCCCGGAGGGTTTTTCCGGAATGCTTTCCGAACGACGCGGCGTAGCCGCGCTAAATTGCCTTGTTGGCAATCGAACAGCGGATCGTTTGGTGTCAAAAATTTAGATGTACTTTGTAAGGTCGCTGACCTGTGGCAGGTCAAAGTCAGGCCACGGTTTCAGCGAAGTCAATTTCTAGGGAATCGTTCAATCTGATGCAACAACGGAGTGTTAGACGGAGCCATACATCTCTGAGATACCTTCTTAGGTAACACAACAATAAATGAACAAATTACATTGATATAAGGTCTGGTATGAAGGTCACACCAAGGCCAAAACTAGCCTGTTCTATCACTAGGGCTTGCTTTATGAGATAGCTTCTGGTGCTCATTTCGAATTTATTGATAACAAAAACCGTATATTGCATCTTCTATGGACTTCTTAGAGGTCAGAATATGTGACTGACCTAAAATGACCCAGGGCAACATTTTGTTTTTAGGAACACACTGCCTAGTGTAATCTTTGTCGCTTATTCAAATGCAGAACTTAAAGCAGTCTTGTATGATTTTGGTCACCATGATCTGCAAAAGGTCAAACAAGCTCATTGACATTAAATGAACAGGTGATCTTTGGCTTAGAAACAGTTCTCTAGGTTATGAGGGCACTTAAAGAGACCAGCCTGGAATTTGACCTTGTTTGACCTTATTTGACCCAAAGGTCATGACCTAGGAGCCTTAAACTTTGACCTAAATGAGTTGACGTACAGATCAAGACACTCTGTGAATGTGGTGTTGCTAGCTCTCTTAGTTCCTTAGATCTCGGGGGGGGGGGGTCAAATTGACCCCCACCCGAGCGAAGAGTGTCCAGCTGGCCGCCCGGGCGTGTTATGAGTCAAATACCTATGTGCGTTAAAATTCCTCACTCTATATCATCGTAAAAAGTCATAAAATGTCTAGTGTCTGTACCACGAATAAGGTTAGCTTGTAATTTTGATCAATTATCATGCCTGAGATTGATGATACTTAGCAGCCAGTCGCACATCTTGTCACGAGTTTCTCGTATTCAGGCAGCTTCCCGTATACAAAATAGCTGAAATAAGAGTTTAGATTTCAGGAAGAAATTCAGAGCGTCGAGAGGGAGGGGCAGCGGCGCCACTATCCAAGTTTGTTCGTTCAGTTGACAACAGATTCACATTTACATTTTCATCGGCATTCGCCCCCGATAGTGGATTTTGGATTGACCTGAAAGCCTGCACACAGATGTTGTGTGACCTTTTGATGATGGCAAATACAAACACTGAAACTGGCGCGTAACATACTGTAGATCCTCCCTGTTACCAGTGAACGGGTCGTAGTGGGTCTAAGGCCATGCCATTAAAGCAGACGGCTTCGACTTTTGCAACAAACTTTTCAACATAGATATAGACCTCTTCAACATGAAGAACACAAGACCTGAAGAATACAAAACTAATATGAGGCCCACGGCAGGTCAAAGTTGCAAATATCGATCTGAAAATGCATCTCAATCAAACTGCCGACCTGGGAAACACATGTCACGTGACCTCCTTCTGACAATATCCTGGATTTGCCTATGGGTCAGTGGCAGTGACAGATACCGTTAATTTTTGGTACTCGTCCCCTTCACGTGGTGCGTGAATTGGTGATGGCGATTTGACGCTGTACAAACTGATTTCAGAACAGAAAGCTTAAATATAAACAAAACAGCGCGCATATCGCTCATTGCCGACACAAGTCATTTTGATCAAGACCCGTAAAGCAGCCAACTTCTATCGCGCTAAGTGTTATCTCGATCGCGCTAAAAAGACGAAATTCGCGTAAGTAAGGAAAAGATGCAAAATAAAATCAACCAAAAGTTTTTGTGAATTCCATAACAAACGCCGCTTCGAGTTCACTAGCAATCTGAGAAAATAGCTCCATTTTGATCCTTCACATCTTCAGATTAGCCCGACCGAGGTCGGCCCTCAGCCCAAAAATTAAGGGACCAAGCGTTCCTCCTGTTCTGTTTCCCTGACTACATCGGTGTTTTAAGGATCTGTTCAGTGAACGCACCTCACTCAATCAATGCCTCAGTACAGTTCGGTCGACAACGTTGCAAACTTCAGTATCTGCAACTTTCAGATATTTTCAGAGTTTCCACCTCCCTCGCTCTTGCCCTATTCCTCTCGCCCCCGTGAGCCATGCATCGCCGCACGTTGCACACCCTTGGTTTATTTCTAGGCCCAAGCACCCGGGCATCTTGGCACTTTGGCACCCAACCGCCAATTGGCGCGCGTGACGCTGCCAACCGTCAGTTGGCGTGCGGCGCGCCCCAGCTCTCTGGTGTGTTCGTTGAGGTCGGCGTGAGAGGGAGCTCGCGCCATGATCGGCGCTGTGGTATCGCTGCTGTGCTGGCTGCTCGGCTGGCTGCTGAGTCCCGTGTCGCTGGCCGTCCTGGCCGCCACCCTCGGCGCCGTCTACTACTTCCTCACCAAGGACTACGACTTCTGGCCTTCGCGCGGCGTGAAGGGGCCGCGCGCCAAACTGCCCTGGGGTAACGAGTTTGGTCCCCCATTTGTGACGTCGATGCTTGACTTTGAAGAATGGATCTACTACAAGCATGGTGGGAAGAAGTACTGTGGATACATGGAGTTGCACCGGCCCATTCTGTACATAGGAGATATGGATTTGATCCGCGCTATCACAGGGAAGGATTTCGAAACACTTCACCTCTCGAAGGGACGCATTGGTAAGCAAGCTGTTTGACGGCACGCTGTCGCTGGCAGATGGCAAGGAGTGGAAAGACCTCAGATCAGTGTTGGCGCCGAATTTTTCTGCAAGCAAGATGAGACTAATGCATCAGCCGAGCTTGGAAAACGCCATCAACCTAAGCGAGTTCTTGCTGAAAGAAACCAAAGAGAGGGGAGATGTCGAACTGCTGGATGCATTTGGTCGCTTCACCATGGACAATATTGCTTCGTGTGCTTTTGGTGTTACCTGCAACTCTTTTAAAGATCCGAACACAGAGTTTGCAACACATGCGGCTGAATTGTTTAAGCCACCAACAGGGTACACATCATTCCGCTTCGTTGCCTCTTTGCTGTTCCCAAAGTGGCTTTATGACAAACTTCCGGATCCCGACGAAGCAACAGGTGCCTTCTTCAGACGAGTCGTCAACATGACCATCGCATATCGAGAAGAGAATGGCTGCTCTCGTCGAGACTACCTCCAGATGCTGCTGGAGACCAAGGACAAGGACGGCAACCGCGTGCTCACAAATGACAGCATCGTCGCGCAGTCGGTGTTTTTCTTCGTCGCCGCTATGACACGACGGCTTCACATCTGACCTACGCTGGGTACTTGCTGGCCACCAATCCCGACTGCCAGAGGGCTGCGCAGCGAGAAATCGACGACGTGCTCGAGCGGGCACGGCGGCCCAGCTGACCTACGAAGCAGTCTCCGAGATGACCTACATGGACCGCGGTGCTGAGGCGAAACACTGCGGATCTATCCGCCTCCACACCATCTGGAGCGTACGTGCACCAAGGACTACGTCCTGCCGGGACGGACGTGCACATCCCCGCGTGGCACCGCTCGTCCAGATGCCGATATTGATGATCCATCGGGACCCGGAAATTCATCCGGATCCGCTGCGCTTCGATCCGGATCGCTTCCGCCGGAGGAGAAGGCGAAGCGCCATCCGTGCTCCTACTGCCATTCGGCAACGGACCGCGCAACTGCATGGCCTTGCGGTTCGCGCTGTTCGAGGCCAGGTTGCACTCATTGCAATTCTGCGTGAGAGCAACCTGAGGCCAGGGCCGCGCACGCCGCCGCCGCCCATGCCAATGAATACGACCGGTTTCTTGCTTTCACCTAAAAAGGGCGCCTCCTATGTCAAGGTGCTGCCCCGCCGCGAAGACTAGCAGGCAACAGAAGGGCGGTTGTTCTCGATAGTTTCCCACCTCGGGAGCAGGCGCAGACAGAGAGAAGAGAGAGAGAGAGAGAGAGAGAGAGAGAGAGAGAGAGAGAGAGAGAGAAGAGAGAGAGAGAGAGAGAGAGAGAGGAGAGAGAGAGAGAGAGAGAGAGAGAGAGAGAGAGGGGGGAGGGGGGGGGGGGGGGGGGGGGGGGGGAGGGCGGGGGGGGGAGGGATGGGAGCGAGAAAGGAGGAATATTTAAGTTTGCACACGGCTGGCTGTGTGTAGCCGCTTGTCCTCGTAACGACGAAAGTCTCGGATATCACGTGTATTCTGGCACCAGAAAGTGCATTGTTACTGTTGAAGTGATCCGCATAGGATTTACCCACAGAACCTAGAAGGAGCGGAGAGAGCATTAATTCCAACGCTATTACTTCTATGCGTGTACTAATTACTTAAAAATATTTTTTTACCAGGGGCTTAGTCCGGGTGGTCAAGTAGTCTTGGTAGCGCGGGAAGTATAGTCTATTCGGCCCGGGAAGGGAAGGGCGACTTGGGCTCCAACCCGTTGCCCCCCCCCCCTGCCCACACTTTGAGAAGAAGCTGTGCCAAATCTGGGGAGAAGCCCGCTTGTTGGCTGTCTTTAAGGGTAGGTTGTACCAGTTTTATTTTCGTTTGTTTTCAAGCCGGCAATTACGTGATATTTCTTTTGGATAGGAGTGTTACCGATTCTCATCAAGCAAACAATGCAGGGGGCAAAAATTTCCAGGGCTTGGACTGCTAATGCACTTGTGTGCGAGCCGGTCACAGGCATGACAAATTTCGCGCACCTAGTACTGTCATTTAATACTGCATACACAATAAATATACCAAAATAACTGCGTACTTCAAAGCTCTCACGATAACTGCCTTTAATTCGTTGGCCAGGGTCCCCTCTACGCTTGCTGGGCTACTTTGATGACTTGCATGGGACATCAAGACGTATTTGCTCACTCTTCTCACTTCGATTATGCGTCAGCCTTTAATCTGTGCACCAAAATTTCTTGGCTATCTTGGCAAAAATATCTTGGCAAAGACAAAAAACAAAAAAGGTAGCAAATGGTGATGAACGCTTACGTGGACGACAGCTCATTGTGAGATTTAGGTGACGCAATGGATGTTACCAGTGCATGTTACGACTCTGTGCCACGCAGGTATGATGTCATTCTTAGGGGGGGGGGGGGGGCTGGGGGGAAAAGTTCTCCCGTGTGGCTTGGTTTTGAGCTGAACTAGGCATTTTGGAGATCATTTGGTGCAGTTCACAGCCCCGCTTTCTTAAGGCCTAAAACGTCCTAGTTTCGGAGCTAGACGCCCGCGAAGATGTGCAGACTCTTGCAAGGTCATTCAGGCATGCATGGCGCCACAGCAACATCATCAAAATCCTGCCAAACCACGGGCGAGGCGGTGTTTAAGGCCAGAGAGAACAATACCATCCAGCCGTTAAGATCTGGCGTCCGTGAGCGCAATTTCCAAATAATGTGAACCTAAATTGGTTATAAAAAATGTTGAGCAAGCTATGCAGGCTTCAATCACGAAAACGTTTGTGCTACCTTAAATAAAAGTTGTACATGTTTTTCTGCGGTTTAGTTATTACGGACATAAGACAAAATACAATAACCGAAGAATAACTCCATAACCTAGTGTGTGAATACAAGGAAGCACATCAAATTCATGGATAGACATTCAAATTCATAGATAGCAAAAACACCACGAGAAAGGACCATACGTCTGCACATAACGATATCTGGCTCAGCGAACACTCCCAGCTCGTGGTACCATCGTCCGACGAATTTGGAGTACTGCAAGTCAGTGGTCAGTTCTCACGACTATTTCAGAAGTACCTAAACGTCGTACAAACGTTCCATGATGCGATCAAACAATGAAATATTGAGGAGCGTGTTTGCTAAATAGAGAAACGTTGTTGTCAACAAAAGCATTTTCCACTTCCAAGCACCTCAATGGTTATAAGTGAGCTCATTTCATCATATCCATTGCTTGCTTCAAAATTGTTGGTATATTTTTGCAGAATTCTTTCTTTTGTGCATGTTTGATTAAAAAGGACTGCTGGCTAGCATTGATGAGCTTTTTTTAACCCCATTGTTCGAGTTTCCGGTTTTTTACTTAGTCATTATATCGTCATCATTATTGCTTGCCATAATGTGCTATCGCAGTGCAGTTGCATTATCGTTTAGATTCAAAGGCAGTTCGTATGAAATAAAATATTTGTTAAGGCCAAGTATTCGTCATCTGTACCTTTTATAACAACCTTACTCGACACGTATAGATATGTAATATATACTTTTATACAATGATGTACAAGTATGTAATATACAATGTGCTTATATATATATATATATATATATATAGATATATATATATATATATATATCCCTCTGCCTCTTCATCTCTCTCTCAGTCCTCTCTCTCTCTCTCTCTCTCCCTCTCCTCTCTCTCTCTCTCTCTCTCTCCCCCCTCTCTCTCCTCTCTCTCTCTCCCTCCCCTCCTTCGCTCTCCTCTCTCTCTCTCCCTCTCTCTCTCTCTCTCTCTCTCTCTCTCTCTCTCCTCTCTCTCTCCTCTCTCTCTCTCCTCTCTCTCTCTCTCTCTCTCTCTCTCTCTCTCTCTCTCTCTCTCTCTATATCTATATATATATCTATATTTATATATATATATATTATATATATATATATATATATATATATATATATATATATATATATATATGCATATTGGGATCGGAATCCAAACTTCCAATCCCAATTTTCTTTGCCACACGCGCCAGTCTCGGTCCAAGGGAAAGTCTGCGTCGTCTCCCAGATTCCGTCCCCATCGATGCCTAGCCTCGGCGTCGCGCCGACGATGTGGATGGAGCAGTTCTCCGCTGTCTAGCCAGTGCCTCCTCAAGCTCGGCCATAAACTGCCCCGTGGGTCACCATCGCTCGTGGGTCACCGAAGCATCCGTCGTTGCCTCCAAGCTACAGTATGACGGAGACTGGTCGGTCCCGCTCTCGCGCCGTGTCGGGTGGAACTGCAGAGACCTGGTGCGGCCAGACGGACAGACGGGACCTTCCAGTGTCGGGTGAATTGCAGTAGGACCTGATGGGCACCGGACGGACAAAACTGGGACCGCGCGGGACTGGGCAGAACACGGCGGGGCCAAATAGGACCTTGACACGGTGAATGTGATCGGAAGAAAGGGGCGTGACCAAAGGAGCATGTACGGGTCGCTCATGTAAAAAACCAATCTCATAAAAAGATGCGGACTTTATCTTAACATATTTTTAATCTGGTTCGCACACTACCACCCTTGAGGCTTGCTTATACCTTATGCTTATCACAACTTACCCCGGTTGAGTTTTGCCGTATATAAAAGCTTAACACACGTTTTTGTATCCAATTGCGCAAAAATGAATGCCCCCAGATGACACCGAAAAATTTGGGTTCAGCTCACGACGTGACAGAAGGACATTTGTGAGAGACTTAGGACGAGGGGGGGGGGGGGTCGTATCCCGCTCAGGGTGAGGGGGTTAAAAGTATACCAAGTATTCTAGTATACCACGAATTGTCAAGCTGGTCAGAAACCTAAAACTTTCAAAACATGCGTTGAAACTAAATGCCACCCAGCAAGCCGACCCGATACCAGCACCATACTAAAAGCGCTCAAAAGTTAATGCGGGAAAGGGTTGAAGTAAGGCCCTTCGAGGCCCCAATCGTGCGGTGAAGCCTCTTAGCGGACACGAATAGTTAAAAACGGCTCGTGCAGGGTGAACCGATGCGTCCATACTACATGAATTCATGCATAAAAACGACAGGTAACATAGCCAAAGGTATAATGCATAAGGACTCCACCACACATTGGAGATCAACAACGTGAAGTTTGGCACCGGTCACCCATGGCTTTCACCCGGGGCACTCGTACGGTAGCTATTCAAACGAGCTCATTTTCCGAAGCAGGCAGAGGCGTATGGATCCTGATATCTTACCGATAACCCTGACGTGAGCCCTCGCGTGACCGGCAGCCTCTTTCAAGTCATAGCTACTTTGAGGACTTTTCCTGTAGAATTACATTTTTAAGAACCTCCATAGATGAAAGCTTAGCGTGGTCAGATCTAGAGAGTCAGCAGCTCGCGCGAGCGCGGGTTGTCCGACTTTCAGCTGATGATGCGCTTTTTCAAAGTGGTCCTCCAGGTAGGCTTGGGCAATCTCGTGCCGAGATTCCCCGCCCATACTGAGATCACATTTGCTCCCCCTTTTCCGTCGAGCTCTTACTCTGTCTGCTCCAGTTGGCTCCAGAAACGCTCCAGCATGCCGACATGCCGCTCCTTACCCACCCTGGCCGTGGAGCCGTCCGCACGTTGGGAAAATGCCCCATGGGGCACCTCGAAACTCGTGACGCACTACGGGCTCTCGCTGTCGGGCTGTGGAACGGCTCTCCAGCACAGTGTCCTGCTGCTTGAGCCCAAAGTCGACAGCATGGATGCCTCACTTACCCCAATCAGATCGCTCAGCCAAACACGGTTTAGGAAGCAATTTATGATCAGTTTGAGGTTTGTTTTCAGCTAGGTATCAAATACCATCCGCGGATATTTATGGCCTACCAGGGACTGGCTTAGGAGGAAACAAATATGATCTGTAGCAGCATGGGGGCCTAGTGGTCAGCCCACCACAACCGGTTCCGGTCAGGTAGACCGTCAGACAGGGGTGGGATCTGCCGGTAAAATCCTATGAACCTTGTAAAATGTGCCCAGAAACAACGCAAAAACAGTCCGTGGAACGTCACAAGTCTCTGCATGCATTTCCAAGGGGTCAGTTCCGTCGCTCAGGGAAGCAAGCCCGCAATCACTTGTAATGTATTTATTCATAAGCATGGGACGGAAGCTACCACAAGCGTCCAAAGATCAGAGTCCGACATCGCCTGCAAGAGGTGCTATTTTCCCATCTAACCTGTACCTCGGACACGCTGCGTGACCTGCTGTAATTTCTCCGATTTTGTCGGTGCGAAAATCCGCGCCCATTGCCAGCCCGCCCGCAAATATGAGCTAGATTTTGAGTTAGAGCCAGATAATTATGAGTTAGATCAGTCGCATGAGTCTGCCAAACGTCCACCGAGGCACAATATGCATGTGGCTGCGCATGCGCAGTTGGTGCAGTCACAAGGGATCAAAACAATTGTTCTGACATAAGAGCACGAAACACACGACTACGTAACGTTACGCTACGACCGTTACGCATACGTGACGCTACGCACAGTGACGTTACGCACACGAATGCGTAACGGTGTACAGCTGACAGTTTGCTGCGGAGTGCGGCGGGGCCAATCATTTCGCACATCATGTGATGCTTCGGTAGCGTCGTGAGCCGCTGAAGCCAGGTTTGTCACTCCGTAGCTGGTACTGAAGTGTTACAGAAAAGAATTGTTTGCAGAGGCTGAGGAGTTTAAGCCTTCTAGCATTCCTTTCACCTGGCTTTGGACTTTATATGTACAGCTTATACGCCGTCTGCAGCGTGCCGCGAGCTTAGACCGGGTCTTGGCTCTGTCCATCACGCCCGCCTGCACGCCAAGTTACAGGTTATGCGCCGTCTGCAGTGTGCCGCGAGCTTAGACCGGGGTCTTGGCTCTGTCCGTCACGCCGCCTGCACGCCATGTTTCGACCGCAAACATAGGGGAAGGTCTGGCGTTCTGGCGCTTTGCTCTGTTTTTGCTGACCAAGTCACTGAATGGAAACAGCCACATGCCAGGGTACCCAAACTTTATTATGTTACCTTTGGTCAGTGAAAACATCTGTAGGATTGGTCGTTCGGACGTACCCGGTATGCTAAAAGCAAATGTTGGCTTTCTAATATTTTATAAGTCGGCGTGGCGAGAAGCAGGTTTATGCAACGCTTTTGTTCACATCAGACCACTGTCCGTAGTGCGACGCGAGCGAGCCTGCTTCATAGGCTCAGCATTAGCTGACAGGATTTGCTGCGAGTGACGCAGCATCATTATCATTCCTTTTATTCGAGCCTAGCTGCGTCTGGTTTGGTTTGGGCTAGCACTGGTCCGCGGCCCGTATTGTTGCATAGAGCGGGAATCAGGCTGTTCAGTACCATCCAAGACATACGTGGAGGGGCTGTGGGACGAAAAGTCGAAAATCCCATTCGGCGAATGACTTTTCTGCGCTGCTGAACAACGATTGCGGAATGGAGAGTGTAAAAATGTCGACACGGCAAGCAGTCCAAACGCCTAAATGGCGAACTCAAAAAAGGACAAATATAACGAAGCCGATATCATGAAATAGCAAAGAACGTAACAGCGAACTGCAAAATCGCGACATCCAAGAAGTCGGCATGCCAAACTGGCGAACAGCTAAATGGCGAATTGCAAAAATAACAAACCTAGCAAAACATCCATGTCATGTTGGTTAAAAGGCTTAAGGGTGAAATACCAAAGAGTCATGTTCTGAATTTCGTGCTGGTGCTGGTGAATGGTGACATATAAAACTTTTCCATCATATCTGAATTTTACCTCAACATCTTCAGATGTGAACCATTCTCTACAAGCAGCTCACCACTCAGCCGGTCGTCAAGTTGGCATGTTGTCTTTTCTGCGTGTCATCGGTTTGCAGATCTCCACTTTGGCGTGCTGGCTTTGTGTTTTATCAGCATTTTTTGCAACCCGTCCTTGAGCATTTCGCAACTTTGGCATATCGCCATTCTCCCATGTCGTCGTTTTGCAGTTCTTCATTCAGGCGGTTGGACTTTTTTCCTTGTCAACTTTTTATGTGTTGCCGATATGGGAGGTCTCATATCGAGGATAAAAAGTGTTTAGTGAGTCGCACGTGCACTGTTCGTCCGGACGCCACAGATACCAACGCCGTACAAACATTCGTTTGAATATGTATGACGTGTGTCTGTGGGTCCGCGAGGCCAAGATGTGAACAAAACAGCTATGTCATCTCCATTCTCACAGCAGAAAGGGAAACAGGAGCAATTGGTCGGCGCCTAAAGTTGGAAGTCAGTGACTAGGGGTCGGTGGTCACTAGACGCAGCTGTCATAGAGGATTGAATGGGAATCACTCATTCCATGCAGTTTTGGAAAGCCTCGTTATTTTGCTTTTACCATTGAGCTTTTTCATGTCCTTAATTGGCTTTTCGTCATTTTGACGCGTCTCTCCATTTTCTCCTTTCAGCAATTTATTCAAACATGACTGTCCAAGCAGCTCAACCGACATTTAACCGTTTGCCAATTTGGCATATCGACCTTTTTTACATGCCGCAAATTTACAATTTGCCATTAGCTGCTCGTCATCCCGGCACGTCAGCTTTTTGGTATCAACCATTTTGCAATTCGCCATTTAGGTAATTCGCCATCTCGGCATGTCACTATTCCTCCATGTCGCCATTTGCGGTTCATCAGGTTGCCTATGCTGGGTTTTTTGGCACGTCGCCATTTCACATGTCTCCGATATGAAAGTCTTCAATACAGCAGCCGAAAAAACTATTCGATAAACTAAGAGCCAGCTTTTTGTCCACATACCATCTGGAGGGGCGCGAATTTATGTGTGGAACTTGCAGCAAAATGGCCTACTGAGAGTGGGTCGAAACGAGAGAGCAGGCCGAGACGGCCCGCTCCGAATCATGTGCAACTTTGTAAACTTTTTATTGAAATCAGGTCACCCGAGCTTCTCGACGGCCACGTGCTAGCTGATTGTGAATGTCAGTTGCAAAAGACGAGTAGACAAAAAAAAAACACCGTATATAAGTATAACTTTTCTAATATGAGCAAGGTAGGCATTGAGCACCTAGTTCGCTTTTTCACCTTCTGGTCTTTCGTGCTGTAAATGATTCACATAAGATGTATAAAGTTTCTGGTTTGAACACCGGCTCGAAACCTTCAGCTTTCTCACAATGAACATCATTGCTTTTTCATAAGTCGTGTAAACCCTACTTACGAAAGGCCGATCATTAACAGGACAGCAGCTTAAAATTCATCTGTCAATGGTGCAAACACAATTTCGGCGATGTTGCCGCGTCTCTCTTCCGATTTCCAACTTGCACCTGTCCATCGCCATATCAAATCGCGCTGACAACGGTCACTCAGCGCTCGACCTCCGCAGCAGCTCTCTCTGCAGCGCTGGGTCTTCTGCCACGGGTCCCACGAGTGCTCCAGGTGGACAGCTGACCGTTTGTACTGCACCTCGTGCATGAGGTGCAGGTGCAGTGCGACCTGTCAGCACTTGGTCGTCCTGACAGGTCAGCTAGTAAGCAATGTTGTAGTGGGGCGCGGTGGACCTGCGTGGCGGTGACCCGAGTGGACAGTGGGAAACTGATGTATGCATTCTGCGGTTTGCACGTTATGTTCGTGCTGTTTTTACGAACGGTTAGCTTGTGTCATCTGCAGTTTGTACGTTACTGCACCGTCACTAATGCCCTTCACTGTTTAAAAGCCGAAGGCGTGGTGGTGTGGTATGTGCTATATGGCATTGTATAATCGCATTGTTTCTGCAAATTATTTGCATTTGTACCCGAAACTTGGTTAGAGCGTGTCGATCGACTAGATACAAGTACAAACACGAATTTATTTCATATGTGCCGATACTTGTACCAAATCACACTGCGCACGTGCAAAGTACGAAATTGTGTAAATATGGGATTTGTCACTGTTTATACAGATAAGGTTACGCTGCCAGCGTCAGCTGCCGCGCCTCGATTTATTTTCCTACAACTCCGGCAACAGAGTTAGCGAATTTTGCGCCACGTCTCGTGTGTTTGTGCTACGCGTTGCCTGGTATTTGTCGAATATTGCCAAAACTGCCGACTGAATTGAACTCACTTAACTCCCTTGTTTATCAAGAATGTTGCCCGTTGCTAGCCAAACCAACGACGGCTACTTAATCTCGCAGCAGCTTAAGAATTAAACACCTTTATAGCCTCAGCGTCAGATGTATATCACAAACTGATTGATTTACTGATCGGCGGGCAACGCCGGACGATTGATGACCTTGTTAACGTTACTGTAGCGCTCTGAGGTGACCTCGGGCGTGGCTGCCTTCAGCTTTGCTTTGGGTAATGGTGTTCGCCTCAGCCATCTCACCGGACAGTAGTGACGTCAAGTGCTGCACCAAAATATGCAGTTGCTGCCCACTCAGATCGATGCGTCGTTCATGTCATGTGTACGCACCATAAAGCGCTGGGCGTGTCCTTTGGCGTTGGCTTACAACGTTCCGGTGTAATATAACCTGTTATGTTAAAGTGCCATGCTATGCTTTAGAATGCTCGATTGGAAACTTCGACTGGTAAGGAACAGGTGCGTAGTAGAAACGCAGATGTCCGTTGTCGACACTTTAGGTGCAAAGATGCAAAACACCGACTTAATGCCTATGCAATCGCCGATCAGTTTTGAAGATTATATTAGTGTGGTGGCCTATTATATAGGCTCAAATAGCGTTGGCAAGCTTAAACGTTCACACACACACAAGCACGCATTTTTTTTAAAGCAAATTTGTTTTGTTATAGGGAGTGTTTGATATTTTTATGGCGTTTTGAGCTGAAATAGCCATTTTGAAGAAATTTATTCGGTGCAGTTCACACCCAGCCCAGCCGCCAGATGATCTGGGGTGGTAGAGATGAGTTGAAGGAATGAAGTGAGGGCCCTTGACCGTACGAACCGTAGTTTATCGCTTGTACGAAGATACAGCCGCGGTGTTTCTATTCCAAAATCACTATTTTTGGATCATTGGACCTTCCTAAGGGCTTTCACTCTGATTCCTTATAGAAATACGACTTTGGATTCGGCACATGGCCGACCCTTGTAAATGTGACCGGCTTTTGCATTCAAAGCGCCCTGCAAAACCACAAATGACCCAATTGACCATATGACCACAAATGACCACAAACCACATTTGGAGCAGCCCAGCAACAAGCATCAACAGTATAAATGGCGTGAATGAAATTGAGCAGGCATAAACATTGGGCAGCGGCAAGAGCCGTTTGCTATTTATGTTATCACTTCTCATCTTTTTCATTTTCATCATTTTTTAGGTCACTCATTTCATTTTTTCATCATCATTGTTTGCGAATTTTTGATCGGTTGGTTTCATATATCGTAGGATTTGTTTGCATGCTAATTGTCCCAAATCTAGACCCATTCTGAGGTATCGCAAATTGCATGGTATTTCCGCAAGTGAAGTCACATGTAAAAACAAAATGGGAATTTCGAAACAAAATTGATGAATTCCGTTTTGGTCACATCAGATGTGTCAAACAAGCTAGAAGGATAGCAGATGAAACAAAATAGGGTCATATTGATTGTAGTGCGCTACGTGATTTATTTATTTCCATTTCACATTCACATCACATTCCGAAACTATGTCTTATCAATTTTCGATGCCTACTAATATTCTATGAATAGTTTTATTATTCGAATGTTATTGATGTTGCACAACATTAAATACTTATTGAACAAGGCACTGCTTTCATAAAGTACGGTGCATAGTAGAAACCGCGATGGTTTCCTGTATTTGCCCCGTGCTTGTGTTATGAGGAAAATAGATTGGAGGACAACCAGGGGGGGGGGGGATCCGGGATTTCGTCAACTGGAGCACGCAACATTGTGGGCCCGCTAGAATTAACGCCGGCCGCTCCAAAAGCCCCTACATTTTAGCCATTAAATTTGCTGAAACTTTTTCAATGTTTTTAAAAATTGCCGTTGCTCATTGATCCGTCTCGTGGTCTCTTGTATGCCAAACGAGCTTCTGACTCCTACCCATAGTGAGCCACGAACCTAATATTCTTTTGTTTCAATTTGAAACCCACGGTGCTTTATTACAGGGTGTCGCGAGAAAACAAAAATTGATTAATATGATTTTTGGCGCGGCATCGTAGGTCCAGATTTTAGGCGTGGTCCGGCTACTTACTAATAGACAATACAGAAAACGAAAATATTCTGAGACAATGTTCAGTCTGATTCCGTGTTGAACAAATTTAAAACCAGCACCCCGAACCTACCGCCCCATTATTTTCCTGCGCGTCCAAAGGATCTAATTTGCCTCAGTCCCTAATCCCAAAAGAACGAAAGAACATTTACCGTGTCATGCGACTATACGTCTATACGGCTATCGGATGCCCTCTGACCAGACTGACAGCACCAAGACAAAGGCCAAATGCCCCTCTTTGACGAGCCAGATACGAACACGTATTCTGGGACGCGAACCTGCCACCACGCGTTTCGTCACATCACGAACGTGGTCCGCGTGACGTCAGCGCTGTGCTGAAATCGGGTTTCCGCCACGACGAGTGATATGTTTACGTGATATAATAGTTCTCAAACAATTTAGGTATTGATAAAACAGCAGTAGTAGTAGCCTTATTCCTCGGAGAAAAACCAGGAGAATGAATATATAGATGTGTTGATATTTCGGCGACATGCCTTTATCGAAACGAGTAGCAGAAGCATCTATATCTGGTTTTTCATTCTCCTGGTTTTTCTCCGAGGAATAGGGCTATTACAACTGTCTTATCTGCGTGAGTAATGTTCCTCGCAAATGCACTAAACAACTTACTACGCATTGTTGCCAACTGATTCGGAGAAAGGTGATATTTGCGAACCGTCCTTTTACTAACACCAATGGAGTCAGCACGACGAAAGTAAGCGCAACGTTCGGGCAAACAAATGATTCTTGTCACCCGAATATAAAGATTGCTGCTGTATTAAAGCTATGTTCTCACATGGTTTCTCAAAGCAGCGATAATGCCGGCAGGTTATTTAGGCGATAGAGTTGAGCTAGAATGATGAGAGAGGGCCATGGCGGTACGGCCATTTTTCATCATTTGCACGAACTCTGCAGCCGTAATGCTCCACTGGGGGTTTATTTATTATACATTTTTTTTATTACCTTTGGGCTGATGTACTCTTCTAGGGGTTTCAGCCTGGTACCTCATAGAACTACGGGTTTGGGTTCAGTACGTGGCGGACCGTTGTATGTGTGGTGGCTTGACCTACAAAGTTTCCAGAAATCCTCAACTTGACAGCAAGATCAAGAGCTTGATCAACAACTCAACTCAATCCTAAACTCCAGATCCGGAGAAGCCCGGAGCAAACGCTGAACATGCAAGACATCACGAACGAATAGTGCAGACATAAACATTCGGCCGTAACAAAATCCGTAGATATAAGCGCAAAGGCTCGCGAATAAGCTGAACCCTGTATCCCCGAATCGCGATTTGTAAGTTCAATAAACGTAGCGAAATTTGTGGCTTGAATTACAGCCGCCGCTCGCACGCCTCTCCCCCCCCCCCCCCCCCCTTCCCACCGCACCGCCGTCCGTCCCTAATTCTCCCGGCGCGCGGGGCGCCGGGCCACAGATCGACTGCCAAGCAGTCGACACGCCGCGGACCAACCAACGCCCGGGTCATAGCGCCCCGGGCACCGCGACCTCTGACCGCCGAGCGGACAGAACGCGCCGCGCGGCTGGGACAGGGGCGGCTAACACAGGTAACACCGTCACAGATCCACGAGCGCACCGGAGTGCAGCAGGACGATCCCTTTCCATACCGCGCACCAAATGCTGAGACACTCTTGTCTTAATCCTTTCCAGTACATGCTTGTTCATGTTTATCCCAATCCGCTTTTGCTAATGAAGATTCTTTGTCCTTTGAACTGTCTTCCAGTATGAAATGCCTCTTGACATTTCCCGACGTATGGGTGATATCATGGGCGGCGACACTCAAGTTCTTTTTGGTTGCGGGGGGCGGCGGAGGATGCGCTAGTCATGAAGGACCTGCGTCAGCACCGTGTTACGTGGCTTTCTAGTTTAACCTCCCACACCTTTGCGCACCTTATGACCCTAGATGTCTGAAGTTTATTGCTCTGGTTATCCCTTCACCTGTTACAATCTGTAGCTAGTGTTGTGAGCTAGCAGGATTTCTCATAATTACATGGCTGCTGGTGCCCTAGCTTTGATAAATGCAGTGCTATATGCGACGAACAGACGTTGATTTGGATTGTCAGACGTCCGGCTACGCTGACAGTTCCAACCCCCGGGCTTGGCGGCTAAGCCATTCGGTCAAATCACATGACGTACACTGAATTTTTGATTTTCCTCGGGTTTATGCCACAGCATCCCTGTCTAAATGCTGCTTAATTAAGATGCAGTTTATCTATGAAGCGTGAATTGCGTGTATGCATTCGGGTAAGGGTTTTGACATTGCACCACATTTTTTTTAAACAACTCGATGTCATTGTATGGACAATTCACATTGACTACGACTCTATCTGACTGAAGCTGAAAGCTAACTGCATTAAAGTTTTGGCTGAAAGCAAGCTGTTTCAATTTTCAACTGTGACAATTTTCTGCATGAAAAATTCCTATGGAAGCTGGCGGTGAACATGACTTTGTCTTTACGGGGTTGAAAAATGAAGGTGTTATGATTAAGACCTTAATGTGTAAACCCAGCCTCACTTTTGCCGATGTGTTGTTTTACCTATCTATTATTTATCAACAACAGGAGCCTGTTAAACATATTTTGAATGTCAAACATTCAGAGCATGTTTAAGGTATGTGTGCTGCACATTCACAGCATGCATAACGCAAGTATGCTGTACATATGAAGTGTGTTAACGTATGCATGTCGTGCATTCAAAGTATGTTTAACATATGTGCGTTGTGCATTCAAGGTGTGTTATACGTGTGCATGTTGTAAGTTCAAGTACATTGAATATCGACCCCTAATCATAAAAGTAAACTTAGCCACTTCGGGATGCCCGCTCTAATTTCCCAACCCCAGTATAAGGGTTACTAACCTTTATAGTACTACGTGAGACACAGAGGTCTCACGTCTTCTACGTGAGACGCAGAGGTCGCTTCTGAGATTACTGCTGTCTTATCTATGTGAATAATGTTCCTTGCAAATGCACTGAACAATTTAAGTAGTTTCTGAGATTAAGTGACGCCATTGGTGTTGTTGTTACCAATGAACTTCCACCACCTTGTGCCACCTGGATGTAAGTGTATCTTTCGTTTCGTTCTTTGTCACACATGTAAGTACTGGGATCGGGTGGAAAGTGGAATTGGACGGCATGAGACGTGGCCGGATGGAGTTGGACGCTGCAGAACAGGAAGAGACGGAAAGTGATGGACCGTGATGAGGCTAGGCAGGACCGGATGGAAGCAGATAGAACTGGATTGGACTGGACGGTACCGGATGAAATTGGGGAGAGCTCATGGGATCAGATGGATCTGGACGAGACCAAGGACCGGAAGGGACTGGACGGGGTCTGGCAGGACCAGGCAAGGCCTGATAGAACCAAACAGGACCAGACAGGACAAGACAGAACGTGGCGTGATGAGTTGGATCGGACGGCAAGGAATGTAACCAATAGGAACAGGACTGAATGGGATGGAACCGGATGGGACCAGGATGGGATCCACCGGGACCAGACGGGCCCGGTCTGGTCCCGTCTTCTTGGATCCAGGTCTTCCTGGAAAAAATTGTCGAAGAGCCTTCTGGGGTCTTGGATTTTTATTGAAACTTCGTCGAAGAATCCTCTGGGATTCGGGTGCTTTTTCAAATTTTGTTGAAGGATCTCTTAAGGTATGGTATCTTTTGGTGGAACTAGGCACATGTATGTTCAGGCCGATTTGGGAACATGAGCGCGTCTTCGCAATCGGCACGCCTGTGAGAGCGTATAATTGTAATATGCCTTACATGGCCACAGCCTTGCTTGTAACGACAGTCCCTATCTGTGCTATCTAACGACAGTCCCTATCCCTATATGTGCTTCGTGGGTCTCTGGTCGGGACTAAAGATGCACCACAGGACAAGCGCCCCTCCCTCCCCCCCCCCCCAAAAGCAGCCCTTTTCCACTTTTTCAGGTGCATGATATACAGGAATAATAAAGTGTTCTCCCCCTTTGACACGCGCTCGAGTGGCCGGCTAAATGCCCTTCGCTTGGGTGTGGGAGTGAGGTCAATTTGACCTCCTGAGATATCAAAAAATAAAAAGGCAAGACACGCCAAGTTCTAGGGTGGAAGTGCGATTATGTGACCTCAATCGCATCCAAATTCCTAGGTCGTTTTCCTAGGTCATAAACTTGGCGTCAAACAAGGTCAAACAAGGTAAAACTTAAGATTGTTCACCAGAGAGACCCAGACCTCCGCATGCGACCACCTCGAACCTAGATACTTGTTCTAGGCTAAAGATTGCTGGTTTTCACTTGAGTTAAATGACCTTTTTGACCCTAAGAAAGTCAAGGTGACCAAAAGCCTACGAAATTGCTTCTATCTTGTCATTCGAATAAGCGTCAGGGATACGCTCGGCAGTATGTTCCTAAAAATAAAATGCTGACTCGGGTCATTATGGGTCAGCAGCCTGCTCTGATTTCTAAGAAGCCCATAGATCATATCTGTTGCCGTTCCTATTATAAATGAATTCAAAATGAGCACCAGAAACAGCTCATACAGCAAGCTCTCCAGTAATAAAACCGGTTTGTTTTGGCCTTTGACCTCCGTCTGACCTTTATACGCCACCGTAGGTCAATGTAATTTATTCCGATTATAAACCAATTTAATCGGACTTTGGCCTGCCATAAGCCAGCGACCTTACAAGGTGCACCTAAATTTTACATCAAAAGATCTGCTATTCATTTCTTTGCAGCTATGCAAAGGTTGGTGTGGCTGCGACGAGCCATTTGGGAAATCATGCCGAAAAACCTTCCGGGGGTTAATTTGACCAGACCCGACCTCGTGTTAAACGGCCCGGGTGCGACCTTGGCTACACAAATAACTCTAAGGACTCAACGCGACCCCTGAGCGGTCAAGTAGCCCCTGGGTCGTTCCGAGGTCCCCTTACTGTCCAGCGGGGAGTTTCAAACCACGGGGCTCGAAGTAGCTATGAGTGAGTACGTCACCGACCGACTGTGACAGCCTCGGGGCCACTGGCTGACATGACTCCCTGTTGGGCACTGTGGGCCCGTGACCAACGCAAGGGCCCCACCACTGTTTCACGGACCAAGACCGACGAAGTCGTGGCCCCCGCCTAGCTCCTGCTTGGGAAATGGCCCCCAGGACTCAGACTGACCAGGATCCAACTGTTCGGTGTTCGTCGTCTCTGGACGACGAGATACCCGCATTGCCTTAGGGGTCCTCAAACGGTGCAAGAGGGCCTCCCACTGATATTTAAGGTCACGGTCCTACGGGCCGCGATTCTCTATCTGATTTACAGCCAGCCTTTGGGGCCCTTATGCCCTCCAACTGAGCCTTTGATCGTTGGTTCCGCTGGGCCGCCCGGGCCC
Organism: Pollicipes pollicipes; assembly: GCF_011947565.3. Classification (NCBI taxonomy): domain Eukaryota; kingdom Metazoa; phylum Arthropoda; class Thecostraca; order Pollicipedomorpha; family Pollicipedidae; genus Pollicipes; species Pollicipes pollicipes. The sequence goes on from NW_023596422.1 coordinate 131,148, forward strand.
CTCATCGGGCCTCATCGAACTCTGCCCCGGTCTTGGTCGGGGCCCCTTGCGAGCACAGGACCTTCTGTTAGGCACTGCGGGCCGCTGACCGATACAGGGGTCCCGACCAGTATAAATTGCTGTCCCCGGCTTTGTAACTGATTGCAAAGTGGACCGTTAGGCCCATATCGACACAGAGCTAACTGTGCGGTGCTGGTGGTGCCTGACCGACAAATAAGCCATATTGACTCAGGGGTGCCCGATCGGCACAGAGGGCCCTCTGACTGTCATTTGAGAGTCCGTCCCTGCAGGCTGGAGACCTCGAACAAGACCCGGGCGGCACCGCGTACCCTTTAGCCCCCCCCCCCCCAATCGGGCCCTTAATTGTCGGCCCCGGTGGGGCCCCTAGGCTCTTCGAGCGCCCTCGAACACTGCTTCTGGCCGGCTCCGCCGCTTACCAATACAGGGCCCCCTGATAGGCGCTGTGGGCCCCTGACAGACGCTGGGATCCCGAGCAATGCAAATCGCCGCCTCCTGCTTTGTCTCTGCATGGGGAATGGGCCCTAAGGCCCATGCCGACACGGGGCCGACTGTGCGTAATTGGTAATGTTTGACCGACATATAGATCTTTAGCCACTGAGCGGCCCCGATCCACGCGCAGGACCCTCCGGATGGCATTGAAGTGCTCAGCCCTGCGGGCCGGACCCCTGAATAACAGCCTCCGGTGGGCCTTCGGGCCCCCCGGACCATGAAATCAGGCCCTTGATCGTAGGTCACGAGGGCCCTTGGGCCCCTCGGAATCTAAGGGAGGGGAGGCACCTGTACCCTGTGCTCTCCTTGCCTGCGCTATTGCGCAGCACTAATGATGTGACACGCCGGCACGGGCCCTTCCATTGATTCACTGTGGCCTATTTAGTATCTCCCTTCGTTGTCAAAGGCATCCGACCAACGAAAGGTGCCCTCTAACATTCGGGGCTGCGTCCCTATCTCCGTTCAGGAATTAGGCCCTTCGCCGACTTAGAGACCCTTGAAAACATGGGACCCCCTGTCAGGCACAGTCTCCTTGCTGGCACAGAGCCTCCATCATCTCAGGAATCCCGACCAATGCTTAAGGTCTTATACCTGGCATTCACGGTCTCCAGCCCTTGTCTCTGTCTCTGTCTCTCTTGTCTCTGCTTGGATGGTGGACCCCCTGGCCGAAGAGGGGCCGACTATGTGGCATTTGGGGGCTCAGGCCAACATGGGGTTTTTAAATTGTCCCGCAGCATGGATGCAGGAGGCCCTCTAAGTGGTCTTCGAGGGCCCCTACCCGCGGGACCGTGATTCTTCCATATCTTCCAGCCAGCCCGTGGAGCTCTTCGAGCACCTGAATCGGGCCCATTGCCTTCGTTCCCAAGAAACCTTCGACCCCTTGGGACCTACGGGGTGGGGTTGGGGGTAGGGATGAGGAGGCATATTTATCGTGCCCCTTACCTGGTGCGACCCGGGGTCTACGAGCAGCCGGGGCTTTTGTACGGTAGGAGGGTCTTTGGGCTGCCAAAAGGCCCCTGTGCAGCCAGCACGAACCTGAGTGTCCATATGGCCGTAAGGATACTCCCAAATGGCTTTGGCGACCGGATGGGCAGCTGAACGTCCAATGAGCCCACAACACTTAGCACAGCATTTACACAACACTTGGCCTCAGTAGGCCGATGAGCACTTAGGTGGCCCAGATGGACCCCTGAACAATCAGAGGTACCCATTGCTGACCGGTGGGGTCCTGGACGGCCAATGAGCCCCCGAGTGGTCAGGGGAGAACGTCACTGGCAAGTGGCATCTCAATGCCAGGGGCGCCCCTTAGTGGCCCGAAAGGCCTTAACAGACTAAAACAGCACGTGAACGACCGGAGCGTGACATATTTTTAACTGCCGGTGTGATAGTCAGCCTCGCGACGATCTGGGGCGCAGCCAGAACTTTGGGGCAGCTGGGCAGGGTTGAGAAAGGGCCCCTTATGGTGAAAGGCCCCCCAACAAAATATCCACGGATATGGCCCGCTTGTTAATGAGGACAACAAGCGGCGGGCAGCGACGGCTGGCGGATGGGACTCTGGCCGGCTACGTTGTCATGTTTCGTAATGTGCTCTGAACAATCCGGCTTGCTATAAGTCGGCGGAATAATAGGATGCGAGCTTAGCAAGTAGGACGCTCTAGGCCTTACATGAGGTAGTGGTTATAAATAGTTTTTCTATTCGTGTGAAAAAATCGGGAATTTCAGCCCGCGGCCTGCTACGACAATGAAAAATATCCTTTCACAATTAAGCCGTGGTGGTGGAAACAATGAGACCGACGGAAAAGCTGCCAACTTTCATTGGTAGCAATGATTTTGCCAGTCCACCGCTTTTTTAAAGATTTAACCCGAACCTTTTGGATAGATAGATTTCTGGGCACTGACCTCACGTCAAGCAGTGCTTGTTGTGTGAGCCCTGACACCTACCTCCCGATCGCGCAATTCCTTGTCAACGTCAGAATTTGGTGGCGAAAGCTCAGCGTGCCGCAATGCTCAGTACGGTCCGTCCTGCCCTCTAACGTCACCTGACGTTCAGCGCGGTCGCTGCCAGCGGCCGCAGGCCATGGCTGTCACGGACAAATAGCGAGCGCCTAAAGCGACTCGAACTCACCCCATCACGGTTGGGCGAATCGGAACGCATGCGCCCTAACCAACTGAGCCACCGCGACGGAGTGGCAGTTGAAAGACAAACGTTTCCATTTCGACCTAGCCACACCGAGATGCGGAAGAAGCCGTAGTTTCCACTTCTTCCGTGGAGTAGCGCTTTAATCTGGGCTTTCGGGGAAGAAGCACCCGGCGAGCGCGTGCCTTCGTTCCCCGCACGGCTGTGTGCGGGACCAAACACCTACAAACGAGCAGCCGGCCCCCGGGCCGCTCGCTGGCCCGGCTGCGAGCGCCGCATCGAGCGGCGCTACGGATCGCGGTCGGCAGCCCGGCGAGGGCACTGGTGACGGGGGTTCCGAGGAGACGAGCAGAGCGGCACCGTCTGCAGCAACGTCAGGAGGCAGCTGCTAGTGTGCAGGGCAGCGCCGGCGCCGACCGAAGCCGTTCGAGATGTGCAGCTTCAGTCCGCGGCAGGTCTGCAGGCACGGGCGGTGGAGAGAGGAGCTGAACCGACGTCGTTCTGCTCCACCATTTGCCGAGACCTGCCGCCGCGCCCCGGCCAGCGGCGTGGGCTTCACGTCTTGTGCGGTGTCGTGGGGTGCAGCGGCCGGCCGAACAGCGCCGCTTACAGGCCGACGTGAGCGCGGCCGCCGCAGTGACAGCGCCTCAAGGTCAATCCTGCTTTCCTCACTGGCCTCGTCCGTGATGCATGCCAGACGGCCTGAGCGCGCGACCACGGCGTGTAAACCCCGCGTGATACATCACGCACCCTGGAGCAGGAGCAGAGGCGGGAGCTGGAGTTGGTGCTGGAGCCAGAGCCAGAGCCAGGGCCGGCGCTGGGCTGTTGGCTACGCGTCGCCGACGCGCACGCTTAAGAGGCGACGCTGAACCGGGTACTCGGGGTACGTCGGTGCTTTTTGTTCTATGAGCACATTTGTTGAAGTCAGCAACGCAGAAACACTGACCACGTATCTGATGAGACGTAATGTTTATCCAGTAGAAAAACGCAGACTCTCGCAGTCGTGGAAGTCAACGTAACAGACAGCGCAGACCTGAACCCTGGTTGGTCAGCGGCGACTTCGCCTGTTCACAGTTTAATGAGCGTGCTCGGTGCCTTATTAATTTGTGCGGTGAGTTTACTCAGCAAAGATACTACGAAAACAAACACGTGCTTCAACACGCGTCTGCGATGCAAGCACTTGTTTTGTATACGTATATCACCATCCCCACCAGCCAGGATTTGAGGCGCCTTGTGAAAGCCTTAAAGCATCGCGGACAGTAACCTTTCTCGAATGCTCTGAATAACCCGGAAGGGCCACGCCGCGCTTATTTAGAGCGCGTTTGAAGCATGTACGCGTAATCCGGCACGCACTACATCGCAGGCGGGTCAACAGCATGCTCAGGTATTTTTGTGGGAGCATGTGTGCGTACAAGCAGGCGTACATGTCTCAGAGCTAATCCGACACCGCGGCAGAACTGAACATGAAGTCCGGGAGGGCGGGGAGGGGGCGAAGTTCCAGCCTCGCCCCCCCCCCCCGCAAGCACAAGGAAAATCCACACCTCTGTTGGAAAATCCACACATCTGTTGCGGGGGAGGGGGGGGGGGGGGCGAAAATCCACACCTCTGTTGCGATTGCCCTCCGGCAGGCCAGCCCGGCCCGCAAAAACACGGCGAGTCCGTTGGATAATGATATTTCGTACCAGCCATTCCTGATGTGGTTCGGTGGGTGCCGGTCCGGCGCCGGAGCCGCCCGGGCCGGCAGCCGACGGCAGACAGGGACTAGTCACGTGATCACATCGTAAATGGAATGTCTCCGCAGAAAGAAATGGCAACTCAATCACAACTGGGAATTGCGCTGGGCACCGGCCACGAGCGCCGGAGCGCACTGCGCGCCCAGCGCCCCTGGCGGCCACTGATCAAACTGAGAGACCTCCGACCAACCACCAGATGGCGCGCGCGGCCGCCCGCTGACTAAACGTGGCCACAGCGCGTAGCGTCGGCGCAGCGGGGTGGCTGAACGCCGCGGGTGACTGAAGGTTCCCTGGGTTGGGCGGGCCGCTCGTGTGCACATTGGCCCCACCGGCCGCCGCCGAAAAGCTCGCCTGCAAACACGGCCCTTCCACGGCCGCATCGCTTCGAGTACAAAACACATGCACGGATATATGCACACTGACACCGCTCCACGGCGGCAGGCTGATATACGCGGGCGACGCACGCAAGGGTAACTGCAGAACGCATCACAACGCATCCCCAAAACGAAACGATGACCTCCGGCGGCGTCGCGGAGCCCTCGGTCAGCTCACCGCCCGTCGCCGCGCGGCGCATCCCAGAGTAAACACAGGCACCGTCCGCGGCGGCAAGCGACTAACCCAATCCAAACGGAGCACACGGCCTGCGCGGTCGGCGCGTGTGCGCAGTCTGTCCGGTCCGGGGGCGCGCCGCCATCGCCCCCATCCCCGAACGTCGCCGGGCGCGTCGCGCACGCCCGGACCGGCCGTCCGAACATCGCACGGCGGCGGGGCCCATGACTTAGCAGTTATTGGCACTGAGGCGGAGGCGAGTGCTTGTGCGCGCGGCGGCCGCGGCCGCGGCGGCGGCGCTCGCGGCGCTAGGTGGCGCCGTCGTCGCGGAAGCGGCCCGCCTCGGGCGAGCCGCCGCCGCGACGCCGGCTTAGGTCCTGCGGCTCGGCGCGGCGGCGGCGGCCCGTCCACCACCTGGCGGTAGTTGTCCCACGAGATATCGTGCTTGCGCTTCACGTGCACCTGCAGCGAGCGTTTGTACTTGAACACGGAGCCGCACAGGTCGCACGGCAGCGGCTTGGCCTCGCCGTGAACCTCGCGCTTGTGGCGCGCGAAGTCGCGCACGATCATCTTGGCGCAGGACTCGCACCACCGCGACCGGCGCACTGTAACGACAAAGGGCGTCAAAAGGCCAGCCTTAGCAAAAGGCCGGTGGGCGCCGACTCAGCCGGAGGCACAAGCGAGCGAGACGCGCCGGCTCGTTCGAAAGCGCGGCGCACGTTTTAGCTGCAGGCACGCGACTTGAAAGGGTGCACAACATTTCATTCACGGTATACACGCGAGCAACAAATGGAGCAGCTCAGTGCAAAGGTTCTTTTAACGCATTCCCGGAACGAAAAGGCAAATCATGAGCAAAGAGAGTCGTCCCCAACTGATTACACTCTTCCCAAAAAGCGACATCATGAGATCCCGCTATTCAGAATGCTGACAGGGAATGCCACTACGCGCGAGCAGAGGCTCCTCACAAATCAGACGACTTCATTTGACACAGCAAGAATCTGTCCCGAATCCTGACAGCACGGTCGCGGCCGCGCACCACCTGCGGCAGCCACAGTTCTCCATCGGCAGCAGCCGGACAGCTCCAACATCCTGACGTCCCGCTCCGTCACGGCCCGCCCGCGGCACCCCTGGCCGCGCCAGCTCACCTGGCGAGTGCATGCTGGACGCCGGGTCGATGCCCGGAGCAGCCGTGAGGACGTCTGGGACGCACACAGATCAGTCAGGTGACGGGTACTGGCAGTGATGCACCGGCAAAGCACTAGCACGTGGCGCAAAGATATGCGCCGAGAGATCACTGTGCCCACTTCAAACACTGGTTCCCTGTCTCACACCGTCCGCGCCATGGGACACCGTGGCCACGCCGCAGCGGCATTAGCACATGCTGGCCCTAAAGACGATGCAAACCAGCCCTTTTTGGTTTGTACGCCTGGTTTTTGGTGTAGTTTTGCTCGAGCCCTGTCGTACAGGTGGTACGCACTGATGCAATACAGCTGAAAGCCAAGCTTGGTGAGTCAGGTCATGAATACACTGAAAACGACCCGCTGAATATCAACGGAACGCTCCACCACGCACAGAGCACGGTAAAATACAGGGAGCGGTCGCGCATCGGTCGTCCCAAAACCTGACATGGCTGCGTGCCTAGATACAGTGAAAAGGAAAACACTCAAATGACATGTAACGCAGCTGAATAAGCAACGATTATCGCGCAATTATACAATGTAATTCTTGCCATTCAATGAAGATTTGGAATACAGAATCCAAATATTTATCCGAGGCAGACTGTGGGCGATCTCCTTTGCGACAACGAGGCATCACTCGTCGGGGAGTGATACCATTTTGTCCATGGAAACGTTTCTTCACCCAAATCGCCACTGTCCCGGTGCAAACCCGCAGCATGTACTATATCGGACTGGCACGCGATCAGTGGCAAAATTTCGCATCGCTGTGGCATGTCATTCCCCAATTCAAAGTAACATGCAGCGAGATGCGTGACTTTGGAGAGATTTACTGCCAACGCAAATTGAGAGTAAATGTCATCTTTGCGTGTTGTATAACCGTGATTATGCTTCGTACTTAATAATAACACAAGATACTTAAACTAGATATGTAACTACAATAGCATATATATATATATATATATATATATATATATATATATCATAACACCATAGCTAAAAATAACATAATATAGCTACATAAAACCGCGGAAACAACGATAGGACGCGTTCCAAAAGCACTTCTTTCCATTTAGGACAGCACTTAACGCAAAAATTAAACTGGTGATGCGACGGAGAAAAAAACACTATTTCTTCTCCTATCCCAGCATAAATCTTGCCCTGCCGAAGGACAAGTTCCAAAACGGGACCGATCTTCTAACCGCCTCCGTCGTTCCATTTCGTCGGGTTTGGCACACGACCCCGTTACCCACACGTCATGACCCAGCCGATCTCCGCGCGTACTCACCCATGCCGATCTCGCCGTTCTCCATCTCCTCGACGGAGACCATCAGGTCCTGGCCGGCGAGCGCCGCGTCCTCGGCTCGGGAGCC
>NW_023596422.1:139624-155537 GCF_011947565.3 Pollicipes pollicipes
GATATCGTCGGAATGTCCCCTCCCCCCCCCCATTAATTTTTTGCCCCAGAGTTAAGCAACCGGTCCGAATCCATTCAAGCAAGTAGGCGCGCTGTAAAACGAATGGGGCATACAGTATGTGCCCTGAACAACTCCCTAAAAAACACGCCCTTGATGGCCTTCCGGTCGTTGGGCCGGGCGATCCCGTATAAACAAATCATACCATTCGCTCAGCATGCATAGTTGACGCATTCGGAAAGACGTGTGCCAGAAATAGACCAAGGTGAGTAGGCGCCTGTTTAGTCTATCGTTTAGTCTATCGTCCTGCTGACGACTGCCGGGCTGCCATTCGCTGAGCACATCTGATCAAATTCTCCAATTCATTGCAAGGTGTCACGCACACAGCACAAGAGGTCGAAACTGCGGCACCGGATGGAAGAGGGACCGCGGAATTCTTCTGCGGCTCGGCGCTCGGTGCGTGTTTAAGCGTGGCTGAGCCGTTGCTACAAACACAGGCACAGGCAGGTGCAACACTCATACCGCCGCAAACTGGCCAGTTCAAAACAACCAATCAGCCCGGGGCCTTTCGTATCGGGTCCAATCACAGCTTGGGCTTATCGGCGAATGCATTTGGGGCCCTAACCACGGTTCCACGCGTGCCTGTTGTCACAGGTATAGGATTCTTCACAACAAGCGCACCATGGTTCTAAGTTTGACAGCATCACTGCCGCTACAATGAAGACTGACACTCCCTCGGACAAAGACGCGTGAAACAGTGAGGCTGTGAAGGCTAATAGAAAACTATAACACAGGGGCTGCGTCGCAGCGACGCTGAGGTCAACAGCGCCGGTCGGCCGGGTCACAACGTCACGTGACGCTGGGAAAAGAAGCAATGATAAAACAAACCAGCGTGGACTGTGTCCATATTGGCTTACGTTGCAATAAGTGCCATTCCAAAGGCCGTAGCATTGCCAGTGCACCGTTTGCCTGGCTGCATTGTCTATCAAAGACATGACGTCATCAGAAATAACGGCTACCCATCGATTGCAATCATAAACGTGGTCCAGGTTCGCTTTGTCCGGCAGGTCTCGCTATGAAATGCGGTAAACCGAACATCACTCCGCACATGCAAGCCACATAAGGCCGTCGATTGATTCCACTCTGTCATAGGGGCATGCGCTGGCATGTCACTTTGGATTGCCTATTGCTGGCAATCAGTGTCCACGCAATGTGTGTGCGTGTCCAGGCAATTCCAGGTAATGCGTGTGTGTGTTGGCTGCAGCCTACAATAATGTAAAGGCTGGGAGGAGCAAAGGAGCGCCGCCTTTAGCGCTACCCAAAACAGCCGTTTTGGGTCACAACCAGCTGGAAGTTGTAGACGATTTGAAGTATGGCGATGTTCAGCATTGCATGCACCGAATATCACATACAAAAGGTATGTCTTAGTAGATATGATCCTTCCATGGTTTTAAACATTTTACCGCCTCTCAAAGAGAGTCATGGAAAACAGCTGGAAATCCCTACTCCGACTGTTGAATCTGTTGACACATCACACGAAATGCCAGATAACAAGTCGATTGATGCATTAAGCCAAACAGCGCGTGGCCAGCTGTATACCAGCATGGCCATTGGACGATGCGCAAGTTGTTTATAGGCAACATTTGTAATCCGGGAGAATTTCGTAACCCGGACTTATTATAGTCTTGTGCTTACATTTGAGTGACATTTTTGGGAGCTTTACGTAACTTGTCTGCAACAATTTTCATTCATGTGACGTACTTATGCCTCAGTTTTTGTCGTCTTGCTCTAAATTCTGAAACTTCACTACGTCACGTGCTATATTAGTCGATTCACGTCTTGCTCTCGACAGCGAGCGGCCACCGGAGCCGAGCTGTCCATAAATACAGCTATTCACTGACGAGCCGACCGCAGAGAACTCAGCGGAGATGCTGCCGTCTCAGGGGTCTGTCATGAGCAGCTCTCCATAAATACAGCTATTCCCTGACGAGCCGTCCGCAGAGAACTCACCGGAGATGCCACCGTCTCGGGGGTCTGTCATGAGCACTTGTCGACACATGGTTGGATCATTTCACATTAGAGCGGCCGTTCCGTCACACGATCAACAAACAAGGTAGATATATATATATATATGCGTGTGTGTCATATGCACTGATCTACGCGGGCGAAGTTAAGAAATGGTTGTGCAGCCTCTACCCCGCCTGACGCTCGCGTCTTCCTCTCGCCCTACCTTTGTGAAGGCTGGTTGTTGGTTGTTGCCGACCCGCCGTGTCATGAGAAGCGCATGGGGATCCCGGTCGGCAGCGGCCGGAAGGCCGCTGGTCGGCCGCACTGAACCGCGTAACGAGCGATTTACCCTGGTATCTAACTGGCGCCGTGATGGTGCTGTACCGGGCTTTGTTTCGGGCAGAGGCATATCAACGCCTGCGGTCGCCATCCCAGGAGAGGCCGGGCTGGTTGGCGGAGCTCCGTGGCCACCTTGAGCCAGCCGCTGAGCCCTCTTCGCATTGGAATGTGGAAACACGGAATGGTTTATAGAGAACTGACAGCTCGAAATTTTCGCATCCAAATTGCTATGTAAGGGCCGCCCGAGACAGACACCGAGGAAATCACGTGCCACCTGTGAGGAGGAGAACGGTGACACTTGTGACGGCGCTGCGTGCCCGTGTCCCGAATCAATCGATGAACGCTTCGGTCCCGGGAAAACATCGGCCACAACCGCGTGTGTTAAGGTGGTACCTCAGGTGTATTCCTGCAGCTACGTAGCGTGATTTGAGATGGTAAGGTCCATCTGTACGGGTTGAGCTTCCGAAACACGTAGTTCGTTGGTTACATGAGGCACATGTGCGTGCCAGATCATCCACAGGTCTCACTTTCACAAATGCTTGCAAACTCTGCCCCCCCTCACCGCCCTCCACGCATCAGAGGGCACTGTCGTCCCCAGCTGCCTTCTCCCACAGCTAGGCCTCTCGGACCACGTCTGGCTCCGGAAGGACAGGAGGAGGCGTTGGCAAAGGAGGAAGCGTTGCTCGCGCAGTGAAGACAAGCCTACCGCCCGTCGCCCGTTGCCTAAAGGCAGGGCTGTCGCCTGTCGCCCGGCGCTTGAAGGCAAGCCTGTTGCCGCCGACCAAACCTTACAGACCTACCTCTGGCCGCCATGGCTGGGGACGGACGCGTCACACACCCACACACGACGGCTGGGGACGGGCGCGCCTCACACCCACACACGCACACACCGCCCTCCGCAGCCTCGGGCACCCGACTGCCGCCGGCGCCGCGGCCGGTGTGCAGGGGCGCGTCGCGGTCGGTAGCCGAGCGTGGTACGTGGCCACCCGTCACCGATACGACGTGTTGCACAGTGACGGTGCGGAAGTCACGGCGAATGTACAAATATCGCATCGATCCAGGGCTGTCAAATCGAAAGCGGAATCCACTTTCATCACAACAGTGGCACCGTGGTAACGGCCGAGACGCCATGCTTCCGGCGGGGAAGTCACAATGACTGTGGACACTTTCATCACAACGGTGGCACCGTGGTAACGACCGAGACGTCACACTTCCGGCGGGGAGGTCAAAATGACTGTGGACACTTTCATCACAACAGTGGCACCGTGGCAACGGCCGAGACGCCATGCTTCCGGCGGGGAAGTCACAATGACTGTGGACACTTTCATCACAACAGTGGCACCGTGGCAACGGCCGAGACGCCATGCTTCCGGCGGGGAAGTCACAATGACTGTGGACACTTTCATCACAACAGTGGCACCGTGGCAACGGCCGAGACGCCATGCTTCCGGCGGGGAAGTCACAATGACTGTGGACACTTTCATCACAACAGAGGCAACGTGGCAACGGTCGAGACGCCATATTTCCGGCGGGGAAGTCACGATGACTGTGGAGGCGTCAGTAGATGACAGCGACTGCTGGATGTCACTGTGAGTCACATTACACGACAATGATGCATCCCACAATATATATGTTGGTGGCATATATATATACTTAGATACATGACAGTGACCGGGGACGGGCGGACCCATTTGCGATCTCTGAGTGTAATAACGTACAGCGGTTTTCAAATGTGTTGAAAAAAATTATGAAAACGTTAATGAGGTCATTTTTATAGGTGTAATTGCACTAGTACTGTATGCTGACTGTGCATGGTGGGTAGTTTCTAGCTATTGTATTCTCGTGGTAATACCGTGCATTGTTACTATTGCACAACATTCTCAAACATAACATTGATGCACTATTGACAATCTAGTTTTTTGTGCAGTATAGAGCGTGGCGCGTTGACATCCACCACTAGTGCCTACATCGGTGTTTGTGGTGTAATAAACGAATATGGCATATTGAATATTCACGACAGTGACGTCACACCGACGGCAGAGATGTCGGATGTTCGGACTGGCGGCGCGGCCGGTGAAGCCAGCATACTGGCCGGTGTCTTTAGCGCCGGAACACGACAGTGACGTCACACCAACAACAGTGACGTCACACCGACGGACCAACGGCTCTCGGGAGCCGCTCGGCGATGCCAGCCGTTCAAACAATACGCGGAAGGAACGGCTGGTATGGCCCGGAGGGACGGGGATACGTGCATGCCGTGAAAGCGCGTTCCAGTCTCATCAAGCGTCCTGCAGTTCTGCTGCAGAGTTCCTTCGGCGAGCTTTAGTTTTATACAGAACCGTAGAGTGTAAGAGCGTACGTGCCTGTGGTGACATGGCACCCTACTATTCGAGGATGCTGAACATTGGCCATATGGCAGCGCAAGAAAAGAATGTATTTTGAAAGCTTTTGAAAAAATGACCTATACAATGGGTCCAACACAGCCCACCCAGTCGTCAGTCACACGGAACGCACATAGCAAGCTTTGGACATGACTTCCGACATTCAGTGCCGAATCGTCACAGTGTCAGTCGCACGGAACACACATAGCAAGCTTTGGACATGACTTCCGACATTTAGTGCGCAATCATCACAGTGTCAGTCGCACGGAACACACATAGCAAGCTTTGGACATGACTTCCGACATTTAGTGCGCAATCATCACAGTGTCAGTCGCACGGAACACACATAGCAAGCTTTGGACATGACTTCCGACATTCAGTGCCGAATCATCACAGTGTCAGTCACACGGAACACACATAGCAAGCTTTGGACATGACTTCCGACATTCAGTGCCGAATCATCACAGTGTCAGTCACACGGAACACACATAGCAAGCTCTGGACATGACTTCCGACATTTAGTGCGCAATCATCACAGTGTCAGTCGCACGGAACACACATAGCAAGCTTTGGACATGACTTCCGACATTTAGTGCGCAATCATCACAGTGTCAGCCACACGGAACACACATAGCAAGCTTTGGACATGACTTCCGACATTTAGTGCCCAATCATCACGGCCGAGACCCGACTCGTGGCCGAAAATCAGAGCGGACACGGCCAGAGCCCAGCTGGCAGCGTAGCGCTGCGTGGGGCGCCGCCGGCGTCATGCAGAGTCGATGACGTTCGGACCAGGAGCAGATCCGGAGCGGCTTTGGCTTTGTACATCGGATATTTCATCCAGGCAGACTGCACTGCGGAGGCCCAGTCCGCTCGGTTTCGGCTTTGGCGGTGGCGCCGACACCGACGTGAAGCCCACAGCTGCTCCCCACCCCCTAAATCACCGGAGGGGGTGCAGAGCACGCCGGCGTCTCACACGAGCTGCACAGTCATCGTGCGCTGGCCTTTATCGTTGCAATATATATATATATATATATATATATATATATATATATATATATATATATATATATATATATAGGCAGGCATATATATAAGCCTATATATATATATATATAGGCTTATATATATATATATAGGCATATATATATATATATATATATATATATATATATATATATATATATATAGGCATGCATGTGTGTATGCATGTATGCATGCATGCATTAACATATTTATTATGCCAATGTGTGTGTGTGTGTGGGTGTGTGTGTGTGTGTGTGTGTGGTGGTGTGTGTGTGTGTGGTGTGTGTGTGTGTGTGTGTGGGTGTGTGTGTGTGGTGTGTGTGGTGTTGTGTGTGTGTGTGTGTGGTGTGTGTGTGTGTGTGTGTGTGTGGGTGTGTGTGTGTGTGTGTGTGTGTGTGTTGTGTGTGTGTGGTGTGTGTGTATGTAATGTATGCATGTATACATAAATGCAAATGCATATTCATGCATGTACATGTGCATGAAGCATGCATGCGTATGTGCATATATGTACGCATCATGCGCGTGAGTATGCACATATGCAATTTATTTAAGACCTTCCATAAGCGTCTCTTTAGGCTGGCACGCTGTACATGATGCGAATACACTAACACTTAAAAACAAAATATAACCGCTAAAAACTAACCAGCAATGACCTATGAGCCAGCGTCGCGACCTGCTAGCAGGAGGGAGGAGGGAGCTGACAGTCCTACGTGCCGCAGCGTGTCTATGGTAGAGCCTTCCACGATGGGGTCGCCCCGCGCGGACGCGAGCTCGTCCCACGTGCGAGCCTGCTTAGTGGGAGCTACACTACTCCCCTGCCGAGGGTACGCAGTACATGGCGCAGCACCAGGCCGCGAGACACGGACAGCAACCGAACACGGGTGGAGTAGCCCCATGCGTGGTGTCTGGTGTGTCGCTTTGTAGCCCGCGCGCATGATGCGCCCGTGCAGCACAGGTCAGCCCAGTGGCGGCGGAGCCGGTGATAAGATGGTTGCGTCTCTGGGTACCGGTTAAGCCGCGACTGCAAAGGTCAGAGACCTTTGAAGCCGGCTAGGTTGTAGCTGTAATGTGTCACGCAGATATGCGGTACGGTGCATGGGGATATTTGCGCGTGAGAGATGAGACGGAGCGACTCGAGGGGTGGCGAGTGGGGAGATGCAGAAGCTCCCTCTGCGGAGACCGCGATCACAGAACATCTCCCCTCCATCTCACCTTTATGCTTGTCCCAAATAAGTGGCTTGTGAATGACAGCACAGAGAAGTTTGACGCACGAGGGGGGGGGGGGGCTGAAAATTTGAGCCAGGAATGTAGATGCTGAGCTTTGCCGGGCCTCCTTTTGGGGGTGGTATTTTTAGTACTAAAGATGATAAAACCGGTATTTTTGTCAGTCATGTTTGATGAGTTCATGTTAAGCCACAGCCCGCAAGGCTTATCTTTTTCCATGTGGCGTTTTAGGCGTTTCATGCTATATGCGTTTGAAGAGCTTCGTCGAAGATTCGGACACCATCTGCACAGGAAACAAGTCCGCCAGAGAGCAGGAAGTTGGGAAAAGCGTTCACGAATGAGCGGAGAACTAGGGGCCAGAATCGCGACTGGCTGCAGGGGAGGTCTCGGGACCGGCTGAGGGAAGCGAACCTAACGAGGGCTCTGGGTACATGAAGCGGTTGGAATATCTGCGCTGTATATGCCATCGACTCACAGTGTCTGTATAACCACGATGCACTCCATCGTGATGACGCCGTACCGGCCTAGCTCCCCACGTACGGCGCCATGATCGACACGTTGAAAGCCGGCCGGAGACCGCGCCTGCCGCTGCGGGTGTGATGTGTGCAGGCCATCGACCCCGGTGGCAGGCGCCTCGGGGCGCAGGCTGTCACAGCGGCTGTCGACCGACGCGTGGGCGGAGGAGCGGCCGTTTGACAAGGCACGGGTCGACCAGCATGACATGCAGTAGGTTGGGAGGGAGGGGACCCGCTCTACATGGCGAGGAAAAAGGCGTCGTACAAGGATGGACGCATAGTGAGGTGGGCTGACGAAAAGGAGCTAATTTGCAGTGCCTGATATATTTCGGACACATTCAGCACACCTTTTGTCGGTCTAGAAAGTCGCAGGCCACAGCCTCGCCCCGGCCGGTGACAGCGCGGCGGCGAAGCTCTGGTGCGATACTGTTCAGCAGTTTACTTGGTGACCGTGGCGCTGATTGCCTTCATATCAGTCCTCGCATGGCTCGTCTGCTGGCACAACATGTTGCAGGAGCGGGCATGCATGACCACCCCACGGCCGGCGGTGGTTTATACGCCCTAGGGGTGAACGCGAGAATCCCGAGAACTCAGCGCAATTCATATGCACGTTTAGAAACGTCCCCGCATGACCACTGGCCCCGCTCTCAATATGCTCGACACGACATGGAAGGTGCCATGTGCAACGTGTGACGTTGCTACGGAGCCACTCAGAGCACTGACCTCAGGCCTTGTAGTCATTCTGGACATCAGTGTCCTGACGAGGGTACAGGCGGTCAACTGACCACAGCCGGTGCCGTCCCGCGGCCATCAACGGCATGCCCACAATGCGACCCTTGATGATGATGGTGATTGGCGTTATGGAGCGCGTCGGCCACCTACGCCATGTTGCGCTCTCCTCACCTATGAATTACACGGCGAGTCTGAAGTGCTACTGAGGTGAATGTATCACGTGGCTTCCCACAGCGGCCAACAGCAGGTCGTACACGGGCCGGTCTCGGGATGTTCACCTGTCATTAAAGTCAGGGCGACCTTCACGTCCAGACACGCTGCCTCCCGGCCAGCTGGAGGTGCGTGCTCCACCAGAGCACGCCCGACTGGTGAGTACTCCGCTCCACACCTATCACGAGACAGCTGATTTTCTCGCCACGCACGCCCCCTGTGACGAGCGTCCTATGTTCTAATGACACAGCGTCGACCGCCGCAACGGTGTTGTGTGTCGCGACCGCGGCACGCCCGTGTCCCTGCCCACGTCTGCTGCCGCCACCACAAACGCCCGTCAGGCTCGAAAAAATATGTATTCATAAACATATAGAATTTTATACATTCGAGGTAATGAAGCCAAATAAACAACTTAATATCAGTCGCGATTAAAATGTGCAAAGGGCGAGGAGGGTAGCTCTGCGCCAGCGGGGCGACTGCGGCGGCCGGCGCCCGGTTCGGCCAGGTCGGGTCGGGTCATGCCAGACTGCGAGAACACTGCCGGCCAGCCAGCCGGCCTGCGTGGGCTAAGGCACACTCGACCGCCGGCAGCGGCGGGCGGCCAGCGGCGGCGGCGGCGGGCGCGGCGCGCGCACGAACCGCGCCAGCGACCGTAAAGCAAATACCTACAACGAATGCTGCTCAGGGATACCGTCCGGTACACGTGGCATTAAATGCACAGTCTATGCCCGATCCTGAGATGCGCGTCCCTCTGCCGCCGCCCAGAAGCTAGATTTCGCTCCTGCAGCAGGAGTGTCCCATGATCCGCGATGGCGGCACGCGCCGTCCACGCAGCGCCCGAACAGACAACTATTGCAGTGGAACGCGACCAAGCAGGACAATCTCGAACGGCGGGTGGCGCCGCTCTGGCGGCCCTCGCCAACACCGGCGGTGCCGACCGCGGCCGCCAGGGGCACTGGCGTCGCCCACATCACAGACAATGCACTCGCGGACCGAGCGCGCGGGTCGACTAGGGGCGGCGGCACGCTCTCGCTCGCTCGCTCGCTCGCGGACGTCCGCCGGCTCAGCAACACTTCCCGCCCGCGTGGTGAGTCTGTTTCTCCTGCGGGAACCGGTCGGGGATCTCCACGTTGTCACGGCCGGGCGACTTGGCCAGGATGGCATCGGCCAACTCCAGGAACGCGCGCTCGATGTTGATGTTGGCCTTGGCCGACGTCTCCAGGAAGCGGATGCCGTGCTCGCGCGCGATCTGAAACGGCGCGACCACTTCAGGAAGAAGGCGCCGCAGCCACCGCGACATGTCCGGCCTCGAGACTCAACTGAAAGACCTTACTTTCATGTCACGCGCCTCTCGCTCCTTTCACTAGACCGCACGCAAATAGAACGCCGCGAACAACGTGCATGCAACGAGACTGACACATGGTCTGATTGGGCACTTACAGTGCCTGGCAGGTCACGTACGTACCGATTCGCCCCGCTCCTTCGTGATCATCCTCTTGTCTTCGATGTCGCATTTGTTCCCCAATATCATCTTCTCTACGTCTTCGTTCGCATGCTGAGGGCAAACAAGAATGCAATGGTTCACAGCAGGAGGTGGCACCGCCCGTTAGTCACGACTTGCTCCTGCCTTTTTGGAAACCCATGCATTGGGTTTTGCAATCTGAGCAGAACATGTAATTACTTCTGCAGCATACAGCAGAAACTATCAGCCTGTTATTTACACGCGATATCACTATCAGCCTGTTATTTACACGCGATATCACTGTCAGCCCACAAACGCTTACGTCCCGTTCCTGCACCAGGCGGAAGCATGGGAAAAATTTTGTTTTGCTTTGACGACCAAAGTCGCGTGCACAACAACGTGCATTGCAAGGCACGGACAAAAATGGTTTGACGAAAGCTCACCGACAAATTCACTTCACAATGAATCGTCCATTTCCATACAGAATGGAAGCATGTTGCATGAATGGAAGCATGAGGCCGCGTGCAGCTCACGAAGACACGCATACGAAAGCACTTGCATGTGCAGAAAGCCGGCGACGTACACTTGCCTTAGGCCAGCCTTAGGCCACAGACCAGCATCAAGATCGCACAACGCACATAAATGAGCTACAAAGAGCCACATCCAGTCACTACCAGTCACAGCCAACCACCTGATACCAGCCAACAATAAAAAAGAGCAGACACCACGTCCGGCCAGACGGCCCGGCCGTGAGAACCTCGCAAACAAGCTGTCCTCAATCCACGGAAACAAAGGTCAAGTCCCGGCGCTACGCGTAGCTGGGATTTATCGCGCACCCGGACTGAGTCACCCCCGCAGCAGTGAGTCACGACGACGCTGCACACGCCCCGCGCCGCTCAACCCAGCTCGGCAAACAAGGCGGCGAGTCCCGTACGTACGTCGTCAATGTTCCGCAACCACTTGGCGATGTTGTCGAAACTCTTCGGGTTGGTGATGTCGTACACGAGCATGATGCCCATGGCGCCCCGGTAGTAGGACGTGGTGATGGTGTGGAATCGCTCCTGGCCGGCCGTGTCCCTGAGCGCCACGGCAGTCACGTGACCACGTGGCGGCAGGCCTCGCCCGCCGCGTGGCGGCACGTCCCGGGCCGACGGCAGCACGCGCACATCGCACGACACGCCGGGGTGAGGCCTGGGTACTATGATACTGAATGTATTTGTTCCCCAGCCCCATAATCTTGCCACACATAGTCGAACAATTAGCGACATTGGCCGAATGGCACAGAGCGACTCATTTGAATGCGTCACAGCGACACCTAACATTCCACTGGCAGGGACACGCTCGAGAGTCGATCTGTCATTTAAACAGGTCAACAAGGGATCCCGAACGACTCACCATATCTGTAGTTTGATTTTCTTCCCTCGAAGTTCAATCGTTTTTATCTTAAAGTCGATTCCTGAAACACGAACGAACATTGTTTCGCAGAGCGGTGACACCACTGGGGGCTATCACAAGAATCCTCGCTAACGAATACGCAGGTCCATTAAGAACTTCACATCCGCACATCACGCCCACAGTGCGCCCGGACCATCCGAGCAAAGCTGTGCACAAAACCAACGGCACGCACGAACGCCACCAGCGGTGCGCTGATGATGATAATCGGGGCTTTGGGGCGCGGCGGTTGCCCGCTGCCCCGGTAAATGTTTCCAAACCGCTGACCTCAGCCGCCGAGTGCGTCGGCCGGGCGTTGCCGCCGACGTAAAGATTTCCCTAGCGCTCGATGTATTTGCATCGCAAACTAGATCGCTCGATACATTTGCATCGCGAGCCAGATGATAACTGATGATGACAACGACCATGCAAAGGGGACGAAACCTAAACAACATGCCCTTTCATTTTACTCGGTAGGCAGGGCATGCGATAGGTTTTCGCAAAAGTCGCAAATAAATTGTGAAGTTGTGAGCATCCTATCATATTACCATATCAAAACTGTTAAGATTTCAGAAACCACTTTTGCAGGTGGCCGTTCATCGCTTTCCGTACTTTTAAATGGTCTCCCCTAAAACCTTAAATTTCTGTGCGAACCAATTTCCTACTTTCTTAAATTTCATTTTCAGGCAGGCATGGGGACGAAGTCAACTGCCTGGCTTCAAAGCTAAGCCAAAGACAGTGACACAAAGCCGAAGCCAGAGCCGAAGCTGGTGGCTTCGAAAGTTGGAACTGCGAAATCCAAGTCAAAACAAGTGGCTTCGGATTTCTAATAAGCGAAGTTGACCTCAAAGCCAGTGGCTTCGAAGTTTGAAGACGCGAAGACGCAGTAAGCGGCTTAAAAAAATACTGAACGCGAGGCCGAAGTCAGCCCATTCAGTTTAAGATGACGAGGACGAGGCCGAGGCTGAAGCCGAAGCCGAAGCCGAATCTTGCACGCAATGTTGTTTTAAGAAACCACAGCCATTTCACGCCTACTACAATGGCGTGGGATCAGGCAATATCAGCTTTTGCGTAATGATGGAGACAAGTTGTTATCATCACAGCTTGGTGATTTGTTTCGGAGCACAATCCTCTGCTATGTTAAGACGTACACAACGTTTCAGACGGCTCTTTCTCCTGCCGTCGTCAGGTGTTGATTGACCTCGAGATCGACGTGCTGGCTTGGGCTTCCAGCCCTGTATCCGTCGCAGCCTTGAGAAGCTTCAACCCATTCAATGCAATGTGGCAACTACATGATCACATGGTAAACGTCGGAAACGCCAATGCCAACGAGAAGTTATAGTTGTGCGTGCCCGAAAACGGCACATCAATCAAAAGCAAACTCGTGCTTAAACTCAAATGCGGGTATGCTTTGCCAGTGCTGCATTTTGGCACAGCTGCACCCATGGGATACGTCCCATCCCACAACTGCCTACACCGCCTACATGACCAGCTGCACCCGCGGCTCTCCGGCCTGGGCGGGCACTGGGCACGGGGTACCTTGTAACGTTCGGTCTGCGGCCGCCCGACGCCCCATGACGCAGAGAGCAGTGGCTGACTTGTTATCTCCTTGGGCCAATCAGTAAGACTGGCAAAAATGGTGGCTTTTAAGATGATATCAGGCTGCTGGTAAGACATCACATGCCATCACATTCCTGATCTCAGCATCAAACAATCCTTGTCCAGGTGTCTTGACACACCTCCTGAACATTCTGCTGGTTCACTGGTCTCACCATACTGCAGAATGACAGTGCAAAATCTCTCAGTTGCTGGATGCCCAGAAGAACTTTTACCATGACATCACTGGTTCACAGGATATTGCAAAAGATCATGTTTACTTTTCCCTCCTCTGATTGCCCATGGAGATAACCTGCTGGTATGCCCCTTAGGCATGCATACAGCCCATCTGCAGACTTCAACAGCTGACAAACTGCACATTGCTGTTCTTGTCACTGAGGCTTTACAATGCTCTTAGCTGCTGAGGCTATATGACATTACAAAGCATTGCCTGCCTCTCACTCTGGCATAAAGGACAGGCACTGCAAGAATCAAGCCCCAACCCAGTATCTCTGGTTTCCCACATGTGCAGCAGTTAATGCAGGCATGTTCATCACTACAGTATGGACAGCCACCCAGGGATACTGTACATAGGCCTAGGGTGCTGGTTAGTATTGATTGTTGTCTTAATAGATGGTACTGGGAGCAGGTAACTTATTTTTTGTGGGAAGTAAGCAGAACAGCTGAATTATAGATGATTAGGCTATAGTAATCTTCTGCATGGTCACACAACATGCAGAGAGCAAAAAATGTACCTGTAGGATAAAAAACATTGATGCTAAAATCCATGTTTACACAAAACAAGTTAAGTGGCCATGAAATGGCTGATGTATGTTGTGTTATCATACAATTCTTAATCACTTCACTATCTGTCTACTTTTTTGCATGACTTGGCCTCCTGTTATCTTTTCTTTATTCTTGCTTTCATCACTTATCAACCATTCTACATTCATGCCAGTCTTACACCTCAGTGCAGTTTGTCAACATAAGTTGCAAGTCCAGCAAGAATAATAGCCAAGCTGCAACCAAAACAATACAAAAGGCAGGTTTTTCCACCAATCTTGCCTGCTGACCTGATCTGATCTTTCCTCTCAAAGCTATGGGGAGAGGACAGGAACCCTCTCTCTCCCCCTTCCCCATATGAATAGAAGTTAACATCTCTGGTTTATAGCATATTCTTTCAAGCCTTAAGTCATTTCTATCTCAACTATGTTTGTCTAGACCTTCATCATAACAGAGAGCTTTCTGCCCAATGACTGAGACACTATGACAGGCATATGACATGGCATGTGATATTCAAGGTATTGTTGACTACATCAACAGAAACCAATCAAAATTACCATCAGGCACCCATCACAATACAGTATATCAAATAACACACAAGAAGAGTACATCCTGTTTCAATTTCTAGTACAGAAATCAGTGGTTTGCAATGGCTTTGACTTACAAGATGCATCAGAAAAGGTTAAGTTGCTTTTGTTGGTCAGTTGTTCAACTTGATTGGGCTGGCAATGGTGATTTAGAATTGGAACTCAATGATAGTGAAAATGCATGGTATTATACTCTTTTAAACTGGGTAGCAGATACCAGAGATTCTCCTAACTTTGTCCACTAAATTTTAAGCCAGTGCAGCTACTTATACATGCACTTGACTAACTGCTTGCCAAAAATATCACTAAGGCACAGAAGTTTTATCAAATGGGTATCAAAAGAGCAACAACTGATTGGGCGTTGTCTCTGCTTTGTACTGCAAATCTGTAGGACTGACTCATAACACCTTGGCCATCCAGTGCAAATTGCTAGGGAACTTGAGTGGCAATTATTCTTAGTGCAGCGGAAGGCATTGCAAACAGCAATGATTCATATTAAATACATTTTTCACCATTCTAGAAATGCCAATTGATCCGTTAAACTCGCAAGAAAAGACACAGATCGCCGAACTCGAAAATGACGGGGAGGGGTCGGACAACGGATACACTTCCGGCGCAGACGGCAGATAGAATCAATGCCACTCCTTCGGGAATTCAGTAGTCAGCTCACCTATCGTCGAAATAAACGTGTGGTTGAACGCATCATCTGAAAATCTAAAGAGTATGCAAGTCTTCCCAACACCGGAATCTCCAATCAGCAAAAGTTTGAACAACAGGTCATAGCTCTTCTTCGCCATTGTCGACGCTTGTTGCAACTGTAGAGATGGACAGCTGGTTTTTACTTGGTAGACTATCACACACTTTCAATAGTCAAATACCTGACTTTGCCATTTTGAACTGTGTAGCATTGTGTTCTAAGTGCCGTTCTAGAGCATTTAATGGATTTGAAACACCTTTCTGATACACCACAGCTTTTGAGAAGTTCATTATCAAACAGTAAGGATGAAACAAACGTGATTTCAGTTATGAATACTTTACAGTAGCTGCTGGCCATTATTACTCAAGAGCTGTAAATAAATGCTTCACATTTAAGCGCGGACGAGGTCAAGGTATGCAGTTTTGAAACCTTTGCACCACATGGATTGTAGGTATTCTAACATTTTTAATGTTTTCACTATGGTCGTTGAAACATAAACGAGCATAAAACAACAAAATGTTGTCATCACTCCAGCTTTTATTACTACTCAATAGATGGCGATAAATTCAACTGTGGCGTTTGTGATGAAATCGAAACGAGGGTTTGTTCAAATGTTTGTGATTTGCTGATTGGGGTGAATTTTGATCGCCTGGGCGTGATTTGACAGTGCGGCCTGGAGGATAAGTGGGATAATTGGTATGCAGCAAAGGTGGACTGAAGGCAATGTACGTGCATGTACATTGGTAAGGAGGGTGTTTCCCAAAAAATTCGCACGAAGACGAATAACCATGTATTTCAGTCTGGAAGTAATGACATAAAAACAACAAAAAAGTCAGTCTGGGAACTGTATATTGGCTACAACCTAGTATGTCAAAAATATGCATGCTGCACTGCACACGTAGGTGACATTGACGCACCCAACCTGC
>NW_023596423.1:0-27500 GCF_011947565.3 Pollicipes pollicipes
TATACCTGATTGGGAGAACCTCAGCAGATCAGAAAGAACTACGTTTAACTTTAAAAAATACGCAGCGATTCCAATTTCGTGAGAATGTGTGTTGATACTCTGAGCACACATCCTGCAAAGCAAATGTAGCTCAGGAGTAAGCAAAACGAATTAAAATCTGTCCAGACTGAGAGAGCTTGAATGACCATTTGGATGACGGACGTCTTGTAGAGTTCGTTTGTGTCAATGTGGCAATCCACATTGACACAGTTGACAATTGACATTGACACTGGGAGAACGCCTTTGTGAATATGACGGCAGGAGTTCAGAAACAGGAGGCAAGAAGACCAGTTGCCCAACCCAAAGAATGTGAAAAGAGTGTTAGCCAGCCCCTGTTGTACATTGTGAGATGAAACAAATCTCCAGCTTTCAGCAGTCTTTCTTGACGCATTCTGCCTGATCAAATCAAAATGGCTCTCCTATTGAACATCATGGGTGCAGTATAGTCGTCAGGTCCTGGTGGTGTGCGAGGCCAGAAGTTGTCTACCTGATTGTTCTGAATCTGCGTGGGGCTTGGCCAGGAACTTACATTATGCGCTGGCACAAACATAGGCTGCAGCCTCATCTAGATGTACCCGTATGCCGCTTCTCTTTCCGTGGAATCCTGGTGACCCCGGGCGCGGGTCAGACCCGGGTCCGGGGTCTAGATGTACCCACATGACGCTCCCCTTTCCGTGGAATCCTGGTGACCCCGGGCACCCGTCAGACCGGGTCCGGGGTCTAGATGTACCCACATGACGCTCCCCTTTCCGTGGAATCCTGGTGACCCCGGCGCGCGTCAGACCGGGTCCGGGGTCTAGATGTACCCTCATGACGCTCCTCTTTCCGTGGAACCCTGGTGACCCCGGGCGCGGGTCAGACCCGGGTCCCGCATACGTCACCTGCCGTATGCATGCCGATGAGCTTTCAGCCTACGGGTATGGTGGCAGGTCATAATAGGCTAACAGAGTGCTTTTGTTTATATCTTTTACCCGTTCTGTCATGCAGGTATGGAGTGTGTTTATCGTTCGACAAGGTAGCAGGTAATATAACCTTGCCCCGATGCAAATAAACACGATCAGCTGATAGCAAAACAGCAAAAACCTGCCTATAGCACGCATGCACTACCAACTTTTACATAGGCCTCTGCGTCTTTCTGGCAGGTTACCGTATGATGGAGAAGATGGTGACCTCGATGGGGTTCGCCATGCCTTCGTACAGCGAGTGGAAACAGTGGATGGCCGCCTACGAAGATATGATGCTGCAGATGGCCGAGGGCCAGTGTGAAGGCATCACGGACATGGTGAAGGGCTTCAAGAGCGCCATGGGGCCGATGAAGCAAATGATGGGCCAGGGCATGGACCAGATGGGTAACGTAGGTGCCATCATGGGTGGCATCGGCGACGGGCTGGCCGACTACGCCAGCGGCATGCCCATGGGCGGCATCATGTTCTAGCTGTTCCGACGTCGCAGCCGCCTGCACCTGCACGAAACGGGAGCCATGGCCTCAGGAAACGCCGTGAAGATGGTGTTCCTGTTCCCGTCGGCTGTTTTTTGTATCATGGGTCTTGCAACTTTTCAATGCGATAACTGAGGCTTTGGTAGAGGATAGCTGTGCATATATGCCGTTAATATAGATACTGATATTGACTGCGGATGCGACTACGGCGGATTGATAAGCATGACAAACCTGCACCGCGGTTGACTGCTGTTGGACAAACCCGTAATGCGCTAATGATCTACGAGATGTGAGTAGAGGAAACTCGCAAGTACACAATCCATATCACCACAAGAACGCGCGCTTTGCAACATGAGAAGGCTTTGCGTACGACGCTAATTGCGCATAAGACACAGGGATCAATCGGCATGACCCTCATGCATCACGTGTGCATGATCAGTGCTCACCGTGAGGCAAGGCTGAGGCAGAGCACGAACATGTTCCTTTACAGTGTACGTTCATTTTCGCCTTGCCGTATATTTGTGGCCAACGTGTTTTGTGGGATAATGCCAGCCGTACCTGCCATCATAATTGTTCCAATTCCACATGAAACGTTATCCCTCATATCCAACTCACCCGCCGCATTGCCTCCTATTTATCTCCCTATCCAGCGCTGGGCGGCGATCAGCAGCAGTTTAGCCTCCCCTCTAATAGGGCCCGGTGCGCGCGCCGCGCGCCGCTGCGCCGCCGCCGCCAGCCGTGGCAACCGTCAGCTGGCGGCGGCCGGGCCAGCCCCGAGAGAGGATCAGCCGCTTGCACTCGGCCACGGCTGGGCTGGCTCGGCCGCTGATTGGATCCAGTTAGCCGCTCTGTCTGCCGACAGCGGCCCGGCACGCGCGCCGTCCTCGGGCGCCACCAATGGGCTGGGGACTCACGGCCGGCACGGGCGGCCGTCTCGCTTACAGACACGCTGTGCTGTGCGCAGAAGCACGCTGCCCCCCTCCCCTCTGACCCCCCCCCGCCCCCCGCCGCCCGGGATAAGGTGCACACGTCTGCAGGCTTAGGGCGTCGCCAACAGGAGTTCGAATTGCCCGGGCTAGCGGGGATACCAGGTGACCATGAAGCGGCATTGGCGACACAGCGCTACCTGGGCCACCTTTGTGACGATGCCGTCCGAATATTTGTTAATGTGCATGCGCAACGACCAGAACCGATCCAGGGTTCTTTCCTAGAGAGTTCCGGGAAATTCGAAGAATCTTGAGGCAGTAGAAAGATCCTAAAAAGCATCAAGACAAACAGAGCTGAAAAAAAACACCTAGGTACAAGGTGGTCAGGAGCGGGGTGTAGTTTCCTATCCAGTTAGAGCCCTAGCTTCCAACTTTGAAAGGGGAGTGGGTCAAATTCGATGAAAATCCTCTGCTTCGTTTTTTGCGAGCAGTTTTAACCATCTTCCCTGGTCAGGACCCCCCCCCCCCCAGCCATTGTTGCAATGTCTTTGGGCCCCCGGACCATGGACGCTGGTCGGGGGCTCAAAGACTTTTATAAAAAGGGAGAAATATGGCATGAAAATGGAGAATACTGAAAACACGGTCATATTCAAGGGAGGTGGTACTGGGCGCAGTACAACATCATCAAACTATTACGGACATGGATATACACATAAACAAATATTGGCAGTTTAAAGATGGAAGTAGGCACCTAAAAATAAGTAGATTGTTACACGTAATGTGATGTTGTTACACGCAATGTGAGAAGCTCTGTGAGCCTGAGATAACGGTGAAGTGGAGTTTTCAGTACAAAACCTCGAGTTGCTCCCCACCACTGTTGCAAATGTACAGCAGCCCCAGACCGTATTAGTTCGGTCATCTTCGAAACATGAGAAGTTGGGTCTGTCGGCACTGAAGCGAATAAAAGCCCGGAACATTTCAAGCCATTTATGAGAGTATTTACAGCCATAAATATGGAAACAATTGAGTGGGTAACAGCCGATGATGATATCTTATTTCTGAAAAGGATCCGAGGTCACACAACTCTCCATTGAGCATCACAAAGCTGTGCTAGAGCAGGATGATGCCCCGACTGGAGTACGGCGTGACGGACCGCCCTGTTTACGAGCGTGTCGCGAGATTTCCATTCAGCGTGGGCCACAATCGTTATCCCCCTTCAAATACTCCAGTCGATTGAGGTGGAGCGACACCTGTTAAATTGACTTATATGGCCTTGGTTAAATCAATATTTTGACGTTACTGTTAGGTAACTAGACAAAGTTTTTCTGATTCTCACCGGAAAACAGTGTTTTGCGATTTTTTTCTTGAGGAATGGCGTTTTCCATACAGTTGAAAAAGCCAGTTCACAAGGTTTCTCTATGGATAGGGTCACCTACCTTGCTCATCACTATCATTTGCAGTTTTTGCCGCTTCGTGATCAGATAGCTTCGACAAGAGACCGTATGGCGGCTTGTACACCTAAGTCATTGACTTCTCAATACATTCTACCGCTTACTACATTTGGTCAAAGGACAATTTGAGTTTGTAACGGCAGACAGGATATCACGCTGTTCTAATAATTGCAACCCAATGAATCCTCACGCACTAAATGCAGGACAGCGTGCGTATTCGATCAACAGCAATCAACGCCCCTAACTGCCCTGGATTCGTGACCGCCAGCACCTCCCGCCACTGACCAGCATGTAGCCGCCCCTGCGAGGGGTGTCCCGCACGCATCTCGCGATGGCTCGCCACCCACAAGGCCCCCCCACCGCCCGGAAAATCTGCCGTTGAGAACTGCATTCGTAAGTCGATGACTGGATAGTGTAGAATCCGACTGGCTAATAACCCCAAGCGTACGCCTGGATTGAAAACAGGTCAGACAACTATGGCTATTTGAAATAAATTGTAGCTGCAGTCGAGCCACCAGTCAAATCAGACGTGCTGAGTCGAACTGGCCAGCTCTCCTCAGCTCAAGCCGTGACTGTCACATTGTAACCGGGCAGAGCAGCCACAAGCAGCGCCTGGTTATACGATTGCCATTATCACCGTCCGTTCCAGTGCCCAATGAGGGCCGCCGGCGTTTCGGACGAGCGCAATTGCCGGGCGCCTCTACGCCGATTGGCCAGTGCCATCGATGACGTCACGAGCATCACTACGCTCCGCCCACCAGCGGGGGCCGGGCATCGGAAACTCGCATCGGGGAGGCGTTTCACTTGGGGAAACGGACCAGCCTGACCTAGCCGTCGGGGCACCTTCGACAGAATCAGCTTCTCGGCAGCTCTTCACACCGCTCACGCAGCATGGTCGCCAGCCAGTGCGGCTCGAAGCCGGCGGTGTCCGTACCCTCCTGCGAGCGTCGCCCGGAGGCGACCGGCAGCCCCAGCCTGACGGTGCCGCCGGGCGCCGCCGAGCAGACACCGGCCGGCGGTGGGCCGGCGCCCCCGGACGCCGGCTCAGCCAGCCCCGGCGCGCCGTCGCTGACGCCCACCTCGGACGACTCGCCGGCGGATTTCCCGCGCTTCCACTTCAGCCGGAGGTGGGCGGCGGCGGCGGGCGGCGAGCGGGCGGTGCCACCGCCGCCCGCGCCGCCCCACTCGCCGCCGCTGACGCCGACCGGCGCGCCGCCGCCGCTGCCGCCGGGCCTGCCGCCGCCGCCCGGGGCGGCGCCGCCGCCGCCGTACGAGCCGGCCCGCGTGCCGTACTTCCCGTTCATGCCGTTCCACTCGCCGGAGACGCTGCGGCCCTTCGACCTGCACTTCGGCGGCCTGCCAGCCTTCTGTGAGTACGGCCCGGCTGGAGGGACGCAGCCAGGAATCCGTCACCGGACCAGGGAGCTATGGCATTTCGGGTGGATGTACACGACTGGTCGCATTTAATTTGTAATAGTATCTTGTGGGTCCTGCATCCACAACTTCTAGTCGCTAAAGCCATTTTAGGGATGTCCTGGGATTCCTGGAATTGCGTCCGTTACATAAGGTGATTTGCATCGCTTTCGTAGTGGCTTAGGAACGTCCGCAAAAGTGGAGTGCTAACCTTCCTTCCTGACCTTAAGGTTACGTCGGATCTTGTCGTGCCTTTCCCTAGTACTGATGTCCAGTTATTGCGAAACGTGTGAGGTCCAAGGCCACCGACCGCGTCGGCTACCACGCCGTGTGTCGTGAATGTAAAAAAGTAGTCATCAACGGTCATCAAAAGGTTCAGTCATCAACAAGTCTGTTTTGTCATCAATGTCTTCGTACGAAGCATGGCTGACAAGAAACATGGTCAAGCAATGATCCAAACAGAAAACCCAAATGGAAAAAGTACAGCAAACTTGAAATGATAAAAATCATGAGGGGCGACGTAACAAAGACGAATGTCAAATTGAAAAAAAATCATGACGGCTTTTTTGCTGAAAATAACCATCTTCATAGTACCAGAAGGTACTGCGTGTTCCTGAGCATTTCTCATCTTCATTTCTTTTTGGTTATCATAAGTCATGTAGAAAAGTGGACCTGCCAGGCTGCAAAAAGTTGTCATTTTCCAAATTCAAATCATGTTGCTGCCGTCACATGACAGTTTTCCATGTGCCCGTAAAGCAAAGCTGGTTCAATGTATGAACTGAGTTGCTCACAACGGGTAATGTAAGATCATCCGCGGTCATTACATGATTTTCCATGAACTGACCTTGCGCTCAAAACTCCTGATGGCAAAACGACAATCATAACGATACACCGAGGAAGGATTGCTGACTTAACTAATCCCCTTTGTTATTGATCTGACATGGCCTGTGTTTCAAATAACCCCTAATCACATTCTTTATAAGTCCACCCTGCACAACTAGTCCATGACACTCAGGCACATCAATGTTCACAGCATGCAGGCGATTAATTTCGGTCCATTACAGAATGACTGTGGTAGGGCTAAAGCGATGTCACTTTGACATCGATGACCATTACCAAAGATATGGATATCATTGCTGTACACTACAGGACCACTTCGTGCATGCCGAACCATGTGAAAAATTATACGCACGGAGAGCCACAAGAGCGTCACAGGGCACATATTTTCCAACATTTTACCGTGCAGACCCTTGAGAACCAGGTCATCGACCAGTGACCTGACGACACGGCCGACAGTGGCCTGAAATTTAGTAACGAACGATTTCAAACTTATTCAGCCAGACATTCGTTTCGATGAGCTGGCCGTTTCGGGTGAATGACTGTAAAAACAGTGTGAGCGCTTGCACATTGTGTCACGTATCACCATATTGCACTAGAAAGGATAACCATTAGGCCTTTCGATTCCATTTTCTCTGTCACCAGACGGTGACGGTCCTCTTACTGCAGCGGATGCGCCAGTGATTAATCACTGCAGCATGATGCAGTTTTACTAGGATTACCCAGAGCTGTTTACTGCCTGGCTATCTCAAGTCACAGCAGAGTAGCAGTTGGACAACAGAGGACGGTTTCCGTGTTCTGACTGAAGTACAAAATCGCCCGTCTGGCAAACAATTATATTTATGTTTTCAATAAGTGTACAAAGACGCCTTTCTTGCAGTTCCTCATTTGAGTTTTCGCAGTTTGGGTTTCCCCTTTCTGACATTTCCTTTGTTGATCTTTACCCCTGTTGGCTTGCATCCTCTTTGAGGTTCCGTCTTTTGAACTTCCCTTTCATCGCTCATCCTTATTAAATGTTATCCCCTTTTGATTTCTAGGCCCGAATTTTTCTCTGTGTAATATCATCCCCGCTGAATTTTACACCTATATATGATTATAATATTTCCGCGTGTCCTCATTTCGTTTTGCTTTTTTGTGCCCGTTTTTGATACCCTGGGCTTTTGCTACCTTATTTCCATCGTTTTTTTTTTTTGCTCACTTCACCGCCTCACCTTTTGCTTTTTGTGCTGCCACCAGGAAAACAGGAGGTTACGGTGCTAAAAGGAGTTTAATGCAGTTTTTACATCTCACACAAGTTTAACAGATAATGCTTGAATAATGCTGGCTCACATTCTGATAGCAACAATGCGCCTTAACTAGCTCTCCCCCGATGCGCGTAGCATCTCAAAGAGGTATCGGTACAAACCGCCATTTGACACTATTTTTGTTATTAGAGGCCAGACGCCGAATACTTGAGAAGGGAGCATTAGGTTTTCACGGTGTTCCTTTCCACGCGACGTCCTTAGCGTGACGCCTATTTCCACAAAGTTATCAAGATGCTGACTCGAACAAGAAAATAGTAATCTAGTTTTGTTTTGACATTTCAGGACGCGTGCCAATGTTTTCAGTGTTGGTATTTTAAGCCATCTCACCGGTTGGAGAAAGGAAAAAAAACACTTCGCTTTATTCGTTAAGCTATATCAACATGTGCATGTACTAAAGGGCCGCGAAGCAAACGGGAGGGGGCAGAGAGGCAGGCAATAGTGTGCTCTTGCTCACGAACAACTATGAGAGGCCCGAGTTGGTTTTAAGGAGGCCCCTTTCCTGGTTTGGCCCCTCGATGGATCAGCACGCCCCTGTACAGGATTGGGAAGTGACCTTTATAAATACACCAGCAGGCCCACATTTTGCAACAGGGCGGTCAATTTATGCATCAGAAGGCCACCGTTCCTGGTGACGTTGCCCTGTTTTGGGTTAACGAGACCCTTTGCTAGATTTGGAGTCTCCTCCATGAATTAGTTGGAGTCCCCTTGATGAATCTGAGGGATCCTGTCCTCGATAAGAACACACTTATCGATATATTTATAACACATTAGAAGCCCCTGTCTGGGTTAGGAAGGTTCTTTGGTGAATTGAGAAGCCCCCTGTATTAATCAGAAGCCCCCATACTGTGCTTTTGACTGTCGACGCATGTTCCCATGGATTTTGATTCATGCACATGTTTGATAGGGGGTATGTGCCCCGGTAGCTCTCTTGAATACGACATTGCTCAGGAGCCCCCGTAAACAGTAGATCCCTAAAAATTCTACCTCCATCTCCGTCGGGCCGCCCCTGCAGGTACTGAAAGGTATTCAATCAGAGTCAGCTAGAACAGTCGGATGCCTTCTGCGTCATTTTGTCTACAAACTGCTCCAACTTTAAATCCTGTGGTGATTAATAAATTATTTGCCACATATCAGCGAGTGCAAAATTAACTTCGTGTGAGGATTATGGATAACATGGATGCACGGTAGTATTAAGTGGATGATGTAAGCTCATTATCTAAAAGCCGAAACCGATCCAGCACAACGCAACAGTGTTTGACAAAAAGCAGTTAGCCTTCCACCTAGCGGCGGTTTGGTCAATGCGCATGACTTCCGACACTATCTACCGTTAACTAACCAAACGAGTGCAAAAAGGCATGTTCCGTGGCATATCAGTCTGTTCCAAACACCTGGCATCATCCAGAGTGATCGCTGCCCTGCCCGGGGTATGGTCTGGTACCGCACTGGCCTGCGTCGCCATGCAGAGCTGATACAGCATATCTTACCGTCGGTTGGCGTGGGAGGCACTTCCGGTCGAGGCGCTCGCCACGGGGGCTCACTGTAGGCTTGCTACGAAACTGCTGGGTGTCCCAATCAGCCCAGCGAAAGAGCGAACCCACGACGTTATACCACGAAACGATGCGGATATTGACGGAGATTTAGTTTGATTCCGTGCAGTGGCAAACACACCAGCGTCCACTTCCCAAATTGCAATCGGATGAAGATGTCACTAAGGCTCAAGTGCTGTCAATTGTCCTGTTAAGGCGTTGGCGCTTCACTATGACATTCGTCGGAAGTCTTACGTAGCGTCTGTAAGGATTTTCCTTACATACATGAAACTCCCGAATGACATAAACATGGCAATTATAACGAACACAGGCAGCAGCGACCTGCATCGCCATCTCTGATACCAAAAGTTGCCGATGAATTTTCTCGAGATTTTCATGCCTCCCGCCATCAGTAAGTGATGGAATGAAATGTGTGATGTTTATTTTATCCGGTTTTCAACGCCAGCTCTTCCGAACTCGTTTCGCAGCGTGTAGACTTTTCAGAGTCCACATCCATTGACGATCGAGCGACCTACAAGGAGCCATTGGCATTCAAACGTCTGATATGTAACTGAAGCGGTTGATTATAGTGGCAGCTGATGAATGGTACACATGGTAGCTGTCAGCAGGCAGCCCCGACAATGCACTGGTGTGTACCGATGCTTAACTGAAAATTGATTATGTGTGGGACTGAAGAGGCTGGACTGAGAACGGCAAAATCTTAGATCGATGTATTTATGCATGCTTGGCACAGACGCGTGGGCGATATGGACCAATAGGTCGATGGGTGGTGTGGTGTATATACTCTGCTGGGTCCCGTTGGAAAAACGCTTCCTTTCATGGATTTTCATTCCTATCTCCCTCTCTTTACCATTACATGACGGCACACAAAATGCATGCCAAACCGCCGGCCCATCATCAAACGCTTTGTTTCATCTAGTTACCATGCTGTTGCATCTGCCACCGCATTGTACTACCGATCCGCAACTTCTCATTCGCTTTTGCTCGTAGCATTTCAGCCCAGTGTGAAGCGACATGACATGACAGCGACACATGCGACAGCGACATGACATGTCAGCGACATAGTTATGCTCCAAATGTAACCATGTCATGCCGGCAACAAGATATCAGTTTTCGATTTGGGGGGTTCTGATATTCTCAACCATCTTGGGATCTCTAGCCACGCACATTTTGCATGTTCTGAAGCTAAGACGATCCAAATATTTTGTCTTTTTCCAAACTCGTTCGATTAGTATCAGGCGATACCGAAGCCAGCTAGTTCTAGACCACTTCTCAGCGATTCCTCTGACTCGCACAAACTGTGCGGCAAAGTGCACTAACTCGTCTCGTTTGCTGACCAGATATCACACCGAGAGCGGCGCACCCCCCTCCTCCGCGGCGCACCCCCCCCCCCCGCGGCTCTCGACAGCGGCACACGCCGACGGCTGGCCGCTGTCGGCAGCTGCAGCCGCCCCCTCCCCCCTCCAAATAGGCCCTCTCGCCGGTCAGCCAGCGCGCTGTCACTTTAAAACACCGCAATCGAACGGGCGCCGGTGATAATTCAATGCCGGCGAGATGCCTTTAATGACGGCCGTCGGACCGCGTCTGGCACGTGGCGGATGGCCGGGCCGACCGGCGCGGCGACGGGCCGCGCGCGCCAATTTCACACCTCTGGAACAAATTACGGCATTTACTCTGAACGGCCAGATAATTCGACACACTGGTGGCCACGTGCGGTTGTATTAGCGGCCTGCCGTCCGACTGTCTACTCTTCACTGACGAGAAAATATGTGATCATCGGCTGATGGTGTTAACCCACAGCGCCACGCGTCCAGCCACCCGATCAATACCGGAGCGATGCGTTCACTTCCGGCGTGAAAGCTTTCCTCCAGTCCATCACCATACCTGAAAACATGACAACTCTCATTTGTGACGACGACTTTGGTGACGTTCTTCCCCTCCGGCTCCGCCGGCCGCTGACCAGAGTGGCGGTTACGGGGCCGGCACGAGCCCGGGGCGGGGTGGCGGTGAAGCGGCCGGCTCGCGCACGGGACGCGTGTCACCACCGGCCGGAAAAACAGGGCGACACAGCGACCGGAAGCCGCTGATTTCCTGTCGCCTGACCGCGGCCAAATTGGGCTAAATGAAACTGGATAGGCTGGGCTCGCCCCCTAAATCCATTCCCGGCCCGCATGGGCGGCAAATGCGATACCGGGACGGACGCGAGGGACTTCGGCCGCGTGCACATTTACCTGTCCTGATGGGGGCGATGATGGTTCTTAATTAAGCCGCAGATACCATGCAGAGATCCAACATATCTCATGATCTACGTAATCCCCGTGTCTTTGTCTAAATGTGCTATTGGTGTTGTTAGAAGTTTGCTTCGGAAATTCCATCAACAAATCCAAAATATGAACGTGATTCCAGGCCTGGCTTCAGCACCTCGGCTTCTGCGCTAACAAACGGAGCGAAAAAAGACATCCGACATTTTATTGGTTGGGGTACGTGCCGATTTAAAGACGTGCTTGATCTTAACCCTCACCCTGATTCGCCGTTTTCATACCGCGAATTGATAGAAAGGGTGGGGTCTGGGGCAATACTACCCCCCCCCATGCGGTTTTTAAACTAAGGGAGATAGAGCTTAGCGGAACACTAGCGGACATGTTATATATTACTACTAAATTATTGAATATACAAATTACTACATTTTTTCTTCCTACGTGTTCTTACTCATGTACGTTAGACACGGGGCTATAATAGCCACGCTCCATTGTGGATGGCTCTATGAATGTAACACACGCACACACACACACACACACACACACACACACACACACACACACACACACACACACACACACACACACACACACACACACACACACACACGTACCTATTTCGGAAATCTTATATATGATCATTACTAAATTTTATATCAACTAGCCCAGCTGAAGCCAAATATATTGCTTGCATTGATGTGTGTTTGGATACTTGCCGACAATTACAAATTCACGAATGACAAGTAAAGCTAAACAAATCCCCCAAAAATGTGATGTTGTTTTACGGCATTTAAGGAATTCCGTGCATGCGCCGAGGTAACCTGGGTTTTCGGCATTTTCGTTTTGCTTTGTTTTGCCCTTCCCCTATTACGCATTTCTGCGTTCATCCCTGCGAACATGATGTAACTGGCACAAGGTTTGCTTTTACGATCTCATGGAACCAGAGCTTACCACAATAAAACAACATTAATCGTCATGAAGGCTCCGATGCACATATTTTCTTATGCCTTGGAAAACCGTTGCATCACGTCCCACCTGCAAACTGTATCGCGTCCTTGTATTCCGTTGTTAGTGACATCAAACGGCTTCCTCCACAGCATTCTTTTCGAATACTGAGATGTGTCTTTGCATGCTTATAACCCTCCTCTTGCATGACATTGAATGGCTCACATAATTAGCTGCCGCATAACCATGGGATGAACATCGTCAGCCACAGTTCTTCGTCGGTGTCTGTTAGCTAAAAAGTGCTGAGCTGCGTTCCTATTGATTTCATCCCAATTGACTCTTGATTGGCCGTGGTTAGTTTAAATGTCCGACAGCCGACATCCATCGTCCACTGGACCGACACCAGCCAACTGCCATTCTCCTCTCTAGGTAAACGCAACGTCATTACCCCGGGTAGTAATAGCCATGCCGGTAATTTCTGGCCACTAA
Organism: Pollicipes pollicipes; assembly: GCF_011947565.3. Classification (NCBI taxonomy): domain Eukaryota; kingdom Metazoa; phylum Arthropoda; class Thecostraca; order Pollicipedomorpha; family Pollicipedidae; genus Pollicipes; species Pollicipes pollicipes. The sequence goes on from NW_023596423.1 coordinate 12,648, forward strand.
ATTAATAGCCTATGACGGATAGTTCCGGGGTCGGAGAGAAGTGACGTCACGGCCTAGCGCCTCGCTGACGTCAGATTAGACATCGTCTGATGAATTTGGGAGCTGATCCACAAACGTTTGCCATCTTCCTGGCAGGCCAAGTGCAACGAGCAAAAACCATGGCGTCAGCTGCATCCTATGGCTGTCTCGACCCAAATTTGATGGAACCTTTCATTGGAACAGGCCTCCAAGTTTGAAACCAGCTAAGCTGCAAAACACCGCGCGGCAGAGCACTCCACCTGATTGCGGCGCGGGCGAGCCGTTAAAGTCAATGAAATCAAAAATATCCTTCCAAAACTTTGGCATTCAGTCAGGGTGAATGAAATAGATCAACGGGCTTGCAGCATATAGTCACCTCCGGAGACACGTGCCCCTCCCCCCTTACCACATTTGTGGCACGCATTAATTTATTATGTCCGGGACTGAACGAAGTTCCAGGTATTTGCGTTAAACTAGGAAGATCGAGGGCATGCCATGTTGTTTTATGACATCCCGGAGGCTGCGGGCACCTGAGGTTTTCTAAGGCACCTGAAGGCACTGAACTCGGTTTTCAGGAAACATTTTATGCCCCGCCATTTAAACTCCGCGTACCTCCCTAGATAGTGATGCATTTTTGCACTAGTAGTCATGTTGCCTGGCGTAACTTTCTCCAAAACGAAGTGAAATAAACATCGATATGCCTTATACCAAACCATAAGCAAACCATAGACATGCCCTATAGGCTGTACAAATTACGAACTGTTGTGTTATTGGTACGAATGTTTTGACACAAATCATATCATATTTCTCATAAAACTATTTGTTGGCAAGCGTCACGCCTTTATGGAATATTCTACAGATCCTCAAAATGCCTGCGTTAATGACCGGCCCATTTTCCCAGTCTTATGCATCGGCGCAACCCAGAGCTTCCGTCAACACAACTTCCCAGCATGACCTGATTTTGGAACGACCATCAGACAGCGACAGGATAACACAATCACTGGTGGCAAGTGCCCTACCCAGGCCAGTCACGTGATGGAAATTATCCCCGATTACGCGGCGCCCGGTCGAAATCCTAATGATGCGTCGGCAACTGCAAGCGCCCATTTCCGCGGCGGAAGTGGCTTTAATTAGTCTGTCATTATTGATGAATTTCAAATGGTCGAGCCACCCGGATCGCCGCATTTCAATGACGAAGTGCTATGGGGTACTGCGGAATGTGCACAGCCGCAGAGCCCCTCTTCTTGCTTTGCCGAAGGAGGTCGTGTGGTTTTGGAGCGCATTAGGTTCTGGATCACATTTTTTACAGTCATCTCTAGCCATGGCATTCACGCCATAGGTACATTCAAGCACAATGCATGCACTTCCTACTGGATTCTCGGAGGAGATGGGGTGCCGAGCATTCTTAGGGTGTGCTTAAGATCGGTGCAAACAAAATCATGATCTTTTTGCCCACAAGGATCATTGTACCTTTAGAGATGAATCCGATATCAAACCTTAATGCACGCCAAGTTCCGAAAGCCCCACAGCCCTCATTTTCTAGGGGTGGAGCCATGCTCCATTGGCCGACTTTGGTCTGCCAGTCTGCTCCTTTTAATTTCCTTCCCAGATATCCACGGCATCGATCAGTATCTGCGAAGCCGGACAGAGTATCAACCAGGCATTCTTCCGCTTTCGCCCGCTTATTGCTGGGGATAGGCGACGCCGCTCGTTGATCTGACGCGCTGACTATAAGTCGAGCCCTCCTGCGAAGCCATGCCTAGGAAGCGAAGTCAGCCATACGACCTTCATCTCGTGCGAAGAGCACCCAGTATGGACTGCCATACCACTTCTATCCATACGGGGTTTACCCCGTGGGATGTTTTGGCATTGTGGTCTTATTCGTGCGATCTTTTGGTGTACGATCATTTGCTAACGATCTTTTGCGATGCGATCTTTACCCGGTTGCTGGCTGACGGACACGGGATCGGCCTGTTGCAGTCGCTCGTCGGCGCAGGAAGGACGCTCGCCAGCGGCGGCAGCGGACCACCTTCACATCGGAGCAGACGCTGCGGCTCGAGATGGAGTACCACCGCAACGAGTACATCTCCCGGCCGCGCAGGTCAGAGCGAGAAGGAACACATCTCCCGGTTTGCCAGATCAATGAGAGAGGGGCGCCAAGACAAGGGACAAGAGAAAAGGGGGCACGAGGGAGAGGGGCAAGAGAGAAAGTTCCTCAAAGAAAAGGAACAATAAAGAAGGGGCCGGGAGGGAAAGGGCACAAGAGAAGTGGGCACAATGAAAAGGGGCAAGGGAGAAGGGGTATGTCAGCTGGCTCGCAGGTCAGAGGGAGAGGAGAGCACATCTCCCGGCCGACAGGTCAGAGCGGAGGGGCACCCGGCTCCGTAGGTCAGAAAGAGGGGAGAGGGTACTCCCGACACCACGAGTCAGAGGGACAGGGGAGCACATTTCCCGGCCTCGCAGGTCAGAAGGAGAGAAGAGCACATATCCCGGCCCCTTGTTTCGGAGGGAGATGAGAAGGGAGGAGGAGGATGGAGGGAGGGAGTTGTGTGGGAAAGGGAATAGAGATCAATCAGATGTGAGACGTCCGGGTAAGGTGGAAAAAGGGAAAATAAACCCTACAGGGAAAACGGATAGATGAAAATAAGTGAGGTAAGCAGGGGCGCGGCCAGAATTTCATCAAAGAAGGGGCTCGGAGCCCGGCGAATACGAATCGCACCGGTTTTCAGCTTCCTGTCGGGGCAATCTGAGGTGAACAATGGAAAATCCGGGCCTACAAAGGGAACAGGCCCCGGGCTACTCCCTTGGCTGCAACCCTGTAGATATGTGAGAGAGGCAGAGAGAAATCGTTAGAGGAGAAGGGCTGGTCATATCTCCCTGTTCTGCAGGTGACATACGGGTAAAAAATCAAAGCTCTATCTATGTCAAGCCGGCTTCCAGCTAGATGAAAGCCTGGATACCACCTACACACAAATACCAAGGTTTTCGTTATGCGTTCTTGTCATTGTTTGAGATCTTTGTAACCATCATATCCTAGCTTGTTCATGACGAGCCATTCGCTGCACAGGACATCAACGTGTTTTTGGTGCCATGCCCTTACATCATTGAACGATGCTACGAACAAGCTGATGCGTTTTATAAAAGTTTGGTGGATATGCTTTCAGATTTGAGCTTGCTGAAAGCCTGGATCTCACTGAAACGCAAATAAAGATTTGGTTTCAAAACCGGCGGGCGAAAGACAAGAGAATCGAGAAAGCCCAAGCGGACCAGCAATACCGGTGAGCGCGCACTGCACCGACTCAGCCGAACTTCTCGGCCATTTCAAACGCTCTTATAGGCAAAGTTCCACGTTGGAAACATTAAAGCAAGAAACATGAAAGATGATGAAGTAAGCTTTGTCATAACTTTTTGTGCACTTTCAGGTGGAATAGGCTGTTCCAGCGAACACATTTTCTCTATTTAGTTAATATGCCCCTCAATGCGTTATTGTTTGCACGCGTCATCGTACTTTACACAACATTAAATGAGAGCCAATTGACGACCCTTATATCTGGACATAGTGCTCGCCAACGCAATATATGAATGACTCGACAATTATATTTTTTTGGCATTGATCACCGCATGCCTGATGGAATAGCAAGATTTGAATGATGTTTTTATGGGGTCATGGATGCCTGCGTGCCTTAAAAAGTCTCTCCAAAAGAGTTTGCACATCTTTGCGGGCGTGTAGCTCGGAAACTAGAGCGGTTTAGACCGTAAGGAGGAGGCCAGCGAACTGCACCGAATGGCCTTCAGAATGGCTAACCCAGTTCAGACCCCTCCCTCCATACAAATGAAGAACATCTGCTTTAATTACGTATCACCCTGTGTGCAATATGGAACACCTCACCGGGCATCCATCCTTTCCAAACTTTTTCTTGTCGCTCAGACTCTCGCCATAGGGTATGCAAACGTTGAGCAAATGCTGCAGTAGCGATTGGAATTAAAATGCTGCTTGCAAATTGGTTTGTGTCATTGGCCAATCGCGCAAACAAGTATTTTTACATTTGATAGCAACGCCTAGCTACGACTGATCGATGGTCTTCTACGCCCGTGCGATGCGATACTTGAAGGTTTTAAAGGCCCCGTGTCGACTGCGAACACGACGGAATGGTTGTTAATGAAACCCTGATTGCTTGCAGTTCTTCTGGTTGGGTCCTTTCATACACTGCCGTCGCCGATTAAATGCTGCATCCGTTTTAAAATTGGAATTGGGCTATTAGGTTGTTGTAGCTAAGGTCGAGCCAGCTGCACACGTTTCAAGTTAATTGATCTTTGTCAGATCCACTATCGTAAATTAACACCATCTTCAGGCTGTTACTGAACATTCAGAGTCTGATTATATGCCTGTAAAGTGAGACATCTTGATTTCTGACAGCAATTCTGCGTTACAAATCACACCTGTGACCTGCGAAATCTAGATGGGAGAGTAACCGCAACCACCACTGATATAAAAAACCAGCCATTGCCGTCCTAAAACACAAGCTCCGGTCATCAACAAATACGCTTTAATGACTAGCTTGCACAAATATTCCGACGAGCTTTGGTGTCCGGGAGCTTCTCCAACAGCTGGCTGAATTGTTGCTGGCTGGTGACGTTTCATGTTTGCAAGTATTACATTACGCTAGCATGCTAAACAGACTTCCTGCCGGCCGCGCGTCCCGCTTTCACGTGTAGGTCAGCGGGGTTCCAGGCCGGGCGGCCGGGCGGCCGCGGCCCCCGGCCCGCGCCCCCAACAGAGGAAGTCAGGTGGATGCGTGCGGACCGCCCCCTCTGGGCCCTCCCGCGTGCCTTCCGGTCCGCCCGACAGATAAGGAAATATCAAGTCAATTATATTCATTAGCTAGGTGTGCTTGCCTAATGAGGTGCGTAAAGCTCGGGGCTCACGGGCCATGAAAACCGCGCGCGCGCCGCCGGCCGGCCCGCTGAAAGGGGAGAGCAACGCCGGAAGCGACGGACAAAGGATGCGCGCGGCACGGTCGCGATGCGGCCCATTTATTAAATCAATGTGTGGAGGAGTGACGGCTGTGAAAGGGGGAGTGCACTAATTGCCGGCGATTGTAACACCCGTCCGTGATGCTTCATCACCGAGGCTGCGCATATGTGATACGGACGAATCAACGGCTAATTTATCGATGCTCATTCCAGTGGCCACTATTAACGATTGGTTCATTTGGCTCATTTCGGTGTGGCACTTTGGTTAGATCCGAGCTATTGTTGCCCACACGCAAACACGATGGTCTATTAAAGGGATGGACCGAAATCCCCGGCGACATCTCTGACATGGGACCACTCGGGGGACGACTTTTGCGACAGCCTCACTGAACAACCATCTCGACTAGGTCTGAAATCCGCGTCCACTAAATACGTGATTTTCAGCCAGCCGGCCAGTGACGCCGGGTGGCGCACCGCAACAGCCCCGCCGTGTGTCCGCCCATCGTCTATAACCGGCTTCGTTAGCGGCCATCTGGCTCTGATGACGGCGCGGTGATGCAATCGCCCGGGGCGGCCGCCAGTCGCCGCCGCCGCTGCCATGTCGCGTTCTCGGCAATCACGGCGCGCACCTGTCCACGGAGCCGACAGTTAGAGGCGAGGGCCATTGTCGGCCCGCTCACCGGCCGCCGGTGACACCTCGTCATGACAATATTCATGAATTGGTGATGGCGGGGAAGCGACGCTGCCCCGGTGGCGGGCTGGTGTGTGTTACAGGGCGGTGTGGCGACGCCGACGCGGCTCGATACCGACAAGGCATACGACAGATATGGACGACAGATAGCCCATTGCCATTTGGAGGATAGCTGACAATGAATATTTATTGGTCGCCTGTATCAGGCGTGGATCCATAGGACACCATCCCGGCTGGTGATAGCTGCACTATCTGCCACCCCGGTCACGAGGGGTGCTATGCTTCGCACTGGTGCTATGCTTCACAGCCTGCGGCCGTCGCACCGGTTATCTACCTCACGCAGCAGGGCACCTACAGACCACGTTTTCAATTAGCGCTGACACACGCCGTTTCTCCAGCCAGTTGTTATTTTGTGACGCGTGTTCATCGCTCATGGCACCGCCGCGCCGCCGGTTCTCCGCGGCCGGCGGCGGCGCGCTGCCGCCCGCAATTCATCAGCGGCCGCCGGTTTGTTATTGGGCCGAGGCGGGCTGCGGTCCGGGTCCCGGCCTAATCGGAGCTCTTCCGGTGCTGCTCGTTTTTGCGCCCACTCAGTCGAGGAAGGTGGCACGCGCGCCTGGCTGAGGGGGCCAGCCCCGTAATTGCCGGCGGCGGCCCGGTGATAGAGCTGAGGTGAAATCATCGGCCCGGTCGGGGCGGCCGCCGCTGACCCGGGGACACGCGCCGCGTAATGGCGGGCCGCAGAGCTGCCAGATGTGGCGCGCCGCCGCTGACCCGGGACACGCGCCGAGCAATGGTGGCCCGCGCAGCTGCCAGATGTGGCGCGCCGCCGCCGATCCGGCAAATGGTGGTTCAGCTGATCACGTGGCCGCGACGGTCCGCTGCCCACCCGTGGCCATTCAGCAGTAGTCAATGCCTCAGCTAGCTCATGGCTGCTAGCGAGAAAGGCAAAACTGGCCTATTGCTCAACTTATTGAGGTTTTTAGCATTTTGTGTTGACATTTCAAGTCGCTGAACCGTCAAACATGCACAATATTCTTCCAACGCGGAAGCACATAAATATGCATCCCTTCTGCGTGATGTTTGTACCATGCACAGATTAGGTAATGGACAATGGAAGGGGAAATCACGACGACCTGTTATGGCCTTCTACGGGGTGAGGGGAATGCGCTATTCTGTTACGTAGCAAATTGATAGCTATACAGCCAGGGCCGTCACTCTTAAGAATCGCGCGGGAGGGGGCATCAGCCGAAACAGCTGACGTAGCTTGCCCCCAAAACCTGGTTTCTCCCCAGATTTCTGCCAGCTGAACTTGCGTTTTTCGTGTAAAAGTGTACAATAATCGTATGTCTAAAATTGCTTTCTTGCGTGGGATGATTTCCCATTTTAAGTAAATGTTAACTGCTTTCTGGTGAAAAACGTGGAATGGGACGCAATTCACAGAGAAATATTTTGGTAAACCTTGATAATGGATCACTAATGGCTACCGGCGTCACCGGTCGTGTTGTATAACCACCGCAGTCACGATTATGCGACAAGTACACTAACCAGTGTTAATGGAAACATGCGTTAACTTTTATTTAGGCAACCCCATGCTTAAAAGAGCTGACGCATGTTCCAGTAAACTGTTCTTTATCCCAATCCGGGCGTCACCATTTGAAAAATTTATCAAACATTCGCAGGCTGTCTCAACATATGAAGGAGCTAGCATGACAAAAGCACTAGGTACATGCAGGATATTCTTTGAAGCAAAATTGGCATGACACTGATAGTGATTTGTTTATATACCTAGTACCTATTCCACCAATAGTTAAGATAATGATTGTTCCGTATTTATTTGACCCAGTATTCCCCCTTTGCTCGTGTGCATTGAAGGGGCTCAAAGGAACATTAAGGGGGCTCAAGCCAGCATTGGGCGAGGGGGGGTCTCAGCCCCCCGAAAGTATATGAAGTGACGCCCCTGTACGCAACACTTCTACAAATCGCTGCCCAGCTATGCAACACTTTCGGCCATTTGATTTTAGCGCTCGTCATCCTCCGCCAGTCTATTCTTATAGTATTCAGGCTGGATGTTAGCAGATAAAGGCGAGACTGTCTTTTAGCTGTCTTTAACATCGCGCTGATGTCCTGCAAAAGCGTTTAATATACTTTCAGCTAGTCTCTCCTTAACCATGCTGATGATTTTTCGCACACGTCCCAAGAGCAGGGGTGTAATTTCTTGTTGGGGGGCGGGAGAGGTCCAGCCTCACCCCAGATCGAGCCCCCTTGCTTTGAAAAGAAGGTGGGCCTAATCCGGAGGGAAACTCGTTTGCTGCGGTAACTGTATGAAAGTTTTCGTCATTTTTCGCGGTTCAGCCGCTCCCTCAATTCATTTTGCAAACTTGCACGCACGACCAACAGGCTTGAGCCCGATCTCAGAGAGACTGGCGCGGGGCATCTTGGTTTCATACGCAAAGAAAAGCCCAAACTGATGGCCGCCGGGGAGTCTTGTCCGCCGGAACTCAGCCGAGAATGAGCCCAGAGTGAACCAGTCGAACACATTTCACATTGAAATAATGGGCGTGGGAATCGAGCTCAGTATTCCGGCAGATTAAACCACACTTTTAGAGTTAGTTCGAACGTCCCTCTGACCGAGCGGTAGGACAGAGGACTCACATAATACTGGGGGCCTCAAACATACAAATCAACTGGGAGCTAGCCAAAGAGAATGCACCCTTGGCAACAGGCGCCCCTGGTCGCTCTAAAATCATGGCATAGCGTGACACGTGAAGTATTTTTCCGATATACTGCCCAGAAACAAACGGCAAATACTAAATTTCGTTGATGATGTCATGTGCTGAAGATCATAAGCCTCCATTTTAGCATAATAAAGTGATCAAACGAAACCATCAGACTAATATTGAACTGTACTCAACAATGTATGAAATTTTCTGTAGTTTTTGGAAGTTTTAGGCTTTAAATACATTTCAAAAATGGCCTGATATCTCCTTTAAGTCAGCCCGTCCTGGTAAAATAAATGTCGGATGTACAGCATAGGAGCTTGCATTGTGATAAACTCAGATGCCAAGGCATATGTTACTTATTTCAACCATGAACAACCACTCCAGTGAACTGCCATAATGCCACCTAGGTGTTGGCTCCAAGGTGCAAGCACCGGTATGCCTATATCTAGCATGTCTTCTCCAAGTTCACTGACATCTATTCGAAGCAGCTTAACTTAAAAACGTCAGGAGCAACGCACCTCTCAGACATTTGTGACGCAAATGTCTCGGAAGCCTGCGAAATCTACGCACATAAATTAGGCATTCGCCTGGTAACCTTCACGCATCCTGGGGGGAAATGATCGCTAGTCGATTTCATACCTGCCGGGTGACCGATTTCATACCTGCCGGGTGACCGATTTCATACCTGCTGGGTGACCGATTTCATACCTGCTGGGTGACAGCCAGACTTAAGGCATGAAACAGCCTAACGAAGGGGCCAGAAGTGACAGCTCCTCCACAACATCCGCAAAGACCGTCCGGACCATTTCTCCACGGGCTGGTGACCCGTCAGCCTCGTTTGAACGACATTGAATCAGAGCTTTGGCGGAGGCATCTCTCTGTGTGAGGGATTTATGTGCTCGCATACTGCAGCTGATTCATTGCAGATAGTGGGACAAGAATGCAACTGTACGATCATTGGAGTCCGATTTATTATTTGCTTTCCGATCTAGTTTCATTCTAACGATTTTGGACGTCGGACGAGGGTGACTGGACTGCCAAGGCTGCTCGCATCAAGATGTCGGACAGTCGTTAGCACCTCGTTTAATTGTCCCGGCTTAAAAAGAAAACTCTGCAGATGTATTGTCCGTGTCAGATATCCTTTAAAATGATGTCATCGGCGACAACGCAGATGGCTTCGTAGAAACAAGACCATTGGTTTTTCAATCACAGTTTATCATGAGCATCCATGTGTAAGGCCGCCACTGTGGAATTCCCGTTGGAATTTTGTCACGCAGGGCTCTGAGATCGTCGTGCTGACCTTCGATGTTAAATTGTTTTCGTTTTCATTTAATCACCTTTCATCGTACTAGGAACGGAAAACAGAACAGTGCGCGAAAGAAAATATATTCCTTTCATAGGAAGCACCCATCTGACATACTGGTGCACACAGCTCGTGAACATGTAAAGCATGCTGCATCGATAAAGGCCATGGTTGGTACTTCTGGTTTCGTAGGTTGGATCGAAACAATGAGCGCTTTTAATACATTTCATACTGCATGTAGTCCATGGTCTGAAACACGCGCAACGTGACCCGTCCTTTTATACCTACGCCACTTACCACCTTATGCGACAGTCGCAAAAAGCCCACCCGCAGTCTATAAACCCACAGTTTCATTGATGTGGCCAGCCGGTGTCTGGCGCCGCCCGCGGGTGTCGTTAAGTCCCGTATCTCCCGCCGCGGGTGCGTGGCGCTGGCGTCAGATCTGGCGGGACCTAATTCCCGTGTCTCCCGCTGCAGGTGTATGGCGCTGGCATCGGGTCTGGGCAGCGGTCTCGCTGGTGGCGGTCTGGCCAGCGGCTGTCTGCCCGCCGGCTACGGGGAGCCATCACTGAACTGCAGCCTCTGCTACATCAAGCCGCCGGCGGCGACGGTGGCGGCGACGTCTCCGCTGCTCGCGCCGCCCGCGTCATCCTACCGATAGAGCCGGGTCCGCCGTACCGACGCCACTCTGCCGATAGAGGCTGGCTTGTACCGTTCGTCTACGGTACCGGCAGAGGCATGCTCGTACCGTCCGCTTATGGTACCGGTAGAGGCTGGCTTCTGCCGTCTGTTTACGGTACCGATGGAGCCGGGCTGGTACCGTCTGCGGACTCGGACTACGAGCTGGGCACGTACCGCCCATCCCGCCGCATCGGTACAACCAGGCTTGCATCGCTCGTGTCTTCATAAGCCAAACCTATTTTGTGGCATCTACAAGACGGACACGCAGCCTGGCTCAGCGGCGAGACGTAACCTCGGGACAACGGGAGTCGGCGCCGTCTCGTGCGTCCGTGATCCGCGTTGGCTAAAGCAGTTCGTAACGGCAAAGTTCAAGTGTCGATGGTGCCGTGTCTGTTCGCACTGGTACGCCATAGCCCGCAGTCTCAATGGTTCGGTGATGCCGTGTTGATTCGCACTGGTACGCCATAGCCTGCGGTCTCATTGGTCCGAAAGTAGGGCGGTGCATAAACATTTTGCAACTAGCTGATCTCCACATGCTCATGAAACATTCGGCAGTGCTGTATGATCTCAAAGGAAGGATCTCTGAATGCTACATAGATATTACGTGTTGCTCTTAACCGGTGTTAGCCAGCACTACACTATACATTCAAAGCACCATATGTATCATACACATCGTATGTAAGCATATTTAATTATTTCGTGCTCAAGTAATCATATCAAAATGTGATTGTAACGAATGCGTCGCGACGAGTGCCGTGTAATGTTAAACTTGCAATGCAAGTGAGTGAGATGTACTTGGTTCTAGTCATATTAGTTCGTGCCCTCAGGACGCTAGCCAAAGATGATCACTTGTACACAATGGCATTGCCCACTGCACACATCTGCATTAGAACAGATGGGGGAACAATCCATGCAGTTAGAGGTTATGTCCAATGTGCACAGCTTTTCCTATAATTGTGAGATATTGTTGCTGCTAAGCCGATGGTTACGGAAAATTGAGTCAGGTAAACGTATGCACCGTTTAAATGGACTGAAAATGTGACGAGAATATGGAAATAAATATAACGTACCCAATAAGGCTACAAAACATACATACCAAACACGTGCACTTGAAACATATGGGTTCGTTCATACTCAGTCATTTCGGATTGCATGAAGGTATCTTGTCACCAGTTGTTTATTTGGTGAAAGCAACGCGCATTGACCTTCGCATGTAAAGATATCTAGACAAGCATGATAAGTTGTCTTTAGTTAAATGACTGGTGCATTAAGAAGTGTAGTGAATATTTGGGAAATGCCCATTCATTCCAAAAACTGTCAAAGTTGTGCGTTTGAGTGTTTTTCCGCTTTAAACCACCAGTTTTCAGATCCGAAGGCCACACCAGAGTACTTTTGGAGCGCGCTTATCAAATATGCGCCATGCCGATGCCCCCTAAGCAACTGCGAATTCCGGCAAACATATAATGTACTAGCACTGCCTTGCGTAGAACAGAAAGACATCACATGCTGAATAAATGCTGCAAAGAGTCATTGTGTTGATTTTATTGCAGCAATCTTGTAGCGGGACGGACACATGAATGGCTTGCTTGGGTTTCAAATGGCGAGTTTTATATTGTGAGGCCAGAGCGTTTTCTATGTCCCTCGGTGTTTTATCATCTCTACATCCATAAATGACGTAAGAGACAAGCAGGAGGATGTCCTGACCAGCCATGACGGTCCTCATTGGGAGCGGGAGTGGAAATTGCTGTTACGCAGCGGGTCGAAACAATGCAGCATTTTCGGCTATTGGGTCACCATGCATGATAACTAGCTCCGCCACTCAATTCCCATTGTTTCCAAGCCGAATGTATGTAATGAAACACCAGTCAGCCCGCTTTTACACATTGTTAACGTGCTACCTTGGTTACATGCTGCAACGCTTGCTTCATTGACTTCAGTCGACATGTCGCACCCGAAGCATAACTTGCTTCGGGTGCGACAGGCACAGACAGACAGACAGACACTTTCAGGCGCGTCCTGAGGAAATCCAAACGGGGCATGAACTTAGAAAAAAGGCGCAAGACGTGCTTTGGTTTGATGTGCCAAGAAGCCCACGTTGAACACGGCTAGTCCGTTCTGTTTTGGGGATCCCAGCCTCAGAAATGTCCAGTGTGAAGCATCCGCTGCGTGTTGCATCCTAAAGTAAAATGCGCAAGACTTGAAGCTCAGATTTCGGGCCGTTTAAATCGCCATAGTTTGGTCGTTCCTCTGGCTGATCGAGATGGCATGAAGGATGAGAAATCCACTGATCCTGCAGGCACACCAGTCAGCTGACAGCTGACCACGCGGCGTGGCGCTAGCACAAAGCGGCCGCGTCACACTGTTGTGTGCCACGAAACAGATCCACCACTCTTCTCCGAAACACGGGCACTGATGCTTAAGTATCCATTACGCTGACATGGCGCTACCGGGGTGATCAGCTTAGGTTGCCAGCGAGACTGCACGCATGCCTACTGGGCCCATGGCCGCTGAAACAGAGCATTCGTAAGTACTAAACAAAAGCATCAGTCGGCAGTGGCGACGAACTTGTTAAAAGTGTTCTGACGGAAATGTCCTGGCAGCGTAAAGTAGGTGCACATAAATCACCCGTCGCTTAGTTATCGTTGGACACCCCAGGGCAACACATGAAACGTATGCTTATTTCACACTAGGCGCGCTGGAATAATAATAAGAATGTGTGGCAGAATGCAGAAGCGTTTGGAACTAGCTTATCACCCAAAACATCCCAGTAATGTCATTTGCCATTTTGTATGTTGCCGAAAGAAAGGCTTGGCCAACCAAAAATCAACCCTAACATTCAACAGTACCATTTGTTTCATGCAAAACATCAACAGTACTATTTTACTCACATGTGTGCCAGGTAAAACTGCTTCAGAGTAAGAAATACCGCAACGATGCCACTGTGGGCTTATCAAAGTTTATTCCGTTACAGTGACCCTGAATGAGTTATTCATTCCTTTTCCCCTCAAATTGTTTGCATGAGCAGCTTTGGGCTCAAGACGCTTGATAAGCAGAACCCGTCGACTGTACCTTGAGCTCTTCACCCATGCTGTTTGTTTTGTTCTTACAGGCACTTTTCTCCTGTTCCTTTTAAGGGGGGAGGGTGGCATACGAGACTGCAGGGCCCCATTTGTCGTAAAATACTACGGTGCCACCGCGCTGGACCATGTTGAGCATCTTTGACTAATTGCAAGCCGACCTCTCATGAAAGCCAGGTCAATGTGCTCGTTCGGGGCGGGCACCTAGCAATGGCATAGCCAAGGGGGAGGGGGGGGGGACTTCAAGGCCATGGCTCCCTCCAGGAGGTGACGGGGTCCCTTCAGTCCAGAGAGCCCAGTGATTTTTGCCAATCTTAGACTCCATTATGATTCTGCAACAAAAAAGATACCCGAGGCACCAAAAAAAAAGTTAGGGCTCCGTACAAAGGACCTCTTATCGATGAAAGGGGGCTTCCTTGGCCTAAAGGGCCCCTATGACCCGATTTGGCCCCTCATGGGCGCAGTTCCGGCGACAACACCAGTACCCAGTGCTGCTGGGTCACGAGCCCAGCACCTTCCTCTGGCATACGTATGCTAAGATGAACTTGGTTCGGATGTCATTTTTTAGATCGTGAATTGGTTGCAATTGGACTGAGAAGGTGGTCTGTGTGGAAATGGTTTCACTCAGTCGCCACTGGGCTGTCGGTGCAATCAACCATATTTCAAAAAAGACGCAAGCATTCGTTTCATTAAGCCAGATAGCCGGCATATTACTAACATCTAGGACAAAGCAGACGACATCGCTGAAGCTTAAAACGACCGATTGTATCATACTGATCATTTACATCTCCCGTGTAAAAAAATAACTGCATGAGGTAATGACACGCATCGCTGAGAAGGAGTCGTGCAAGTCATGCCTTATAGGGTTTTGAGGGGAGAGGGGGAGAGTTTCAAAAATGCGTTACGTAAAATATGGATAGTCACTAAGGCAGAGACGTCGATATTTTTCTGGGGACGGGGCGGAGTTCATCGAGAACACATCTGAGAACACATCTGCTGATTCTTCACTTTCGTTCAGGATACATCTATGGAAAATATTAAAACAAAATTTCTAAGAGTACTTTGGCATGCTGGTCTCTGCCCTTGGCTGTGCCGTTGCCCGGAACTCCGAAGTACCAAAGGCTGCACGGCGCACGAGCCACGCTAGCGTCAAATGTCAGCGCACTCGGTCCGTTTGCTCACAAACCTTAGGTTTGGATCTTTGTCGCTAGATGTCTCTTTCCTCCTGATGGCGTGCTGGATGATTTCGGCGCCGCTCCGCCGATGAGGGTGGGCGGCCCGGCGCCGGCGCCGCCGGGAGCCATTCAGTTCCGGCCGACCGCTCGTGCGCGTGCCGTGACCGGGCGTGACCTAACCCGACCCGAGCGAACATGGAGCTGGAGCAGG
>NW_023596423.1:32500-61452 GCF_011947565.3 Pollicipes pollicipes
CACGCAGTGGCAGGCCAATATTCCAAGTTCTGAAATTAACACGAACTTTCGGATCGAGTTCCTCGCGACAAATCTAGATTACGCTGAAACACAACTTGATGAATCTATCCAGGTAAGAAACCTGAAATCTACCCCAAACTTGATGACTAGCTGATGGCCTCCTGTTTTATCGCCATGCGTGCAATTATGCGGTGATGTTTGAAAACAATGTTCCAGGCATGATTCGAACTTGATAATTCCCTGAGACTCAATTTTTTTTTATTTTGGCTTGTTTTGTTTTGTTTCTTTAGAAGAAAGACAATCTTTGGCAGATGAAAAGTTATTCCCGACTTTACATCCCAAGCTTGTTAAGTTTCTCACGGAAGAACAATATTATAGCACCACCATGCAGACATGATCGTGCTTTTGATTGAGCGGATGGATGCACATGATTCGTTCTGATGTTCATTCTGGCGTCTTCGTTCACGCAAAGTTGCGGAACGACGATATCGGAGCAGTAGTGCTCTGTGTGCGCGTTATGCTGATGACGTCAGGTGGATCTTCCCATCCCGTCTGCTCCGTCGTTCTCAAAACGCCCGTGGCTTAGGGAAAGACACACGTTCGACTTGCGCGTACAGTACAGCAGCATGCCTGGCCTCTTTCGCACGGCGCGTTTGCGTCCAATCACCAAAGTCCGCGCAGTGAAACTAAACAACTCCTTACGTCATGGTAAATGTGGGTTTACACGCGTTTGTCAGACATTTCTACGAACACCATGAATGTCAATCCGGTGTCTGCTGTGACAGGTGTATGGGGTCAGGCACGATGCTGGCAGGACCGTACGTCAATAGACCGCGGATTCAAAATTGCAGAGAGTTGATGCACTGTGATGTAATGTTGCCTGCACATATGTCACGCCGAAAACTGTCAAGACCAGAGTTGACGTGCGTGAATACTGGGGAGCTTAAGGCCCCGTAAAACGAGTAAAAACACATAAGGTCAGCTTGTTCCACCTTCTCCCACTTTGCTGTCCTTCTCTATCCGCACATTGCCAAAGCCTTAGTCCACGCTTCTGCCCTGCCCTTTTATGTCCCCCCGTCTAAGTGCTGTTTGGCTCGCCTTCATTCATACGGCCCATCGATCGGTCCCAGTCACGCCGCCGCCGCGACGTCGCGCTGGAACAGCCGGCGATAGCGCGGGCTGCATTCACACCGGCCTAGCCACGCTGCTCCATCGCTCACAATGCGTCATTAATACTCACGCCGATCAAGGCGGCGCGACGCCGTGGTTTTTGCCACCGGCGGCGCCAAGACAATCGATCCATCGATGTGCCCCCGGGCGGTGTGAAGCACGCCCGTCCATTCCTCTCTTTGTCCGGCCCCGCCGCCGCACCGGCGGGCATCGACCACCGCCGCCAGCCTCGTGCGTCGCAGGGCGTACGCGCGCTGGCGGATGTGCACCGGTGGCATCGCAGCGGAACGGGGGCGTGGGCTGGGCGTGGCCTTCTGCTGCGTCGTGTTCGATGTCGCCGGTGCCTGGGTGAGGCGGTTGTGTGTCAGGTTCCACCCTGCTGTCGTTTCAGCCGGGTCAGCAGTGGAACTGCTGAGGGAGGGGTGGGGGGGGGGGGGGGGGGGGGGCGTTGCGGGCCATCTCGCCGCCAGCAGCGATCAATAGTGGACGTCCGGGCGCGCAGCGTGGCCGCCGCACACGCACGCGGCGGCCCGCTGCGCCCAGCGCCGGCGCCAGCCCGGGGGCGCCTCACGCCCGGGAGCGAACCGTGTCCGAGAGCGACCCAGGCCTGACAACAAACCATACCCGGGAGCGATCCAAACCCGGGGGCGATCCACACCCGGAAGCATCGCGGGCCAGGGAGCCACCCACAGCTGGGAGCGAACCACACCCGGAGGCGAGCAGCGCCCCGGAGCAAAGTGTGCGCGGGAGTGGTCCGCACCCGTGAACGATCCACGCATCGCGTTCGCCAGCTTTGTGCGCGGGTAGCGGTCTGGTCTTCTGCCAAATTACCAGAGCGGTCGGATCGATAAGGGAGGCCGGGATCGGTAACTCTCGAATAAATAGTGGTCAGAAAGGTCATCAAAGGCATGGTTGATGACCCATAGTTTGGACTAGTTCTGGTCGAGGATCGCATTCGAACGGTCCACACATATCCCTAAATGTAAGGTATTGATTTGAGCTCGCACGACACCGTTCCAATGGCTGTATAATATCACACCACCGACGTTCTCACTCCGGAACTAAATTAGTCGTGATCAGGCATCGGTCGTTCAAATAGTTTGATGCTGAAAGTGCGGAAATGCGTGGCGTAGCATAGTGATTTAGGGTAAGTGATGCCGACATTGAACCCTTGCACCGAGTTATTCACTGAGATAGTTCAGTTGTGAGGCTGGTGGTCGGCCATGGGTAGGACCATGATTTAAATAAATTTGCCTGCGATGGAGTCAAGGATTTGACGCAGTTCCTGCGCGGAGTTGTGGTAATGCTTGCTGCACTGTATTGCTTCGGATTCAATGTCCCATGATACACCTTTTCTTTTTCTTTTTTGAGCTTTTCTGCTACAGGACCCTATTTTAACATTAATTGAGGGAAGGGGGAGCAAGTTGTGACATTGCAACCCACTGAGCACATGCGATGGGCAACCATATTTGCCTATGCACAAACGACACAATTTGAGCATCGGCCAGCCTAAAACTCTTTTACTAGCTAAATACTTAAACATGTGTACAGGGATGCCACTTTCTAAAATCGGTTGGAGGGCTGAACCAATAAAGTTGACCTTAAGTGCCCCCATATCCTGATTTCTGTCAGGATTTCGGCCACTTTGGTTTGCGCCCGCAATGATAACGTGATGATTAAAAAGAAGATTTCGTCTTGAAAAAGCACGATCCTTTGGGAAGTAGGTAGGTACCTCGAGTTTTCAAGTTAAGTGGCTGTAGTCATATAGCGTTTTGACGAAAGGCGAAACGCAAACATGATAATATTCACTTGTTAGACATTCGTCTTTTTTGAAGATCTGATTGTGGAAATAAACAAGTACTCAGGGAAAAGAGCTGCTATGAGGAGGGCTGCTCTGGTAGGCCCAATACTCGTTTCATCTTCAAACATGCTTCATCTTTGCGTTGCCTCGACATGATTGGGTGCTCCTCCAAGACAAGGCGGAGAGTGCAAAGAAATGTGCCCCAACGACGCAGCTTGCTGGTATAAGAATGCATCGCGGGCGGGCGACATGCACTTGTTATCAGCCACATGTCTTGCGCCCGGCACACAACCCCGATCATGCCAGCGACCGGGGGAGCCTTCCGGCACCCAGGGTATGCCAACTCTTGCGGTCTCAGCGTCTCCGCTAAACGTCAGGCGACACCAGAGCCAGCTGGGCTATTCCAATGGCTGAAGCGGCAGGCGGCGCCCTGCCCGAGGGGACGGGCCAGATCTGCCGGTGCCGTGATCGCATGTCACGGGCGCTCGCGAGCACGGCAAAACACAGGATGGCACCGGCACCGCCAGCCGGCGCACGTGAGTGATGATCCCGGCTCATGGAGGTATATCGTGGCGGTGCGGGCTCCGTACCACGCCAGACCAGCCACCAGTCGGGCCAGCAGGGCGCCTGCCGCGCGCCACACACCGGCACAGCAGGACAACGTGTGAACTGGGAGAAGACAAGGCTATCTTTTATGACTTGTTTTGATGTATGCATGCATTATTTATGTGTGTATAAATGTATGTTTAATAAACTTGGCCAATATTATTTTTTCAAAGTCGTTGGGGAGAGGGGTCTGTCCACCACGCATAGCGTGGTGTCCTCACCAAGGGACCCTGCATTATCCGCGACAGCTCTTACTGCTGGCCAGGGGACGGCGCCACGCGGCCTCCGCGCACTCCTCGGCACGCAGGCCTGGCGGACGCAGGGCCGCCGCCTCCCAGCCTCTCAGCCGGTGGCACGGCCATCTCTCGCCGCGTGAAAGCGAGCTCCAGCTAGTGGCGCTGCCCGGCTTGCAGTGTCGGCCGCCGCGCGCTCCGAGGTCACCGTTCACGCGGTGTAATCACATTTGGTCCAGCGGCCGGGCAATTTGGAGCCATCAGCGGCCGTTTGCCGTAGTTAGCGCACGGCGCGCGTGGTCGTCGGCGCCGGCGCGCCGTGACGTCACCGACGTGCCCGCGTGGCGCCCTGGGTTTCTCTCATTGGGATGCGGCGGCGGCGGGCTGCCCACACCGCGGCCCGGGCCGCCGACAGGTAGCGGACGGCGTGTCCGGCGCATTTTGATCCGCCACGCTGCGGGGGTGAAGCGGTGCGCACTCGCCGTGGGCCGCCGAGCTGCGCGCTCGGTGAAAGTTGCGGAGGGAGGGGGGAGTGAGGGGGCTGGAGGAGCTGAGACACCACTTACATTGTTTGACGATCGATGGCGTCAGTAAGTCAATTAGGGTCAGGGTCCGCTTGAAAGCCACCCTCGAGTCTGCCTGTCTGCGGTGGCCGCTTCATTCAGCTTTCAGAACTTGTGGCCGTACCCAATGATTATTGACTGCACAGTCAAAACACGGTTCGCTGCACGACTGCATGCCCCTATCGTCACATTTAACGTGGTGTCACGCAGTCAGACCTCACCCGTGCTAGTATTGACATCACTGTCAATGTTTTGGTGCCGTTGGCGCTGTTACTATCGGTGCCTGTAAGCACTGCTGTCAGCGTTATTGAAGAAACTATTTGTGTTGCCATGTGTCGGCGTAAGTGGCGTCCGTGTTGGTGTTGTCGGTTTGATGCAGATATCATGTCGACATTGATGTCGGTGTTGGCGGGTGCCTTGATTTCGCGGGTCACGATGTTAAAGTTGGGATCAGTGTTGGCATCGGAGATACCAATGGCATCACTTTAACAAAGGCACCATTGGCATCGTGGACCGCGTTGTAGGCAGTATTGGACAAGGCATCATCGCCGCATATAACCTAGCCTTCACATCCGCCCCAGCCGCCGAGGCATGATCTCACCACCCATCATTCCGGCCGCTACGGGCGCAGACGGCTTCAAAGAGCCTCTCCGCCTGCACCATGCCAGCCGGCCGTTTCTCGTCGGGGTCACGTCGCCTCCGCACGCGCGCCCGGCTAACTCGGCCCAACTGGCCGTCTGCCGCACCCTGCAGCAGCGCAGCTCAGTGTCTGAGGCGCGGCCGCCACGCTGACCTTCCCGCCGTCAGCGGTGCGGTGGGAGGGGTCGGCGCGGGGCGAGGCCGTACCAGCCGGCGGCGTCCCCTTCGGTCGAGTCGGGTCGGACCAGCCGCCGCCGCCGCCGCCGGCCCTCATCGGCCAGGTCAATTACATGCCGTAAATCTGGCGGCGTCGGCATCAGGCGATTAGCCGCCCCGGCCGAATCGGCTTCGGCGCGGTCGATAGCCGAGCACGGGTGGCGCGGGGCGCTCTTTCAAACAGGTGGGAAACGTATTCCGAAAGGCCCGATGGCTCCACGGTCCAGAAACCTTGAAAGATTCGTGATTCGTTGATTCATGTAGATGATGCCGGTATGCCACACAATTCTGTTAGCGCACTTCACAGGATAAATGTTTTCCATTCTTGAAATAGCCAGCTTGAAATAGTCTTGAAAAAAACGTCTTGAAATAGCCAGCTTTAGGGCGCTAATGACCGAACTCAAACGAATTTGTTCTTATCGCTCAGTTCCGCCACCCACGTCTTTCTCCAAGTGTGAGAAGCAATTTCAAGTTTGAACGTACGCCGAGCCTGGCCTCACCAAAGGCTCTGCCATTCTTGGCCAAGGCCACCGCCGAATCACCAGTAGTAAAGTTTTACCCTAGGTAAAAATGCAACCGCCTCTGAGGGAGCTTGACTAACGCATGCATTTATCCCAACCCCTTTTCTTCCGCAGTCCACTGTAAGACAGACCGCTAAGTAGCAACGGCACTGTAGGTACACTGTCAGTACTCAAATACACCGTTGGTACTGTCACCCGGACACCTCACTTGCGCACACTAGCCGTACCGTTAACCGTGTACCGCGTACAGCACACACGCAAAGACACCGTTCTCGGAACCTGCCCCAATAGATTGTGAGTGACCATCTCAACATTGGTTATTAGCACTGAGAGGTGAAACGATGGGCAGATGGACTGATGGGGCAGGAAACTCCACAAACAATGCATACCGATGAGCTCCCGTGGAAATCCATCGCGGCTGGCACATCAGATTGGCTTCGGCTGTTTACAGACAGAACGCATCGGTTCGACACTGCGTGTCGACGCTATTTCATGAAAATATATACTTGCCTGCGAAACGGCGGCAGGCCGAAATGAGTCCGAGCCTCAGCGGCCGGCAGACACGTTCCGATTGGTGACAGAAAACTTTACTGGTCATTAGAGGCACAATAAACAAACACCGCTCTGTTTTCTGAACGCTTTATTTAGAATTTGGATGGGCGAGTGAAGGGGACCGCGCCACTAGCCATTGCCAAGGGCGGCGCTAGCGTGACCGCTGCGGGGGTCATTGCGTGCTTGCTGACAGGTTCTGTTTCCTGCCGAAAACATCGAAACGTCAGCGGAGTTATTTCGTAAGCTGCGCGTGGCGGCCGACCGCCAATCAAGAAAGTGGCACTTTTTGGTGGCGTGATGCTAGCGGCTACCCATTGGTCCTGTGTACTGCGCAAGCGCTGCGATTGGTCCTGCGCAGCACACTGCGGGTGAGTTCGTCGTGTGTCTGGCTCGGAGCGTTCGATCGCGGCGTGGACTCGCGCGCCGAGATGGCGTGCTCGCAGATATAGATGCGATCGGACCGAACGTGCCGATAACGATATCGACTAGGCCAGTCGCGTGGGCGCTTCTTACTCATGCCCACGGTTATCGCACGCTGACAATGCCACGGGAGCAGGAGCGGCGCCGCCGGGGAGGAAAGAGGGTGAGGAGGAGACACAGCTAGGCCAGCAATGTCGAAATTTGACTTTACGCCATGACATCGCGCTGCACGACCAAACAAAACATGGCCTAAGATGCACGCGGCCTTCTTATCAGGCGTCATGAGGAAGTGACGATGCTCTTGCATGGGAGGACATGTTTTGGACTGATTCATCACGAAACACTTCATAGCTTTACATAGATTGCCAGCAGCGTTTGGCTGCCAACAGACCAATGGGCTGCAACACAGGCCCAACCTACTGACACTGCTTAACGGCTTCAAACTTCGGGCGCTGTTCTGCTGTGCAGGCTGCAGCGCGCCCCAACTTCCAACCGTCCTGCCGTCTCCCAGGCGCTCGTCAGTCTGTCCTTGATACGCTTTGAGTGAGCTAAACGTGTCGTGAATTAACCCGCGTTCTAATCAAACGAGACACCGCAGTCCTTGCGCCAGATGCCTGTTACTCGCAGGGCCCAAGTCTGCATGCTCGCGGGGCAAGGAGCGGGCCGAGGCCGAGCCGTGCGCAGCGGGCGGCGCACCGGCCAGGCCGGCCGTCTGGGGGTGGACCGCGTGCACTTCTCATCTCTTAATCGCCGCCTTTGTATTCCACTGATCGCGGCCTGGCGTGCGGCGCGAGGCGTTACCATACTCATTACCATAGCTGCTACACGCGTCTGCAAATAATCTCGCGACGATGAGCATGATTTACGGGCCCGGCTCGCCCTTCTCCTCCCGGCGCCCACCGATCAGCCAGCGCCGCAGCGCCAGGACGCGGGCACAGCCGACCAGCCACGCATATCTGTCAGGCTGCAGGCTGCAGGCTGCAGGCGGCAGGCGGCTGCCAGCCACCGTGTCGCCAGCAGGACGGCGTGGGCGGCCGCCGAGTCCGGGCCCAGTGCCAGCGGGGCCGGCCAGGCCGCTCCGCCGGACTGGCGGCGAGTCTGTGCTCGCAGGCCGGCGGCCAGTGGGGGTCAACACCCCACAAACGAGCGTCCAGCGCTCGCACTTTCGCCGCGGTGAAATGCGTATCGAGTGAATGATAATGGGCGCGCGACGCCTTAAGGAAACATCCAATGCACGAATCTCTCTCTCCCGCTCCGTCTCGTTCACTCTCGCTCGCCGGCTCCCATCAGTCAGCCACCCGTTCCGACCCCCGCCGGGCCCTCCACGACCGGCGTGTCACGTGCGCACTGTGCACACATCCGTGGCTGTGCACTGATACGGCCCATGCACGTCACGTCACCTCGAGTGCCGCTCTGGCGTTCCGGCTGCGGCCGCCCGGCGCCACATGTAAGCCGGGTTCGGTTACGGCCAGCGTCCGCTGCCCGGCGGGTGACGGAGCGTCACCACAGTGACGGGCCGGCGGTCTGGCGCGATCGGGCCGCGGAGGCTGCACATACCGGAGGTGACCCGGGCTCGCCCGGCCCGACAACCCCGCCGGCTGCAGCTGCAGAGTCACTGCACCAACGCCTTGTCGCTACACAGCCACCGGCGCCACCCGGGGCAGTGTAAATACGCCGCCCGGCCGGAAGGCGTGAGCGAGGGGGCGGGTGGTCCTCCGCTCCCCGGCGCGTGATCTCATCGCGCCCCGCGGCCGCACGAGGCCGCTCGCCCACGTCTGCGCCTCAGCCCGCGGCCACAATTGAGCTGACCACGGCAAGTGGCCGCGCGTGAGGCGCCGCGCTTGCCGCATGGGGACCGGAGGAGACGCGTCCGGTCCCGCCGGCGGAGGGACCGCCACCGGAGTCCGCGCCCATCGCGCCCGAGCCGGCCGCAGCCGGTTATTGTTTCCCGGTGCGGGCAACAATAAACAGCCGGGCAGCCGGGTCAGCCCGCATTGCGGTGATTAATTCACCGCGCCGGCGGCCGCAGGGCCGGCGTTTCTACGCGCCGCTCTGCATTAATGAACTCCACGGCGTGCACTCGAATAGCCTGACGGGAAGCCGGCAACCGCAGCGTCCATGCCCGTCAGCTCATCTCGCGCTAACGCACCCCCGCTGTGGGCAGCCGGCGAGCTTCAAGCGGACCCACAAACCGTCAATTCACGAACCTGACGCCGCGACACGACTGCATCACACCGCTTCCGGCCTGTCGTGACGGGCACGTACGTCACCGCTGCGACCGGCTCGCGCCAACGTCCGGCACGTGCAATTGACGTGGGCACTACTTGGCAGCGTTTGGTGCCACAGATTTACCTCGCGGGACGGTCTGTGAGGCCGGCGGCCGCCTGGCGGGCTCCGCCGCTGGCGGGAACCCGCGCCGCCCGACGCACCAGTGAGAGCGAGGCGGTGCCGGTAGCCGGGGGCGGCGCGGGCGGCGTCTGACCTCTGACCTGGCCGCCATGTCCGTGTCGCCGGGCGGTCTGCAGGCGGACGCGATCGCCGAGGAACCGGAGGAGTGCTACACGGACGAGGCCGAGGAGGGATACTTGGGCCTCGGCGAGGGGCTGTACGAGGGACTCGGCGAGGACGGGGTGTGCGAGGTGGAGGAGGGGGACGAGGCGGCGGCCGAGGAGGTAGTGAGGAGTCCAGGCACGTCGAAGATCCCCGTTTGGGTGCGCCCTAAAGGTACGTGGCGGGCAACGTATTGGTGAATCCTTTGAAATAAGAAATCTCACCGCAAGCGGTTGGGGCCTTGAGGCCATAGGGCCCAACAGGTGCATATTTTGGCACTAGGTCTAAGACAGGAACCTTGTAACTTATATCTTGTAAGGAACTTGTAACTTGGAAGGTCCTAAATTACCGTTGGATTACCACGAACTTTTTTACGAAGCGTTTTCCTTATTACTAATATTCCGCCAAAACGCAGATGTAGCCGACAAGGCTTTCGCCACGAAATTGATCATGATGATCGAAACAATATTGGAAAACATCCGTTTTGCTACCCGTGATGACCGGCCATGGCCCCAGCTAACTAAACACAGAGCTGTGCTGAGCTGCGCCATTTCGCCATTTTCCACGGAACACGGCGCAGCGGTCTTGGCAAACACAACCGACACGCGCTTGCGGTATCCAGATGTTTGCAATCCAGCCATCCAGCACATAGCTTAAATCTTATGCGACTTAAGCGGACGGGACGGCAGCGGGAACGTTCCAGTCGGCTTATTTTTGGATGAATACCGATCGCTTCACATCCATGACCTGGACGCTGATGTAAGCTACGGCCCCGTGACATCAAACACGGCGCCACGTTCGCTCGCCAACTTCGCAGCGGGCCCACTACTTCCAGTTGACGCCCTCCAACAACGCGTAGCTGAACCGCATTAGCCATGGCGCGCGGGATCGTTACAACTTTTCACTCTGCGAGACCGCGAGCTCTACAGTCGCGGTCGATGCGACCGAGGTCAGCTGTTCGACAGACTGCTGGTCAGTGTAGGGGTGAAGGAGTCTGCCTCAGGTCCAGCGGCGATGGAATCATGTAGGGGTGGAGGAGTCTGCCTCAGGTCCAGCGACGATGAAACCAGCTGGACCTTTCATTGTGGCTGTTTCTGATTTTATACCACAACTTCACAATTTTTCGATTTCTCTATACAGTTGCCCTGGCTAGTGCCACTGCGGACAAGTCAACGCATTACGTGACTGCTTGTCACTTCGGGTGGATAGTATTTCCGAAAAAGGTTAACTTCTACAGTCGGACTAAAATAAAACCGGCGTTTCGGGAACGATGCTGCACGTCCAGGGCGACCCACTCGCTGGGACGGGCATGGGCCTAGCTCCCCTTCCCTGTTGATTCGCCTGACTGCACCGGCTGACACGGATGCCGTGGCTGCACTGGGTGCGGGCAGCCCTTGTGACGGCGCCCCGAATCGGAGGCGGTATCCGCGCCTGATGGCCCGAGCAGGTCGTCGCCGCCCGTTACGGTGACAGGCGCCGCTCGTCCTCGGCGGCCAATCAATGTTGCATGGTCCTCAAATCGACCTCCTGCTGACGCAACGGTGCCCAGCTTTCCACCGCGAGCAGCTGACGGCCGCAAACATGTGCCGGGGAAAAACTGATGTTTATATATGCATCAAGACGCGTCAGGTACGTCACCAACGTCCGGCACGTGTCAAAATCTGCATTAGGAAATCCGCGTATCCCGCGTACATCCAAAGTTTTCACTGTTGTACGTTCATATAAGCGGGCGTACTTTCACAAAATGAGTTGGGAGGGGGGGGGGGGGCGGCTGAACAGTGAAAAATTACTAAACCAACCCCCAACATATGGCAACAAACGGGTTTCCCCCCAGATGAGGCCCAATTTCGTCCCAAAGTTGGGAGTATGTTGGAGCCCATGTCTGGAGGGACCGAAGCCCTCGAACTAAGTGGAGAGCAACATCCCTATATATATATATATATATATATATATATATATATATATATATATATAAGAAATGTGCAAGGAAATATGCGAGGCACGGTGAAGTGATATTTCCTCACAATTGCAAAATGCATAACTGCGGTTTTCGTGCCTAGTTTCCGGTCGAAGATCCGAGGGTGTTCATGCAACAAGCCCTCATAGGCTCAACGACTGCTCATGATTCCACTAAATTTATCACGTAGTTATGCAGGAGCTGCAAACCGCGAACAAAGCTGCAATGCACACTGGAACTTAGACCAATTCAGGCCACTGATAGACCAGATGCCAAGCAGTCACATTGGCGCATGCTCGGCTAGCTCGCCGGCAGTTTCGCGGTCATGAAACGGCCAGGCTGGCAGCTCATTTCGGCTGTGGGCGTCATTGAAGCGATAGAGTTTGTAGTGATCACTTTAACAAGTTTAATAGACGCTTGACCGAATGCTTTGCAGAAATAGCTTTGGGATCAAAGTTCTTGCCAACCGGTAGCTTACTGCGATGACCTCTATCCTGACCCCATCACCCGCAGCAGTGCAATCCCAGTGGGTCTGATAGTTTCGACCGAAGGATTTTAGCGTGTCAGGTAATGCCATTAAGCGGCCGCCCTGTGCCAGCCTAGCCCTGTTACGACCCTTTCAGTGCGCTGTCGCAGACCAGCTAAGATATACAATATGAACAAGTCATAAAACAACAGTTAAACGGCAACGACAAAGTAGCGAGAATTAACGAGAATGAGGGTGCACCGTCACTGGGATGCGAACCCACATAGGCCACTACCCCTGAAGGCCAGGTGTTTCCCGCGCCGTAAACAGCTGAGTTGCGGACACACTGTTGTTTAGCTGGGAAGGTTTAGCTAGCTCCATGTGCGGTTTAGTGAAAGCACGGAATATTTGCTATTGGTAATACCAGCGACAACAGGATTTAGGCCGTTTGCATGGTCAATGTGCAGCCGAACGCATAAAAGCAGGTTCATATGAAGATGCAAATACATGTAGTAACTGGCGACCCAGTATGCGAGGAAACGTTACTGCGCAATTTTTAAAGAATGCAATAAGTGCTAAGTAGCGTAAATTGTGTGTTTGAAAGCTACGAATGAAGCAAAAATCTTCATACCCACCCACCTACCCATGTGGTTTGTTTCGATCATAAACTACCTATCCTCATATTCTGTTTACGACCTCTGCTTCTCAACTGTCCATATTGCGATGCTGCTTGAAACATATATTCACTTGTCCATGACTGCTGCCAACTCAATAGCAACTCGCGGATCAAAAGTTCTCCATGTTTCGTAGTTCCCAGCATGCTCAGCCTTCCTGCTTCGAAGCTCCCGTTGCTATGAATATGCAGGTATCAATAGATTGAAAAAAAACAAATGCTTCGTGCGTAGGGTCAGAGCAAGAGCTTACAGGTGTTGTTTCTCAGCTTTCAGAATCATGCAGTGCGGTGCGAAAAGCAACGATTGGCTTAAAAAAGCTAATCGGACCATACTTTAACGTCGGGCTGTTTCTGAAAGTTCCTAATTGCAAACGTCCGTAGGTAATGGGTGGCGGGCGATTCCTTGTCGGGTCTGCTGGGTGGCAGTTCGCGTGACCACGTGGGCGGACGTCAGCGGGACAGCTGCACTAGGGGGCGGGCACCGGCGTAAAGCGGGGTGACGGTTCACGCTGCTCCAACCCGGCGAAGTTGAGTCTGTTGGAGACCCGCCGCCGGCCGCTGGATCTCCGTGTCCGCTTCTAGCTGTTGTGGTCGGAGGCGGTGCCGTGGGCGACGGCAAGCGCACCCTGTTGTCGGTGCCATGGAGAGTCGCTGGCGCCCCCTGCCATCGTCGGAGCCGGAAGGATAACACGCGTCGGCCGCCGCCGGCTGCCGCTTCGATCGATCTGACTGACGCCAGGGCGGCGTGACTATCGCCATCTATGCGCCGAAGCAAGAACCAGTGGTGTGGAGGTGGCGGGGACGATCGCCGCTCCTGGGTGGTACCGTTCGAAAGTTCTCAGAGCGTGGTTAGCGTAAGCCGGGCCCCATCTGGCCGTGCCGTGACTGAGAAGGAAAGACGTAGCGTTGCCAGGTAACCGGGCTGTGAAACCGGCGTGTTCAGGGCCCTGCCGGTCGATACTGGCGTTTTCGCTCACACAGTTACCGTTGATTGCCGCGGGGAATGGTAAGACGACTTCGGATTGATTATATAGAGAAGGACATGCAGTGGCAGATGCGTTTGGACGCACAGTGCCTGCGCATAACATGACCTAAACGTACGAAAAGGGCACATGGTACCCATTTACACACCTATTTTCCACAAATGAGTTCCAGGACAAGGGTGCAAGTTATGAGACAATCACAATTTGATTTTGCAACGTTAACCTCTCCAAAAAAAACAGCACTTCATGATATTCCGCACGACTGCAAACACGTGCCTAAATCAACACACATTACAAAGGCGCCCTGCAGCTAGGCAATGCTCGACTTCGCGCTGGCGTTCCCGCAGTCCGTCGGCTTGAGCCGGTCACGGGTGCGGGCTTTACACTGACCGGCTGGCGCCGGGAGCCATGATCGACTCGGTCCACAGGCCAATATAGCCGGCAATCGCCTGCTCGATAAGACCGGTCAATGGCCGCTCGAGAAAAGCAGCTCGAACTGCCTCATTGCGCCAGGATCGGGACCAGGAGCCGG
Source organism: Pollicipes pollicipes (assembly GCF_011947565.3). NCBI lineage: Eukaryota > Metazoa > Arthropoda > Thecostraca > Pollicipedomorpha > Pollicipedidae > Pollicipes > Pollicipes pollicipes. The sequence goes on from NW_023596423.1 coordinate 46,383, forward strand.
GAGCCGTTAGCCGGGAGGTACGAGCTGGGAGCTGGGAGCCAGGAGCTAGGAGCTCGGAGCCGAGAGCTGGGAGCCAGGAGCTGGAGCTGGGAGCTGGGAGCCGGGAGCCGGGAGTTGAGGGCCAAGGTCTGGTGGCTGGGAGCTGGGAGCCGGGGGCTGGGAGCCGGGGGCTGGGAGCCGGGAGCTGGGAGCCGGGAACTGGGAGCTAGGAGCCGGGAGCTGGGAGCCGGGAGCCGGGAACCGGGAGCCGAGAGTTGAGGGCCGGGTCTAGTGGCTGGGAGATGGGAGCGGGTGCTGGAAGCCCGGAGCTGTGAGCCGGGAGCCGGCAGCTGGGAGCCGGCAGCTGGGAGCCGGGAACTGGGAGCTGGGAGCTGGGAGCTGGCGGCCGGGAGCTGGGATCAGGGAACTGGCAACCGGGAGCAGGGAGCCGGGAGCCGAAAATCGGAGCCGGGAGTTGAGGGCCGGGTCTAGTGGCCGGGAGATGGGAGCGGGGGCTGGAAGTCCGGAGTGGGCCGGGAGCTGGGAGCTGGGAGCAAAACTGAGAGCTGGAAGCCGGGAATCGAAAGCTGGGAGCAGGGTGCCACAGTTCAGGAACTGGGAACTAGGGGTCTGGAAGCACGGATATGGAGCGGAGGGCTGGAAGCCAAGACACGGGTCTGGAGGCTGTCTAAAGTCGCTTGGCCCACTCGGAGATCGGCGTCGTTAACACCGTCCTTCAGTGCGTTTGCTTGGCCTGGTTCACTGGTCTGGCTTGACGTGGCTTGGCTGGATTCGCGTGTTCTGCCCCGGTCTGTTCCGGTCCATAGTGATCGGATAAGGTGTATTTGGTTTGGTGTGTTCTGGTGTAATCTGGTGTGATGTGATGTGGCAATATGGTGTAGCCGGAGGCCGGCGTATATATATATATATATATATATATATATATATATGTATATGTGTGTGAATGTGAGTGTATGTGAGTGTGTGTATAAAGATATGATCAATAAAGGTGGCTATATACCAGGTGCATCGTGCTAAAGAGAATGCCGTTTTTTGCAAAATCTGCTTCATGTTCATATGGTTCCAACTAAACTGTCTAACCATATGACAGCCAAAAGGCCTCAATGCGTTCGAAGTCATCTTTTTTACGCGGCGTGGTGTTGCTAACGCCGGCGTCAAATACCACAACAAAGGGGGAAGTATTGACGATTACTGAGACGTAAGCGCTGCTTCTTTCATTTTTCGCCGTCGCTGAGTGAGCGGGCCGTCCTGTGTCAATTCGCCGTCGCTGAGCGTACGGGAGCTGTCCTATGTCAGCTCGCCATCGCTGAGCGGGTGCGGGCTGTCCTGTGTCAGCTCGCCATCGCTGAACGGGTGCGGGCTGTCCTGTGTCAGCTAACCGTCACTGAGTGGGCGTGGGCTGTCCTGTGTCAGCTAACCGTCACTGCGCGAGTGCGGGCTTTCCTGTGTCAGCTAATCGTCACTGAGCGGGCGCGGGCTGTCCTGTGTCAGCTAACCGTCGATGAGCGGGCGCGGGCTGTCCCGTGTCCGCGAAGTGAACAATGCTACGAAAGTCCTGAAGCTTGATCGTCACCTGCAGACGTCCAGCACACTGTCTGTGTTTCAGCTGAGTGTTTCGGCAGCAGCCTGTGGGCTGGTGCGGTTGTGGTGTGAGTGTGGTGGTCTTGCTTGTCTATAGCTTGATCGTCACCTGCAGACGTCCAGCACACTGTCTGTGTTTCAGCTGAGTGTTTCTGCAACCTACTGTGGGCTGGTGCGGTTGTGGTGTGAGTGTGGTGGTCTTGCTTGTCTATATCCTTTGCAAAATGTCGGCATTTATACACGTGCGCATCAGCATGGAAAAATGACATGCGGGAGAGAAGCCCATGTTTCCGGCGCCCGCCCCGCCCCCACACCCCCCCCCCCGCTATCGCTTGCGCTGTTGGAACTGCAAACATTTTTACTGGACGGCCTCTACTAAATAACCTCGTGCAGCGCATCATTAGGGCGCAGCTTGGTCGCGGGACTGGGTCGAAGTATTGACGTTATCGAACTTGATATGCATTGTTCTTAAATGATATGAACACTCGTAAATACAGACGGCGTTTAGAGGGTTCCACTAAGGTTTGTTTAGGTCATTTACCAGGATCCCTTTCGCATTATGCGCTGTGCATCACTGTGCATCATTCTGTGCACCTTTTCAATAGGAGGAAGATGATAATTATCAGGCGTGCGTTATTCTAGCCTTTGTCTTTAAAACTCCCTTAAAACCAGGATGCCTCGAAACACGTGGTGACGTCATCGGTTTTGTAACTGACAATTCCATCTCCGATAGAGAATAAGACGCTCATGCACTACGGCAAACAATGTTTTAGCCTTGTGGGCGTTGCGTGTTGGTATGCTCGGAATATTCGACGGCAAGGTTCAGCTCGAATTAAATGGCGTGGTTTCTTATCATTGGTAAGCATTTCAGGCCCCGGCTGATACTCAAACCAACCGCAAATTCCAGTAGTCTGACACGCTGCCACCCACTCCATCTCGTCTGGCAACCAACCAGAATGCGGCAACGTAGTGACCGCAAAATGCCTTACGTCACTGTCACCACTTCAGTACAGCATAGGGGCGCGGAAATCGGACCAGATCAGGGGGTGGCGAAGGGAAAGACTCCAGCTACCTGACGGTTAAACACTGACCCTACCGGCGTTTTCTGGAAAGAAAGCACCAACGAATATTATGCCCACCCTAGCTTTGAAGAACTTCCATTGCCCCCGCTTCAACAGATCAGGTCTGCTTTTTAGCGCCATGCTCGCGATCCGCGGCGGTACGGGGCCCGATCCGGCGGGTGCGTGCCGCACCGCTCCGTCTCCCCGGCGTCTGGCACGAGGGTGACGGCCGGGAGCGCCGCTGGGTGCCGTGATCCGGACAGCTTCCGATCGGACCGTCGCGCCGCGCCGTGGCTCCCAGCGTCGGTGCAGGCGGCGCTGCCGGTATCGACGGCCGTCGCCGTCGGATCCGGCCGCCCCGGGCCAGCGTCACTGCGTCTGGCACGTTGCCAGGGCAGCGGCCGGCCGCGGAGACCGGCTCCGCGCGCGGAGCGAGCCGCCCTCGAGGTAGCCACGGGTGCCGACGTAGCCCCCCCCCCCCCCGGCCGCGTCGGCGTCATGGAGCGCGCCACCCTCGAGATGGCCGCGGGGTGCAGACGGAGCCGCCGCGCCGACGCCGCGGGGGGGCGCGGAGCCCGAGTGCACACAGCGGGGTGTGCGGCAAGTGCGCACTCACTGCGAGTCACGGGATCAAAGCACACGCAACAACAGGGCACTCAGGGTCAGGGCACAACACACACACACACAACAACACACACACACACACACACACAAACACACACAACACACACACACACACACACACAACACACACACACACACCACACACACACACACACGCACAACACACCACACACACACACACACACACACACACACACACACACACACACACCACACACCTACTCACACACACACAGTGCAAGACGCAAAGTCAGAACACACATACATGGTGTTGGAGCCGGAGTCCGAGCAAACACATCGGTGGGAAACAAGGGGGGCACACACTCGCTGCAGGGCACGACGTCTGCGACGTCGAGTCAGACGTCTGCGCAAGGCTGGCACGCGCCTCACCCAACGTTACTTAGGCTCACAGGCGGACCAGTTTCGGTACTGTTTGTGCCGTTGGGTCCTGTTGGGCCTGTCGGTATTATTATTATGATGGGACACTTGTCATGCATTGGTTGGACGTTGCAAGCCCATTAACCGTAGATGGCCAATCTTGATTGGTGAAGCGGAAGTTAAATTGCACTTATGTGGTGAAAACTTCGTCAGTCTACTTACCCTTCCACTGCCGAACCAGGGTCTCCATGGTATAATTAGCACGCTGCGCAGCGCTGCACTGGGAAATGGAACGAGCCTGTGAAGAAATTAAGGTGTATCATTTGGACTTTGAAGCGCAAACATGCCCATCGCAGCCAAACAGTGGAATGCTCATAGGTGACCCGTGTGCGTTTGGGTAATATTTTTAAAAGACCAGGCCATGTAGTCTACGTCACTTCCAAAAATAGCTTCGCCTGGTAATACTGGCATGAAGTGACTCAAACGCTGTGTCAACAGCGCTACCCTATCTATTTTTGTCGACGAAATCAGAACGGTTCAGTCTGAGAAAGGTGATGACCTGTTTCAAACCATGACATAGCGCAGGTGCTTGCGGGAATGTGCCAGCGGCTAATAACGAACTTTATTTACGGCACGCCACCGCACATGGTGGATGCAGGCAGGGAAGGGACCATCGCTAACAAGTAGATAACCCCATTTCAGATTCGTTACATTCCTGTTATTTATTGCTTTGTTATCTGGGAAACCGATGTTTTATGTGACACTTGTGGTGTGACTCTGCCGCGGTTCGTCAAGGAACTGTCTGGGTAGGGACCGCACCTATCGCTGGGTGTCATCGAGCACGTCTGGACGAGTTCCCGTTGCTTATGGCAGATTCGGAACCTGCAGGTACAGGACGAGGGGCGTCTCGCTCTTTGCAATGGCTATTTTGAAGGCTGGAACAAATGCTCTCGCGCGTAATCAGAGGTACATGACGTGCTCGGCGTTCTGCAACCTCATCTCGCAGTAATACAGTGAGCAGGGAGGAGGGTGGGGAGCCCTCAGAGTGATGGGTCCCCGCCCCACCAGCCAACTATACTGGGCTTAGTTCGCCCACTTTCCGGGCAATTCCGTCATGCATCGATTGCCGGCTGGTCCCTATTGAGTGGCCTTGGCTGGGCGGGCTGGACCGGCCAGGAAGCCGTGCGAGGCTGCGCCGCCGCCGCCGCCGGAGGTCACTGCCCTCGGCAGGTGACGGAGGCCGGCAGCGGAGCTGGGAAGCCCTCCGAGCGCCGGCGTTCGGAGAGGCCGCCGCGCCGCCGCCGCGGAACCGGGCACAGACGCGGTGTCGGCCGGGATGCCTGGCCCCAGCCACGGATCGACCCGTCCCAGGCGCGCAAACACGGTGCCGGAATGCGGCCGGCGGCGGCGTTGCCACAACCGAGGCGGCCTTCGGACGGGAGGCGCCACACTGGCCCCCTGACCGGCCGCTGACCCGCCGGCGGCGCCGCCCGGTGGCCGGTCGGGGACGAGGCGTCGCCGCCGGCCGCCCGCCCACCCGCCCGCCGCATCGATTACCTATGGCATGCATGTGAACGCGGGAATGCGCGGCATGCGGCCCCAAGTCCCGGCGGCGCCTCGGGGGGGGGGGGGGGGGGGGGCTAGAGATGGGGGAGGAAAAGGGAAGGGCGGGGGTGGTGAAGAACTGGTGTGGTGTCGGGCTAGATCTGGGGCCCTCGCTTTTACTGGGAGTCGGTGTGAAGATGGTGCCGATACCGGTCGCTTTAGCAGATCCAGTTTAAGACAGCCCGGACTAAAGGGTCCCCAGTGTATGAAGCTCGAAGAGTGTGGAAGTTAGTTCCCAGAATGCGTAAGCCGGATAGAGCGAAAGTTAGCTTCCATTGCGCGTAGGTTGGAGAGTGCGAAAGTTAGTTTCCATTGCGCGTAAATCAAGGAGTACGGAAGTCAGCTCCCGAGTGCGTAGGTGGGAAAGTACGGAAGTTAGTTCCCACTACACGTAGGTCGGATAGTTTGGAAGTTAGTTTTCAATGCACGTAAGTCGGAATTCGTGGAATGTAGTTCCCGGTGTGTCTAGGTGGGATAGTGTGAACGTTAACTTCCAGTGTGGCTAAGTCGGAAAGTGCGGAAGTTGATTCCCAGTGTATGTGGATCGGATGATGTGGAGGATATTTCCCAGTGCGCGTACGTCGGATAGTGGGGGATATTTCCCAGTGCACGTACGTCGGATAGTGCGGAAGGTATTTCCCAGTGTGCGTACGTCGGACAGTGCGGAAGGCATTTCCCAGCGCGCGTACGTCGGAAAGTGCGGAAGGTAGCGCGCGAGTCGTGTGGTGTTCTCAAACTGAAGTGAATGTTCACATGCCATTTGACGCGACATGGACGCATCCTGTGCAATTTCAGAACCGCACTCTACCTGCCAACCAGCTTTGCACCTCTAAAATGCCCTTCTGACCCTGCTATCTGCCTGGCGGCCGAGATGCGGCGGACACCCGGCTGAAGGCGGTGGTTGTGCAGCGTCTCACACTCCAAAAGTGATTGTGGGCTCCAGGATAGCTTGGGATTTTTACAGCCTTGTTTCCCTGCATCAGTGTTGGCGTAACGTCACAAACTCTTGTTATTGGGTCCCGAGGACCACCGAAGTGTAAACAGTGACACCTGTGCAGCGAACGTTCTTGACGACTTGGGGTCGGTGGTAGGAGCGACCTCAAAGCGCTTCCTGACTGTGCTGGCCAGCTCGCACCCGCCGCGCTCTCAAACTTGTGCGGCCACTCCCGAACAGGACGGAACAGTTAATCGACACGTTGGCGGTAGTAGTTGGGGTGTAACGTTCCATCCACCGAATTATTATATCCGGAATTATTCATATCCGGGCCCTTCCGCGTCGATGCAGCTGGAAAGCCGGCGTTGCGCCGGCCCAAATTTCGTGTAGGAACTGTTCTGAATTTTTACCTATGCATCGGTTGCTCTTGATGTTGGAAGGCACATGTCTGTGTCTGATTGGAGCTGTTGGCGCACAGTGCGGACGCGACAGTTTTAATCCAGCTTCGGAGGCCGGTTCTGCGCATGGGCCACCGCTGCTTGTCATTTACTAAAAATGGCTAATCACCACGGTAATCGCTGCCTGCTGTTCAGGGCGGAGGAAACACGTCCATGACCGAGTTCAGGCAGCTTTTGTCGGAGCTGACCACTGTCTGCTTGGCTAGGTAACACGGAAGCCCTTCGGTCTCCACGGAGCTTGGGTCTGACTCAACCGACGCCAAGCCCAGAGCTTTAGCCGTAACAAGCTTGGTCTGAAACGGCCGCGGTCAACCCAGCGAGGAGCGTCCCTGCCCAGCTGGCTACCGGCAGTGTCAATACCATGTCATCCCCCGACTCACTCAGCATTTAACAACCCAGCGAGGAGCGTCCCCACCCAGCTGGCTACCGGCAGTGTCGATACCATGTCATCCCCCGACTCACTCAGCATTTAACAACCCAGCGAGGAGCGTCTCCGCCCAGCCGGCTACCTGCAGTGTCGATACCATGCCATCCCCCGATTCACTCAGTATTTAACAAGCCATTTTCTTATCCGTCTTCCCAACCTCCAGATCGTCGTGGTGTTTTTGCTGACGTACGCAGCCATTTTGCGAGATGGTGACCTTGACGACCTCTTACTGAGAAGGGGTGTCACATGCGCCCCAACATGGGCACACATTGGCTTGGGTCATACTCGGTACCGCTACGTACCTATATGATGGTGCAATCGCTCTTTATCGCCGTCTCGTTACATAGATGATGTATAAACGTAAATTAATAAATAAATCAATATATATATATATATCAGTAGTCCAAGTTATTTGCGAACCCGAACAGACTCTTATAACGTTTTTTTTTGTTGCAATGGCCAAGTTCACAAGGTTTGTTATTGGTTTGTTCGTTCGTTTGTTCGTGTTTGGTCGATTGGCATCCCTCAGCGAAAACCAAAGATGCGGGCCGTATTCAGCGCTACACGACATGGATTATCTCATATTTTACATAAAAACCAGCCTCAAAGCGAAGCGAGCGTTGTTTGCGCAATGCAGCGATTTCGACAAACAACCCTCAAATCATTGACCAATGTGTCGTTGGCATGGGTCACAATGTGTCCTCGTTGAATGTGCAGACATAGAAATACAACCTCAACTGTATAATATATATATATTATAATATATATATATATAATAATATATATATATATATATATATATCATCTTCTACAGTTCAGCTGCAGTTTCTTCTGCTCACAACCTGTATTAACGTAACATCAGCCTCTGAATCACCTAACCCGCCTGAATCCACCGAGGCAAGTATAATGCCACTCAGGCTCCATGTTCAGAGTCCACCACACAGACGACAGCCACCTCGTCCGGCTCCCAGGTCACCATCACCTTGTGGGAGTCGCACGACCCTGACGTGACCTATTATTCTGGAACCCTCGGCCGACCCCTCTTCCGGCCACGTGATCTCCGCTCACCAGCTGATCGCGACGTGAGGAGGGCATCAACCATACGGGCGATACCGACTGATCGTAGCAGCCTCCAAGCAGGCCCGACGCGAGTCACAACACCACAATACACATGTGTACCTGGCCAATATACGGTCGAATCGAGAGAAAACAAGTTTGTGATGTAGTGGAATGGATAGAGGCCTTTAAGGACAGCCCGATATGTTCATTCGTTATAGTCGAGCTTCTTTCAGCGAAAAATGAGACATTATGCCTTTCAAATAAACATGCGTGACACCCAGCCAAGTATGGGCTGCGCCTTGTGTTGCCATTTGAACACGCGTGGGGCGCGTCGCAATGCAAGTTTCCCGTCCGTCAGAGCACATGACCGGCGCTTGGGGGTGCCCTTTACGCGTCCGTAGGAAGGGGGGGGGGGTTCCGCTGCAGGGGCTTATCCAAGGATCATGGATTGGGGGACGCAGAGGCGATGCAAGCGAAGAAGTTTTTAAGCTCGGCTTCGGCACATCCACGCTGTCCTTAAATCGTAGCTCTCCTTGGTTACATGGCGAAGTTACCCTTAACGGGCGTGTTCGCTATCCTCGAAAGACTGTTGGTCTCGGCGTGTGGGGGAAGGGGAGGGGGAGGGAGAGGGGAGGGGAGGGGAGAGAGGGCCATTTGAGTTGAGTTTTAGTTTTCCCGTCGCTGAGCTCCCAAATCCGCCAGCATTGGGAGCTCAGCGACAGGAAAACTATGATAATGTCACGCTCAATATTTTTTTGGTGTTTTTAAAGTGAAAACTTCCAGTCGGCAATTCACTATATTATTCATATTATGTTATGTTTCGCCCGAGATCGTAAACGTGCTTATCTTGTGTGACAGCAACCTTGCTGCTGTCCATGACATCTAAAAGTAATCTGACGACACAGCGGGTTTCTTATCTTTCTTTTCACTGAAATCGCCACTATCGCAAGATTTGGCCGGTTGATATGCTCTGCCAAAGCCAACTGCACGGAGCCGGGATCGGCGCGGGAGTCCGTGAATTGGCTCGAGTTCTGTCTGATTTATTACCAACCTGATACCGAAGCGATCTTTGTTCGCGCGGTGTAGTGATTTCGACGACCAAAACTTTTTTCATCAGTGTGACCAATATGCCGCCGGTAAGAGTAACAATGTCGTCTCGAGCAATGTGTGGCCAAAGAAATGTAATCGTAAAGGTCATAAGCTGAGTCTTAGCTTATGCATCCTGCGGCGCAAGGGCAGCTGTGAAGGAAAACAAGAATTTCCAACCGGGCGTCTGAAAATAGAAGATGCATCTCTCCCAGAGGCAGGAACATCGAAGGCCTGCCAGCTGGTGTCTGGCATGGAGAAGGCACCGCTTGCGGTTCCCATGCATGCATTCCAGAACGAATTCAGAGAATAGCGTCACTTGGAGCTCCTGAAGCTTTCGCTGGCAGGGAAAGCACCGTCACCCGCACCGGCAGCGCACGAGCGGAGCGAGGCGGCGCGGAGCGCCAGGCGGACCTCCAGCTCTGACCAGGAGCGCAGCCAGCTGGCTGAGGCCGACCAAACCAGCGGCGGGACCGGACCACCAGTCGGACGAGACCTGCGCCGGAAGAACGGCCTCTGTCGAGATGAGAGCAGCGCCAGCAGCCAGCCGGCCGGCAGAAGTGGCGCGTCGTGGCCGGCGCATCGATCGCCTCCTGACGTCAGTGGTCGGTGGCTGCATTCCTGGCGGCCGCGGGTGGCGCCGACCGCACTCCGCCCTGGGGCTCGCCGGCCGCCGCACCGTCGCCACAGGTCACGCCAGGTCACGGCGCCGCTCGAGCTGTGCCGCCGCCGCCGCCCAGTGGTCCCGTCCGCCTCCCGTGTGCACGCGTGAATGCTGCGCACCAGCCGCGCACTTGAGCACAGTAGCACGCGCTCTGTATGCATGCGCGCACAGGCTTGTTGGCGTGCTACATGCACTCGTGGGGGAAATGAGCTGTTCACTGTACATGTGCCTGCAGCGTGAAGGGCTAAGGCTTGACACTTGAGGTTTTGTTGTTGTTCCTTGAGGCGTCTTGTGTCGCACTTCGAGTGCAACAGAGCTGGAAGAATATTTCCCATAATGGACGCGGCAACATGAGGTAAATAATATAATTTGTCACGTGTGGCCCATAATGAAATATTTTGTTAAATCTTTGCCGGTTGCTTGTTACAAGATAACAGATAAGCACATCATGGCTCGTGAACAACGACTGAGCTTTCGCAATGTTTTTGCTGTGCTCTCCCTGGGCGAGATTAAAGTGTCGGGGGCTCTGGACTTGGTACTTTAAGTTGAACCGTAACGTGTTCTAATATCACATTGAGTCAAATCGTCTTGAATTTGATTCCCAAAAAGGATGCCATTTTTTTCGTTGGAGAATCGCTTCCTTTATTGATTTCAATATCCTTTAACTCTGTCAAATCTCGGGTCCTGGTATGTTTTGAGGTAGCGCCTATGCATTCGCAAGGCATACGTTGTATCGCCGTCAAGCTTCAGGTCGCCTTCAGGCATGTTTGTTTCGGTTCAGCTGCGCCTCCCATCACATTCAGCGACATGCGAATTGCAATGGCTCATGATATCACAATAGAGTTATTTTACTTTGGCTAACTTTTTTTAAGAGTCGACAATAACCGAACGTAACTTGCCCCTACAGTGGCTGTTGCCATAATCATGTGCATCCAAAACGAGCGCGCTAATGCCCGCTCCACATCACCAAGGTCCGGCCACGCGCTGCTAATTAGCCGGCAGGTCTCACCTCCATTGAGGAGGCACTTGTTTTCCGCCACACACTTGGCATGCGCGCGGGCGTTCCGTATTGCTTCTGTCATTGTCGGTCGTGCTCGCCCCTCGCATCAATAGTGCATTGAGATCAGGCTTGACTGCACACATGGCTCGGGCCACTTGCGTGTCGTTACCGGGCGTTCATCATTGATTGCGCCGTGTCGTTACCGGGCGTTCATCGTTGATTGCGCCGTGCGAGGGCATTTGACCAGCCGGAAAACAGCCCCACTGACCTAGCCCTCGGTGGCTGAGTGTTTAGCTAGAGGGCCAATACAGAGGTCACTAGACACAGCACGGAGGCTTGGCTCGGCACAGGAATGTTGCTGGATACAGGCACTAGTGATGATGGGAGTGATGGAGGCGGCTAAATATATCAACTCGCCAAAACGTTAACACAGATTGGCGTAGAAGAGCAAAAAGCTGCCCCATGAAGCCACCGTTCATTCATTATACCTATATCGAGCATGTCATTCACGTCACGAATTAGCTGTGACCGAGGCTCTGTCCTATAAAGAGAATCATGCCCGGAATATTTAAGGATCCGTAGGCCTCGCGCCACATGCAACTCGCCGAAGCACTTGCTATGCATGCATTCATCATGCATGAACATCTGCACATTCGATTTGTCAATTTATGTACTTCCACGGCCCCTAGGGAGTCTGCTTTTCCACAGTGCTGTTCCCCATCGTCATAAAGCAACAGGCGCAACGTAGCGTGCCCACTGGGTTAGATCCCAAGATATCGGTGGCTAAGTGGCCCAGCGCCCGCACCCCGCACCGTGCACGCACCGCTGTCGAGCGGCGGGACCACGGGCGCTGACGGCGGCGCCGGGCCGCGGCCAGGTCTCCTCCAGATTCGTCGCCTCGGAGCCGCACAGACGCCCAATGTCGGAGCTGCACCCGGAGAGCGGCAGCCGGCCGGGCTCGGCCAGCGCTGCTCGGGATGGCGCCACCAACGGGGTACGCGCCGCGGCCGGCCCGCCGATGGTCCCGCTCGTGTCGGAGAGTTTTTCGCCGGTTTCGGTCCAGACGCTCGTTATCGCGGCTCCGCCGTCGAGCGCCGGTGAATCGGGGTCTTTGTTCTAGATCGATGCGTCCGGTTCGACGCGCTCCGTCGACTCGGCCGACGGCGCAGGACGGGCGGCAGGGCTGCCGCTTGGCGGCTTCCAGGTGCCGCCGCTGCCGACGGCTGATTCGCAGGGCTCGCTGGATGCCGAGCGGCTGGTCGGCAAGGTGTTCAGCTCGGTGCAGCAGCAGCTGGACGTGCGACGTCGCCGTCGGCGACGACGCGCCGGCCGACCCGCTGGCGCTGGCGGAGGCCAGCGCTGGCACCGTCGACACGGTGTCGGGCGCTGTCGGCGCCACGGCGCTCCACGACGACGGCGACAGCGGGGCGCACGGACACGCCTCCGACGATGACGACGTGGTGGTGTCGCCGGCACCGGCGCCGCGGCCCGACAGCGCGACGGCCGCCGAGATCGCCGACGAGTCGCGGCCCGAGTCGGTGCTGTCGGCCAAGTCGTCGCGGCCGCCGTCGGTCAAGTCGAGCGTGTCGTCGCGACCGCCGTCGGCGCGCTCGGCGGTGGCCGCCTCCACCGACGCCGTCGTCGGCGCGCGGCTCGCGCGCCTCGTCGGCCCGGGCCGGCTCGGCGGCGGGGCCGGACGGCGCGGTCGAGTCGCACCGCTCGGTCAGCCCGGAGGTGCCCGAAGACCACTCGTCTCCGGAGGATGCTGATAAGGACAGCGACGCGGTCGGTCGCGGCGGCGTCCCCATCGAGGCCCGAGGAGGCGGCGGCGTCTTCGCGACCGTCCACGGCGGCCAGTGGTCGCAAGGCCTCCGAGGCAGGCTCCGAGCACAGGCCAGACTCGTCGGCGTCGGTGGCGGAGACGGGCGGCCAGCCTGCGGCCGCCTCCGCCGCCGGCAGCGCAGCGCCCTCGCCGTCACCGGACCCGGCCGCCCGCGTCTCTCCGGCGCTCTCGTCCTCGCCCAACAAGGCGGCGTCCCCCGCGCCCAGCAGGGGCTCGTCCGTTGCCGCTCGCGACCGAACACCCTCTCCCGACTCGGCCAAGGGTCCCTCGCCATCGCCGTCCCCCGCTCCCACTAAGGAGGCGCCGTCCCGCGCGTCCTCCGCGCAGTCCGCCGCGAAGCCGTCACCGTCGCCATCCCCGGCGCCGAACGGCAGCCGAACCCCGACGCCTGCTTCGGGCCGGCCGGTGTCGCCGTCGCCGTCGCCTCGTCCGACGAAGGAGAAGAGCCGCACGCCGACGCCGGCGTCTGACAACGAACGCGCTTCCTCGGCCGCTCAAGCGAAGGAGGCATCCCGCACTCCGACGCCCGCCGCAGCGAAGGAGAGCTCGCGCTTGCCGTCGCCGGCTCCCGCGACGGAAGCGGCTCGCACGCCGACGCCGGCGTCGGCCAAGGCTCCCTCGCCGGCGCTCTCGTCGACTCCAGCCGGGGAAACGAGCCATCGGGCGTCTCCAGACGCCAGCCAAGAGGTGCCCGCCCCGACCACCGACACCACAGACCCATCGCCTGCGCCGTCCCCCTCTGGAGTTTCCGAACCGGCTCCGGAATCGGCCGAGACTGCAGCCTCAAACACCGCGGCCGAGGCTGCTGAGGCGGGCGCGGAGGCCGTCGATGAAGCGGAAGAAACGGGAGCTACGGAAACTGACGAAACAGCAGAAGCCGGGGCTGAAACCACTGCTGAAACAGCAGCAACGGGACCTGAGGCAGCTGAAGAAACACAAACGGGCACGGAAGCGGAGCCGGAGTCGGAGTCGAAGCCGAAGCCGGAGGGGAGCGGGAGCGGGAGCCGGAGCCAGAGCCGGAGCTGGAGCCGGAGCCGGCACCGGCACCGGAGCAAGAGCCAGAGCCAGAGCCTGAGCCGGCGCCGGGGTCGGAACAAGGGCCGGAGCCGGAGCCGGAGTCAGAACCGGGGCAGGTCGAGACGGGCGCGTCTGAGGCAGCGCTGGCGGCGGCGCCGATCGCGGTAGCCGCAGCGACGGCGGCGGCGGCGGCGGCGGCGGCGGCTACCGGATCCGACCCCCTGCCAGCAGAGGAGCCGGCGGCGCAAGGTACCACCGCGCCCGCCGAAGAGCGCACGGGCAGATCGGCGGACCGGAGGAGAGCCTCGCCCAGGAAGCGGCCCGCCGCCGGCGCCGGCGGCGGACCCGTCATACGTATGACGCGCGCCCAGGCCCTGCTGCTGGAGAAGAAGAAGCAAGAGGAGGCAGACTTCAAGAAAAAGGAGATACGGGGCCGGTCGCTCTCGCGGAAACGAAGAGGTGGGGGTTCTGGGGAAATATTGTTGAACATGAACAGCTTAAGTTTTACCCGGCCCATGCTTTCGAAAAGCCATACAATCGTCCCCGAATAGGCAATGCTTAATCTATCGCAGAACAGAATGTTTCCTCAATAACTTAATTTATGCCTCCGTGGGTAACACAAGCGCAGGATGTTTGGTGATAATGGTTTTAAGCTCCATGAAGGCTAATTAACCTAGCCGGTGCGAGATTTGCGACGTCTAGACTTTGTACAATTACGCAAGTTGAACTGCGACATATTTTATCGAAGCTGTTCATGAAAGATCAAGGTTAGGCTGGATCTTTCTTCACATATGTCTTTTGCGCGCCGGTCTTCCTCCTATTTTTACCAGCAACCAATACGACCGCGTTTCTATGGCATCACATGTTACACGTTCGGGTACCCTCCCAGATAGCCATAAAAATAATGATACGAATTAAGTTTCTCCTTAGATGCCCGCGAGCACTTAAGCACATAGCTGCGTGAAGTTGCGGGACCAAGTGAATTGTGTCAGTTGTTGGACGACATGGCTACAGTAAGTAGGTGTCGGTATTTCACGTTGGTTCCGGTATTTAAAAAAACTTTAAAATGATTAACATTGCGTCGTCTTTTCTGAGGGCCCGCTAGATGATTTACGACATTCGTGAAGGATTCCTCTTCACATCAATGAAGAGGGCTCACGGTCTGCTGATAAGACAGAGGGAAACGTCTGCTGATTTTCCTGTTCATATTAGAGTTATCTGTTTCTCTATACGAGAAAACAGCCAACAAACATCAAGATGACCGATGTTTGCTTGCCAACCGTTGTAATCCGAGTCGAGTTAAACACAGCACTGCTGCTCGTTTCTTCGTGGC
>NW_023596424.1:5000-7477 GCF_011947565.3 Pollicipes pollicipes
ATAGCTGTCACCATCCAGACAAAGAATTAAAGCCCAGCCCCCACTCTACAGTGCTCGTCCGTCTGCGTCATCACCAGCCGTCACCGCCCAGGCTCCCGACAAATCGCCAGCCACGGAATGTTGTCTTGCCAAATATGGTGCAGCGCTTTTTAAATGCTGACCAATCGACGCCGCTCACATCACCAAACGCGAGGGCGTCAATGGCTGCCAATGGACACACATGCCACACGCAGGCACATGGGAACCAGATCTAGCGTGTCGAATTTCCAAATAACATACGTGATGTTTGTCTGTGCCGGAACAAGATATCACACACACCAAGAACCCATGAACCACTTCACCTGCTCTTTATCGCCATGTGCTACGAAAAAACTATGCTTACACAACGCAGATATGAAAAACTAGGCAAGTCAACATTGATCAAATAATCATCAAGGTCTTTTCAGGAGTTCTGTGCATGAGCACTTCACCGGTGCGTTTTAACATGTCACCTGAACCTAGAGCGCCCTCTTTTGTCTGGGCCGAAGTTACCGAGCCCTATTTACGAAGGTGGGACACGGCGGCCACCTGGAAGCTCAACAGGGGCACTGTATGTCCGTCTGAAGTCCTCTGCTGGACCTGGTAAGACACTGGGGAAGGCGCTTGAGAACTACCGGTGTTGGATGATAGGGACGGGGCGCTGTATCCACCAGAAGATGACTGGGACGGGGCACTGTATCCACCAGAAGATGACTGGGACGGGGCACTGTATCCACCAGAAGATGGCTGGGACGGGACACTGTATCCACCAGAAGACGGCTGGGACGGGGCACTGTATCCATCGGAAGATGACTGGGACGGGGCACTGCATCCACCAGAAGATGACTGGGACGGGGCACTGTATCCACCAGAAGATGACTGGGACGGGGCACTGTATCCACCAGAAGATGACTGGGACGGGGCACTGTATCCATCGGAAGATGACTGGGACGGGGCACTGTATCCACCAGAAGATGACTGGGACGGGGCACTGTATCCACCAGAAGATGACTGGGACCGGGCGCTGTATCCACCAGAAGATCCCGGTGACAATTCCCCGCTCCCGCCAGAGGGCGGATTCCCGTAGCCCCCTCCGCCGGATTCACTGGGCCCACCTCTTCCGCTGCTGGACGGTGCTCCGTATACGCTGGAGCCCCCACCTCCGCCGCTGGACTGAGCTCCATATCCGTTTGAACTTCCAGCCTCGCCAGTGGATGGGGCTCCGTATCCACTGGAAACTGCTCCTCCGCCGCTAGACGGAGCTCCATATCCACTGGAACCTCCAGCTCCACCGCTGGACGAAGCTCCGTATCCCCTGAAACCTTCAGCTCTGCCGCTAGACGAAGCTCCGTATCCGCTGGAACCTCCAGCTCCACCGCTGGACGAAGCTCCGTATCCACTAGAACCTCCAGATCCTCCGATGGACGAAGCTCCGTATCCACTGGAACGCCCAGCTCCACCGCTAGATGGAGCTCCGTATCCACTGGAACTTCCCGCTCCGCCGCTGGACGGAGCTCCGTGTCCGCTGGAGCCTCCAGCACCGCCGCTAGATGGAGCTCCGTATCCACGGGAACCTCCAGTTCCGCCGCTGGACGAAGCTCCGTATACACTAGAACCTCCACCTCCGCCACTGGTCGGAGCTCCGTATCCACCGGAACTCCCAGCTCCACCGCTAGATGGAGATCCGAATCCACGGGAACCTCCAGTTCCGCCGCTGGACGGAGCTCCGTCTCCGCTGGATCCTAGAGCTCCGCCGTTGGACGGAGCTCCGTACCCGCTGGAAGCTCCAGCTCCACCGCTGGACGGAGCTCCGTATCCACTGGAAACCCCAGCTCCACCGCTAGATGGAGCTCCGCGGGTACTCCAGCTCCACCGCTGGACGGAGCTCTGTATCCGCTGGAACCTCCAGCTCTACCGCTCGACGGAGCTCCGTATCCGCTGGAACCTCCCGCTCCACCGCTGGATGGAGCTCCGTATCCACTCGAACCCCCAGCTCCACCGCTAGTTGGAGCTCCGTATCCGCCGGAACCCCCAGCTCCTCTGCTAGACGGAGCTCCGTATCCGCTGGAACCTCCAGTTCCGCCGCTGGACGGAGCTACGTATCCGCTGGAAGCTCCAGCTCCGCCGCTGGATGGAGCTTCGTATCCGGTGGAACCTCCCCCTCCACCGCTCGACGGAGCTCCGTATCCACTGGAACCTCCAGCTCCACCGCTGGACGGAGCTCCGTGTCTGCTGGAACCTCCAGCTCCGCCGCTGGACGGAGCTCCGTATCCTCTGGAACCTCCAGCTCCGCCGCTGGACGGAGCTCCGTATCCTCTGGAACCTCCTGCTCCGCCGCTGGACGGAGCTCGGTATCGCTGGAACTCCATCGCCGCCGTGGACGGAGCTCCGTATCAGCTGGAAGCTCCAGCTCGCCGCTGGATGGAGGCCCGTATACGCTGGAAACCTCCAGCTCCACC
>NW_023596425.1:0-43064 GCF_011947565.3 Pollicipes pollicipes
TGCCTTGAGCTCCCTGGTGAAGTCCGTTCCGATAGCTCAGTTGGATAGAAAGCCTTCTTCCAAATCACCTGTTCATGGCAGAGTTGGTTTGAGACGTTTCAATCGCCGGTTATTTGCCCCTGACTGGGATGGTCCTCGGGTGGTGATAGCGGTGGGGCTAAAAGGCGGGCGAGGTCAGGATGCAAGGCACGCCGTGCCGACCATCACAGCACTCGGACTTCCACCGAAAAGTTATTTCGTGGAACTGCAGTAGCGCGATCAGACGGCGCGGTCGGCATTTATGTAACAAGTACTGCTTGTTGTGGGCTCGGATCCCAGAAATGTACCCATTCCTGAACGTCGCGGTGGCTCGACGGCACAGCTGTTGCATTATATTGTTCATTATTCTGTTACGGGGTCGTCACTCCTCCCAAACCAACTTCTCAAATGAAATTTCAGAACACGTTAGGTGTGGCACACACTCATCATTAGAAAAACAAAGCACTTGCCATGGAAATGTCGTTTGCCTGCCTCTTCTGGAACCTTTTGAGTAGCATACCTCGTGGATCTCGTGGATAGCATACCTCGTGAAATCAGAGTCGCAGACCAGAAATCGCGCTATCGCATGGAACGACGCAAATCGTGAAGCGAAATCTGTAACCAAGGAGATGTGCTGCCCTTCAGCAGCCGAGTCCTACTCACCTAGATAGATTGATTACTCGCCAGGAATACTCGATACTCATAGCACCGGTTCAATCCACGCACGTCCTGCTTTCTCGTTGCCTTTTCCTCAACACCCACATCTAAACCACTACACCAAAGTCGTGTACGAAGTGTTGTTGAGATCTGTCGTCAGAGGTCTGGATGAGTCACAGCATTCGCAGAGCACACAACGATTACAGCCTCAAAAAGAAACGCGTCGCCCTGATTGGTGCGCAGTGCGTCCTGCCATTGCCCCACCTCCGCAGCACAGGTCAAAGGCCAGGTGCGGTCCAATGCGCTGCGCGAGAGACGTGTATTGCGGTACTGCCTACGTCGAGCGGCGTAGGCGGGCACGATCAGACGGTCAGGGATGCGACGGAAACGCTTGATGTGACGTTACACGACGTGACATTACACGGTGTGACGTTATGCAACGTAATGTTACGTTACGTGATCTGACGGCCTGGGAGCTCGGAGGTGCTGGGTGAGAAGCGAAATGATGCCATGACGTGAAATGACGTGGCATGACATTACGTGATGATTTGACGACATGATGGGACGTGAAGTGAATAACCTAGGATGGGATGACGCGCGGCAAGGGAGCACGAAGCGAAATGGCGTAACGTGAGTCAAAAGGTAGTGCCAGGTGAGACGACGTAGCGCAAGATAAGACCACGTAAAATTGGGTGAGACGGCGGGTAAAATGTGCGGAAATGTATGTACATGTGATGGGATGGTGCGAGTGACGCTACATGATGTGAGACGGTGCACGGTGAGGCAAAAAAAAAAACGGATTTTTATCGTGAGGTAAATATTGGATGGCGTGGGATGGTGGGACCTAATGTAACGTGACCTGACACTGGCAGCCCCCGTGGAGTGGCCCAGCCGACGCTTTATCGCCTCCCCAAATCCCGACAGATGGCGATGGTGTGGTCTAGATAGCGGTTCGATGAACCTTTCGCGGCCCGCGATAAGGCCTGCTTAAAATGGACGGCTATATTTCCTGCTCAAGCGTGAATAAGCGACCACGCTTCCGTCGCAAAGATGACACCGCTGGCTTGGGAGATTAAACACGCGGAGAAACGTGAATATCGTCGCGAGTGATCTCCCAGTCACGAAGATACTAACATATGCAGATGCATGTAAGTCAAATATTTTGATGGATTCCATGTGCTCGCTTGATTTCATGTAATGCATAGAGGTAGACGAAGTTCGCAGACCCGTGCTGGACTTTACATTTGCATTCCGACTCAGATATATAAGTATCATTCCCAGAATCCAGTCGGTCAGAACGTTTTAGAACAAACGATACTCTACGGTTGCATACAGGACGTCTATGAATTTCCCCAGTTACGCTGCGTCAAACCCAGCGACACCAAAAAGGTGACGTCCATTTGGCTGCTAACTGAGCTATCAGTGGGTGAAAATAATAGGTACGTTCCGCATAATTTCATGGTTTCATGTGTCTTAAAACGTTATGATGGCCTTTTTTAATCATGCTATAAGCATGATTTGGGAGGACACCTGGACGTAACGTCACGCTGTCGAAAAATACCTCCCCTCGTTAAGCTTCGGCTACGCTCCATCAAAGACCATCTCTCACCCCATGCATAACGTGAGTTATGGACTGCCCCAAGTCGACGCATGACTCATATTTTGATATGACGACAAAACTATATATTGCGGTATCAGCCGTCGTAATAATCACGTCAGCTGTAAGCTCATATTTCACCGAAGGTTTCATTCAAAACAACTGATTCATATAAGAATATAAATCACTCTAATTCGTCACAGCATCGATCTCACCTTGATCCAACAAAAGCATCTCTGATTTCGGAGTTTTGCTGCACTCGGTACGAAGTGCAGCAAAACTCGCATGCTTTGTTAAGCTGGTGTGCTGGAGGTAGCATGATGTAGAGCGATGTACTGCATAATTATGTGATCCCAATTCATAACACTGGCCTGGCAGGAAACCACGAAAGGCCATCACCACGCGTAGAATGGATGTGCTCAGGGCTGCTTCAGAAGGAGCAGAGCATGTATTCTCTTTATCACGCTGAAGCGTGCCACTGCTGTTCCGAATGACCCGTGACATTTTTGCTCCCAGAATGTGTCACTGGCTTTTAACACGAAGACTCTTTTGGCTCAATCGCAAAATCCTTTCTTGAAGCCCAACATGAATAAGGTATCGCAACGAGATGCCAGAACATCGCATTCGGTACGCTTTGCCTAAGGCTGTTGTGCATTGATGCATTACATGATCGACGCATGTTCTTCAAATTATACTTTTGCGTTTCCCCGCGTGTTCGATTGGCAACCATGGTAGAACGAAAACATTGCTAAGTTTCAGCTGTCCTGATACTGAGAGACGCATGTATCAATAAGCGGTATAGCTCATTGCATGATTCCATACCCATAATGGCTCCAAGGGTCCAACAAAAGTCACTGCCTTCTACTGCTTCTTGTGCCGCAATGTGTTGCATTCTCTAGCTCCGTCCCGCACGTTGGGAACACACGAGGCACGTCATGATGCGCTCGTTGTCATATTCACCCTTAAATGTGTAACGCGAATAGCTGACACCAATCAACCTAAAACGGACACCCAAACATCAGACAGGCAGTAACTGCTCGTGACAGCGGGATGGAGGCGTTAAATGTTAAACGGGATGTGCTCTGGTAAACAGGATGGTTAAATGGTTGAACAGGATGTGCACACGGTAAAGCGTAGATTGCTCTCACTACATTCCACGTGCCAAACCCAAACCACGCAATGTCTCCTGGCTCTGTCAGTTTTGTATGAATACCCCTCCCTCATCCAGTTGCTCTCCTTCAATCGTCGTCTTACTCATACCACTACCAGCTCGTCCCGCCTACCGTTTTACCTCAGCGCCGGTCAAAGCCAGCCGTGTTCGTGAGGCTCGCGGCTGGCGCCCGCTCTCGGTACGTGATGAAGTGCCCCCTATACAGGGCGCAGAATCGCTGACCAGGCACTCTTGGACGGGTCGAGGTCGGGGTCAGTCCTCTTCGGACGCTGTCGGGGATGAGCTGGACCAACGCGGTCAGAGTCGGGGGTTGACCGGACCTCTGCGGTCAGAGTCGGGGTTGGACTGGACCCCTGCGGTCAAAGTCAGGGATGGACCGGAGCCCCGCGATCGAAGTCGGGGGTTAACCGGACCTCTGCGGTCAGAGTCAGGGGTGTACCGAATCTCCGCGGTCACAGTCAGGGATTGACCAGATTTCCGCGGTCACAGGCGGGGATGGACCGGAGCTCCGCGGTCACAGTCGGGGGTGGACCGGAGCTCCGCGGTCAGAGTCGGGGGTGGACCGGACATCCGCGTTCAGAGTCGGGGGTGGACAGGAGTCCTGGCTTGGGCACATAGTGTGTGAAACCCGGGAGGGGGAGGGCACACCCGCCCATGTCCGGGGATAAATCCCGCTGCCGGATATGAGGGGCCGGTGTTGCGGACCGGACTGGCAGGTGGGCAGGCCGGCAGCGCCGATGCGCTCTTCCAGGTGCTACTGATCGTGACGGACGGCCACGGGTGCGGCGGCAACGGACGGTCACGGGTGGCGGCGGCAACGGACGGCCACGGGTGCGGCGGGCAACGGACGGCCACGGGTGCGGCGGCAACGGACGGCCACGGGTGCGGCGGCAACGGACGGTCACGGGTGTGGCGGCAACGGACGGCCACGGGGTGCGGCGGCAACGGACGGCCACGGGTGCGGCGGCAACGGACGGTCACGGGTGCGGCGGCAACGGACGGCCACGGGTGCGGCGGCAACGGACGGCCACGGGTGCGGCGGCAACGGACGGCCACGGGTGCGGCTCGCGACACTGATACGCAACGAGATGTACTGCACTTCCGGATAATACTCTTTCCAATGATACTCGATTTTACGCCATGTCTTGTTTGAGTCGTGGGAGAGCATGGCGCATTGTTATCACCTCTCATCCCCCTACCCTCCCGCTCCCTATCAGGTGGTCGCGGTTGGTGATATCCCCGTGTTGTGCTGTGTGAATAACGCTAGCAGTCAATTATATGTCGGAAGGTAAACAAAGACTAACAGCCACAGCTACAAATGTCAGTTGGGTGCAAACGCTACTGATTTATTTCTATGTTATGTGCGTGGCTTGGAATAGGCGTTCACTTTACCAATCAATGCGGTTGTTTTTAAGTTTACCTCAGTCTAAATGCGCCGTTAGCACTTTCTACGTTTTGTGTACGTCCGTTTGCATGTGCGTGTGCGTGTGAGTGTGCGTGTGCTTATGCGTGTACGTTGGTGATTTACCAAACCAATGATTAAGCCACAACAAATAAAAATTGGGTCAAATGGTCAATTGCTACATCTGTTCAGACCGATTCCTATTGCAAGCAGATTTGAAAAACTCTTCCATGAAATGGTTAATCCGGCGGGATTGCTCTGTAGTCAGCTCGACCGAGACCACAAACTTAGCGGTTGGAGCCAACGAAACATAAATAAATCGGTTTTATCACCGCCAGAGGTATGCTTTCTGTCTAACACCACGTATTGATCTGAGGGGCCAAGCCACGTCGCGCACCTGGTATCTCGAAGTTTGTGCTCACAAACCAATCTCAGAGGTAATCATTGCATTCTCAGTCGCGGCTTATATAGATAATTCCATGGGTATTCGCTCTGGTTTGATCAAGACAATGCCACGTCAGCTGATAATTGGTGTTCCACTCCGAAGACATTTAATTAATAGCCACCCAGCAAATAGAAACTGCTACATTAAAAACTGACGTTTGATACGAAAGCACCACTTTGCTTTACAATTATGTGCGAGGAAATAATGACAAGGCTGCTGTCCTAGCGTCCACATCACAAAACAACGCTGTGCATTTCCATACTTGTGTGTTATGTAGGTGCAGTTCTTGAGATAAGCTGCTATTGTACGGTCACCTGACACGCTACTTCGGATCATTTTTACTGATATTTGCATGATATTTACCACGGCCAAGAAACATATCAGCATGCCAGAAAGCCTGTCAGTGTTCAAGAAGCTTATCAGTCAGGTGAATCAAGAAACAGTGCCTATCGCGCATCTCCAAAGGTTGCGTAAATGTACTAAATACATCCAACAATAGCACTGCAGTTGTATCCGATAACCTTTTTGGCGTGCTAAATGTGGGGCAGAAGATGTCTCCACATTCAGATGCTTCCATAGATCACAGATCCCCCCCCCCTCCCACCTGATTCCAGCCCACCCCCATTCACTCACAGGTGTTATGACCACGTTCTAATCCATCGCCAAACGCATCCAACGCACCAATCTTTTTCGTTACTTTTGATCTGAAGCCAAGATTGAAGTGGGATAAGTCTGGGGAGACCGGAATTTCATGGTAGATTTTTAGAACTAATTTTTAGAATTGGTCATGTCACTGGACTGCCCTAATGTCCCTCGCCCGCAGAGTACAGAGCATGCCCTCTCGCCTAAAAACTCCCACACCGTAGCAAACTGTAAGCCTGAGCTGCTTCCACTTCGCCTGCTGCGTTAATACAGAAAGAAATATTCATGAATTTGTACGGATATTTATTGGATAAGCTTTGATTGGCTGTGCAAATATTCTCATCTCACATCAACAATCGAATGAAGCAGCGTTCTCCAAACGACAATTTGGGCACCATCTTCCAAAATATCTGGAAAGTTTTACGGCATCGTGGACCATGCCCCTTAAAAATGGGCGGTGCCGAAACGGTTTTCGCACGTTACATTGTGATAACCCATCAGCATGATCAGCCCATCAACACGACCTTTCCGCATTCGGTGTCTTTAACTGAGGTGCTTGTGGCTATCGCAGAGGGGATAAGGTTGGATGCGGCAAACGTATTGTTGCATGTGACATCTTATGCAAGGCTCTAACTGTCGGCAGACGGGAATACAGTCATCCCATCGGACTTTTCACAGTCTCCCTGGTCAATGTCAGTTGGTTCCAGGATAGATAGCATTCCTGCTGCCTTTCGTGCACGCTTAATCCTGTCATTGAGTGCTTTGTGTCCGGGCAATCGTCAAGCACAAAAACGACATGTCAGCGCGTGGTAACCCTTACTGTCCGTTTCTAGGACGCATCTACATTTATATGGTTGATATCAAATAGCGCCTACGCGAAAGACAGTCGCAGCTGCCGCGTGTTCCTGTCCAGCTGTGCTTCCAGGGTTGTCAGATACCATCTTGTGATGGGTTGCACCGACCAGAACGCCGGCTCACTTACTTGAGTTGAATGGCCCAGACCGCGTTACCTAGCATTGAGTTGCCTTGGATGATCCGAGGAAAGTTTATTGTCCAGAGCAATGCTCTTCGCCTTCCCGCCTAGTCTGATGGACTAACTCTCAGAACAATTTCTGAAGCTCGCGGTCTTCCCAGCCACGTCCGCTCTATTGTGCGCGAGCATTTTTGCGCCGCCAGAGCTAATTGAAAGTGGAGACTGCGCGGAGCGATTAATACATCAAGGTAGATTGATCGCAGCAAGAACGGAGGGACATCTAAGTAATTAAAGTTTTTCCCAACCTGATTCTAACGGAATTTCAGGGAGGATTTCTCAAAGGGATATGTGTGGTGACGTGGAAGGATTTGTTCTGTTCTACCCTCCGCCTGCAACAAGCACGACAGACAGCTCAGCGCCGCCTTAACGTGCAAAACTTGAAATGGGATATTCCCAACAGTTCCGCATCATCTGTGACATTTCTAAAATTTAGAAGCAAACCTTTCACGTCTTTTGTACGAAGACAATTTTAGGCCTTCAGACCATAAAGATGCGTCTCATGATGCAATGCCTCAAACGCCTTCAACAATACCGCAACAAGTCCATACATGCAACTTTGCCACTTTTCCGTTGACTATATTGGTGAATACAAACCATTAATCCCCAGGTAAAAGACAGTCCGTTGTTCGCCCGTCACCGCAAAATAACTGGTTGCATATCTTCGTCACCGAGATGACCTCCATTGACCTTGACCACTGGGGTGACAGGTGGACGTGAGATTATGACCCCCAGGCGCGGCAGCACTATGTGCGGCATACAGGCAGCGACGTCGCCTTTGCACGGCGGTGGGAAAATCCATTGACAACGTGGCATGACGTCACCCACTTGACGCGACCGATGACGTCATTATTGGTCCTCGCTAGCCTTGAGGTCTGGACCCGACATAGCACTTCGCCGAACCCAATGGTCCCAAATGCGTGGCCGGCGTCAATCACTGGAAGAGCTCCTCTGTGTTCGACGCCGCTCAAAGCCAGCCGTTACGAGCAGCAAGTAGCCAATCAGCAGCGGGATGGCCGCTTATCACTGCAATTTTAGCCAGTCGTGACTTGCTACAGGCCCTGGAGAGCATATGTTGAGCACTACCGCTATAAGAGGTCGGCGGGATCAACGGATGGCAGGCGTATATCCAATGACACTTGTATGCGCATGGTGTGGTGAAAATTTAACTCTAACGTCTCTGACACGTGCCCGGGTAGCCGTTTGGATGCCCTTCGCTCGGGTGGAGGTCAATTTGCCCCCGCTGAGCTCTCAGGAACTAAGAGACCTAGAAACACTGAATTCACAGAGTGCGGTGTTGACCTGCACGTGAACTCACTTAGATCAACGTTTGAGGTTCCTAGGTCATGGCCTTAGGGTCACATAAGGTCAAACAAGGTCAAACTTCAGGCTGGTCTCCAAAGCGCCTCCAGAACTTCGAGATGACTGTTAAAGTAACACACCACATGCTCGCTTACGGTCAGTGACCTTGCTTGACCTTTTGAAGGTCATGGCAACCGAAGTCATACAAGACTGCTTTCAGTTTTGCGTTTGAATAAGCGACAAAGATTACGCCAGGCAGTGTGTTCCTAAAAACACAGCGTTGACTTGGATCACTTAAGGTCAGTCATTTACTCTGACCTTTAATAAATCCATGGAAGATGTGCAATGCCATTCATATCATCACCGAACTCGAAATGAGCACCATGAACTACCCCATGTAGCAAGCCCTAGAGCAACAGAACAGTCTGGTTTGACTTTTGTCTGACCTTCATACCTGACCCTAGGTCAATGTAATTTGTTCATTACGTTGTTGTGTTGCCTAAGAAAGTACTTCAGAGATGCATGGCATTGCCCAACACTCTGTTGCTGCATCAGATCGAACGATTTCCTAGAAATTAACTTTGCTAAAACCATGGCCTGTCTTTGACCCGCTATGGGTCAGCGACCTTACAAGGTAAATATACATTTTTGATACCAAACGATTCGCTATTAGATGTTCTATAATCATGCAAAGTTTGGCGCGGCTACATTGCGTTGTTTAAAAGCCATTCTGAAAAACCTGGGGGGTGTCAATTTGATCCCCTCGGAGCACATGTTAGTGCACAGTTATCACTTTCCTGGTGCGAAATGTTTCAACCAACGTTTTGGACACTTTTTGGTGAGCTTAGGCGTGTCTAAAATGATAACATCCCGCTTTGCTCATCTGTCTCCGCCATCTGATCGATCTGCGGGGCCGATCAACATGTCGGCATGCGCTCGGATGTACGATTATGATTCATTTTACACACCTGTACCCTGATCCAATCTGCATTTTCTGAAGTACCACTGTCATCTGGACCTGTTGTAGATTATCACCGCTATCTAGGTCGGTTTTGAGTGACATTATTGTCTTGAAAGTCCTGGAGCTGCCATCCAGAGCTGTCCTGGACCTGTCATTACTGGAATATTTCTGTCATCTACACCGGCATAGGAGTATTACTGTCATTCAGACCAGTCCCGGATTATCACTGTCATATAGATCAGTCCTGGAGTATCATTGCCATCTAGACCAGTCTTGAAATATCACCGTCATCTAGATCAGTTCTTTAACATCCGCCTGCCTCTCAGGTGTTACGATTTTCATCACCAAGATATATTTGTCTCGTCACTGATCGTCACGTTTACTGTAACAACCTATAATGATGCTTGCAATCAAAATAAAAGCTCACGCAACGCATGTCATTAGTTCACAGGAAGCTCCGCAGCTCATGTGTGATTGGGGGCTTTACGACACACTCAGCTGCTGAGGCTGCACGGTGTCGTCTGCCTCCCATTCTAGCAGAAAAAGCGGGCACCGCGGGGAATCGAACCCGGTTCTTCTGGCTCCTCAGACACGCAGCTAGACAGCCATCAGTACACCGGATGGCGGCTCAACGCACTGCGTAGTTTGGATGCTGCTGTTTCCTTGCCGAGCGTTGATTGTTAGATGAATTTCCGCGAATACGTAATGGTCAATCAGAGAGCTCCGGAGAACAACGCAGACAAGCTCATATCCCTGGCGCAGTCATGTGGCGTAAAAGAACAGCGTAGGTTGCGTTCATAACAAGCGCACGTGCCAGCTACCTGCTTCGCAGCCCATGTCCGCGCGTCGTTCTGTCGCTATTGCAACGGAAGTGCATGTTAAGCCAGTTCCAAAAGCTGACGTGCAGGTGAATTGGCATACACTAAAGTAATCCATTGATGATAGGGATACTCAACTTAAAGGGACATTTGAGTTAATAATTTGACTCCCTGGTGTGTAACAGTCATTTCGTGCTTTATGAATTGAATTGAGGAGCACATTTCCGCATAACGCAGTCCCTATTAAAGCACAGGAATCCATCACTGAGCAGTCTCAACGATTACCGGAAATGAATAATGCCACCAAGACAGAGAGCATAAGGCCAAACGTTTCCCTAGATGGTGCACGGTGCTTATCGCCTGATAAAAAAACGCATCATTTCTTTGGATCCCTTAGCGTCGAGCAATTTTGGGGTCATGGGGTCCAACAAATTGCCGTACGCCAATGCGTACTGAAAAAATGTATTATCACAAAAAACAACGGCACAATGGTGATCAATCAGTGGTCTGGCTCGTCCGCGGCTAGTCCGCGTGTCCAAAAGCAAACGTTCCCCCCACGCCCCGAATTAGGGAGTGTCAATTCAAACTCTCAAGACGAATCACGGATGCTTCCACAATGGACGAAGCGCCCATTGCTGTCAGTGACGCAAACGTAACGGGCAATCGTGGCCGTTGACGATCAGTAACAGCAACCGTGGCCAGTGTCGCATCCGTGACGGGCAACCGTGGCCGGTAACGCATCCGTGACGGGCAACCGTGGCCGGTGACGCATTCGTGATGGGCAACCGTGGCCGTGACGCATTCGTGACGGGCAACCGTGGCCGGTGACGCATCCGTGACAGGAAACCGTGGCCGGTGACGCATCCGTGACGGGCAACCGCTGCCGGTGACGCATCCGTGACGGGCAACCGTGGCCGGTGACGCATCCGTGACGGGCAACCGTGGCCTGTGACGCATCCGTGACGGGAAACCGTGGCCTGTGACGCATCCGTGACGGACAACCGTGGCCGGTGACGCATCCGTGACGGGAAACCGTGGCCGGTGACGCATCCATGACGGGCAACCTTGGCCGGTGACGCATCCGTGACGGGCAACCGCTGCCGGTGACCCATCCATGACGGGCAACCTTGGCCGGTGACGCATCCGTGACGGGCAACCGCTGCCGGTGACCCATCCATGACGGGCAACCGTGGCCGGTGACGCATCCGTGACGGGTAACCGTGGCCTGTGACGCATCCATGACGGGCAACCGTGGCCGGTGACGCATCCGTGACGGGCAACCGTGGCCGGTGACGCATCCGTGACGGGCAACCGTGGCCGGTGACGCATCCGTGACAGGAAACCGTGGCCGGTGACGCATCCGTGACGGGCAACCGCTGCCGGTGACGCATCCGTGACGGGCAACCGTGGCCGGTGACGCATCCGTGACGGGCAACCGTGGCCTGTGACGCATCCGTGACGGGAAACCGTGGCCTGTGACGCATCCGTGACGGTCAACCGTGGCCGGTGACGCATCCGTGACGGGAAACCGTGGCCGGTGACGCATCCATGACGGGCAACCTTGGCCGGTGACGCATCCGTGACGGGCAACCGCTGCCGGTGACCCATCCATGACGGGCAACCTTGGCCGGTGACGCATCCGTGACGGGCAACCGCTGCCGGTGACCCATCCATGACGGGCAACCGTGGCCGGTGACGCATCCGTGACGGGTAACCGTGGCCTGTGACGCATCCATGACGGGCAACCGTGGCCGGTGACGCATCCGTGACGGGCAACCGTGGCCGGTGACGCATCCGTGACGGGCAACCGTGGCCGGTGACGCATCCGTGACGGGCAACCGTGGCCAGTGTCGCATCCGTGACGGGCAACCGTGGCCAGTGGCATATCCGTAAGGAGGAATATCCTGCACAGCGCTCGGCTGCGCCGCAGGCGGATGTTTCCAAAAAGTCTCCAAAAAATGTTTCTAAACAGACCTTCAGGCCACGGGGCCACCAATGTGCATGCAAACGTAAAAATCCAAGGCAAATTACAGTGCGCAACTTACGCGTTGAACGGTGGTGGTTCAGCTGGTGCCCTAATCAGGGTCGGCATAAGCCAGGGTGCGCGTAGAGCCGGCAAAAGTCGGCGGCCCAGCCGTCACAGTCGGCGGCCCAGCCGTTACAGTCGGCGGCCCAGCCGGCGAACGTCTGCGGCCCAGCCGTCACAGTCGGCGGCCCAGCCGTCACAGTCGGCACCCCAGCCGGAAACCGTCGGCGGTCTGGCGACCTGACGAGGTCACGTGACCGCACGTCTGGCTGCTCTGCTAGCTCACCCAACAGGCCCACTCACTTAGCCCACCTTCATGTCCCGGCACCAAGACCCTTAAATCCAGGCATCAGGCCTTGAAATCGGCTGCAACAGCAGTGGTCGGCAGCCCGGCGGTGGCCGGTGGCGCCGTCCCGGCAGCGTGTGGGGTGCGCCGGACTCGGCCGCTTCGCTGTCCCCACAGCGGGCGGGGTGCGCCGGACTCGGCCGCTGCGCTGTTTCCACAGCCGGCGCGGTGCGCCTGACTCGGACGCTGCTGTTCCCACAGCGGGTGGGGTGCGCCGGACTCGGACGCTGCGTTGTCTCCCAGCGGGCGGGGTGCGCCTGACTCGTACGTTGCTGTTCCCCCAGCGGGCGGGGTGCGCCGGACCCGGACGCCACGCTGTTCTCATAGTGGGCGGTGTGTACCGGACGCAGGCCGCTCGCAGCCCACGGGTGATTTGTTCTCCATGCGCTGGCATTTCATTTCAGCAAGGTCATCCTGAGCTTGAGGACGCTGACGCAAAATCTAAGGAGGGTCTTCCAGCCAACATCCTGATAACCCGTCGACAAAAGGTGAGGGTTTTCAATGTTAACTGAGGCTTCCCATTTTCCTTAACCGCGCAGCTCCCATCACTGCTACGGGTTAAAGGTAATGTTTCATGTTTGACGTTATTGAAGCAAGCGTAGGAATATGATGAAATTATCTCACTTATAACTAATGCTATGCTTCTAAGAGGAAAAAGCTGCTCCTTTAGACAGCACAATTCCTCAATTTTTGGTGAAGCTGGCGTTTAAGCTACGTGACACCATTTCAGGCATTGAGGGATTTCTCGCTTACTAAGATAAACCCTAAAGAGACTAGGTGCCGATTGACGCGCTGAACCATATCCATCATAAGAGTGGCCAAGAATCAGTCACGGGCAAAACAGTCTCCATATGTCACTTCTTACTATTATGAGGTACTTATTGTTGCACGTGAAATGACTGCACGGATGAATGGCCATACAGTGTCTACCTGAAAAACATCTGCACAGGGGGACGTGTCATCACGTTCCACACGGTGGTTTTAGGTCAAGTTAATGCGCAGATGCAACTTTCACCAAAGACGCGTATTTCCTCTACTGGGAGACTTTTACCGGAGGCAGCTATAACTTTATTGTGTGCCTGAAAGCATGAGGTGTCGCCTCAAAGTATGTCAGAAAACGTTCGCGGTAGAACTACGCACGTTTGAAAGCGCCCAGGCAGCGTCGCCAGTGTTTGAACAGGCCTTGGCTGATCCCGACGCTCATCGCTTCAAACATCCAGAATGCAACAATGTTAGCAAAGACGATCGTTTACCTTCCCCGCAGTTGGTGAGCTCGGATATTTCGGTCTGGGCTGTCTCGAGCCTGTGGCCGGAACCGTCAAGGGCCACATCAGAGTGCGGATCGGGTCGCTCCCAGTAAGGTCGGTTCAAGTTCAAAGCTCCCGGCTCAAGCCAAGAGCACGAGGGCGTCTCACATAATCGACTACAATTTGAATATATTCTAATGCGGAAGAAAAGTGAGGGCCAGAGAGTTTTTACGACGGATTCGTGCGATGCATGATTATAAAAGATACGAGATAAATATATAATAATACGATAAGATGCGATAAAACCATAAAATAATATAAGATAGCTTCTTTCTAGTAAAACGTGACAAGACGGTGAGGATCTCCAGAATGGGAACGGACTGGGAATGAGATGAAATGGTTTGGCGGTACGACAAATTATTGTTCAAGGGAACTAGCGAGCAGCTTAGCAGCAAACGGAAGCAAAAAATCACCGTCATTCTCAAATTGGGAGCCGGCATTTAGAGCTCAATATAAGCGAACAATTATTGCTACCAAATCGGTAGTTTATCTGAGATAAATGGACTGACGATTTGTAGCCCACAGATTTGTTATGAGTCCAAGTTAATCGGAGCTGTCTTGTAAAAATACAAGGCGAGTCTTCATTTGAATCGATGGGTCTTTGAAAAAAAAATGTTCCAGCTGAATCACGTAAAGTAAATGCCAACGACAAAGTCACGCAAGTTGTTTAGTGCGCTTGCGAGGAACATCATTCACATATGTATTTCTATGTCTATCTATGCGAACGACAAAGTAAACGCTTCAAGGCTTATGCTTAAAAAGCTATATGTCCATACAAGCTTCTGGCTGAATTTTATCGGCGGGGATATCTATATTCCACCAAACCTTGCCACCATATCGCTCATGAACGGTGCCTGGCTGCTAAAGCCTGCCGTGCCACCTCACCTAAGGACGTAAAAACCCACATGAAGTCTGACCTATGTACCGCGCTGCTTTTACTTGTCCTGTCAGCTTCGTATCTATTGGCCAAGGCTGGTTTTAGAGTTTTGATTGCGAACGGAACAGACATGTACCTGTTTTCCAAGATTTGTACTCGAGCAGCGGTCACTGGGTCCTGGTTATAGAACCAGGTAGAAGCCAGGAGCCATTCTGGTGGTAGGCTGAGGGATCCCGCAGAAACCAGGATCCGGTCTGATAATAAGCCGAAAGATCCGGCAAGAATTAAGATCCAGTTTGACACCAAGTCAGGAAAGTCAGCAAGAGCCAAGATGCAGTCTGGCATCATGCTCCAGACAATTGGCACGCTTTTATATGCACGGCATGATCTGCCACAGCGCGAAAGATTCATGGATACGCGTGCCGAGCACAGCCACGGTCTGGAGCGAACCAGATCCATAACCACACACAACCACACATAACCACACATGGTGGAGTGGGGAAGTGGCGGAAGGGGACAACGGCAACGGCGTCTGTGAATGTGATGCATGTCAGCATCGGCCGCCGCTGGACGGCGGGAACAAAGGACCACATCGATTCGCTTCTTGAGATGCCATTTTATGGGTATACCATATACTGCGCGAGTACCGTGTAAGGACCGCCGAGCGAAAACACCATATTTTTTATTAAACACGGTAACTTGGCAAATCGCCACAGCGGCGTTCCGAAAATATATCCGCTTCATCTGCCTACAGATATATTTAGGCGACAATTCCTCATGCACAACACACACTCAGTCCTTCATTAATCTGACCTATACCGTGATGGTAACGTCGTCACTATTGTTTCTAAACGTTATCCCTACGCATTAATTCATGGCTATCTTGGCATCGTTATTCAATACTTGAATGGTACTCTAAAGGTAATCATTGTATTCTTCTGTCCTCGAACGCATGACATGAATTCAATAATTTGAAGTTCTTCCTTTGCGCAAAGACCTCGATTTCGTGAAAAACCACGAACGGTTTGGGTGGCGTGTTGCGGGAGCGGATCAAACCACGTCCGATCGTGGCATTCTTGGCCTCAGTGGATGGCTGTACGCTAATTGGTTGCGTAATGCTTTACCGACCAAAAGATAAAAAATGAGCCAAAATGCACCAAAAACTATATGAGTGACCATGGCAAAAACTTCATGATTAAAATGCAGATGACGTCAATGTAGGATAATAAAAAGTAACCAAATCTGCTCCAATGCCCAGGTGTGAATTTAGCTGAGCTGGATCGCTTCTTGAAGCCCCTCAATAAAGCTACCTTGCAATATTGTTACACAAACCTTAACATGTCAAAGGGTAGGTGCGGATGGGCAAAGCTCGTAGGGAATGAGTGGAGGACGGATAGGCAAAGACCCCAAAAGACTTTAAAACGATGATTTTGTAAGGCGATGTATCTAGGAAGATCCATTATGGAAAACGAGCTCTTAAAATTTAAGGTGTATATGCTAAAGGGGTGGTTAGAATGGTGCACCATGCTTCAAGATTCTCTCCTAAAAGCCTTAGATAATACAGTTAAAAACCTTCATGGAGGCACGGCATGCCCCTACACGCAGAAAAGATTTAGCAGGGTAAACTACGTGGTTACATTAAACGAAGTAAAAAAACGAAATAACCCAACTATATTTCTTAGGGTTGAGCTGACCGTACCATTGATAATGTATCGTCCGAGGATTGCCGCTGAGCTATTTGGATCCCTCCTAGTCCACCCAGGGGTCCCCTTGGGCTGGAGATTCTCCAGGATGGGGGAGGGGCGAACCTTTTCGGGATTAAACCAATAAAGCACGAGGCATGCGACGTGAGAAAGATACTTCTGCTCTGGGAAGGCGTTAATCACTGCTCTTAGAGGAGATGTCCAACCATGATTATCCATGCACAG
Organism: Pollicipes pollicipes; assembly: GCF_011947565.3. Classification (NCBI taxonomy): domain Eukaryota; kingdom Metazoa; phylum Arthropoda; class Thecostraca; order Pollicipedomorpha; family Pollicipedidae; genus Pollicipes; species Pollicipes pollicipes. Next base: position 16,528 of record NW_023596425.1, read on the forward strand.
GCATTACAGTTCTCGTGTGTAGCGGTGGTTAGGCCGGCAACGAAGAGTGACGGACAGTGCAAAGAAGCTAGTCAAACAAAACAGCAGGACGGGATAAACAGAGACAGGTGTATGGCAGCGCGGTAGCCAGTTCGCCCTTCCTATGCAAACCTAGTCGGATGCGCTTTGTCCAGAAAACCATCTCCTGAAAGACGGACACGTCAGGGCTCGTCCCGACATCTCCGCACTTAGTCTGTCACACGCCATCCACAAAGCTGTATCGCTAGGAGCCAGTATACACCCGGCCCTAGTTACCTGTGAGCCGGGACACACCCGGACCCAGTTTCCTGTGAGCCGGGACACAGCCGGTCCTGGTTTCCTGTGAGCCGGGACCAGCCCGGTCCTAGTTTCCTGTGAGCCGGGGCACAGTCGGTCCTGGTTTCCTGTGAGCCGGGACCAGCCCGGTCCTAGTTTCCTGTGAGCCGGGACCAGCCCGGTCCTAGTTTCCTGTGAGCCGGGGCACAGTCGGTCCTGGTTTCCTGTGAGCCGGGACACAGTCGGTTCTGGTTTCCTGTGAGCCGGGACCAGCCCGGTCCTAGTTTCCTGTGAGCCGGGGCACAGTCGGTCCTGGTTTCCTGTGAGCCGGGACCAGCCCGGTCCTAGTTTCCTGTGAGCCGGGACCAGCCCGGTCCTAGTTTCCTGTGAGCCGGGGCACAGTCGGTCCTGGTTTCCTGTGAGCCGGGACCAGCCCGGTCCTAGTTTCCTGTGAGCCGGGACCAGCCCGGTCCTAGTTTCCTGTGAGCCGGGACCAGCCCGGTCCTAGTTTCCTGTGAGCCGGGGCACAGTCGGTCCTGGTTTCCTGTGAGCCGGGACACAGTCGGTTCTGGTTTCCTGTGAGCCGGGACCAGCCCGGCCCTAGTTTCCTGTGAGCCGGGACCAGCCCGGCCCTAGTTTACTGTGAGCCGGGGCACAGTCGGTCCTGGTTTCCTGTGAGCCGGGACCAGCCCGGTCCTAGTTTCCTGTGAGCCGGGACCAGCCCGGTCCTGGTTTCCTGTGAGCCGGGGCACAGTCGGTCCTGGTTTCCCGAGACTCGCATTGTGGGGAGGATGCGGTGGAGGCAAACATTGCTATAGAGGTTCCGAGGGCCCTTTGATACTTCGCTAACTGTAACTTCGCTAACTTCGCGAACTGTTACTTGGGGATTACGCTAGGCCCTCGTTATTATGTGAGCCATCGCCGCACCAGAAAAATGTGAAAAAATGTGAAAAAAATGTGAGCTAAGTGATCGATAACTGGCAACGGTGCGACTGCTTTCAGCACAAACTAGCGCGATACGTTTAAAATGTTCTTGATGACGTACATTTTCCACATGTTAAGATGAAAGTCAGATACGTTTGGACTACGCTGTTGCAAATCAAATTGCACGAAAAACCCGGAAAAGTTATAGTTTCCTGACCGTTGCACCTTACAAAATCCAAGAAATTAATGTCTTAAGAAAGGTAAAGCGACACAATTCAGCGAATCTTTCGGCTTTTTGGCTTCATCAGCTCTGCCTCCTTTAACACTGTTTAAATACTGTCTTACCGCGCGCATATTGAAAAATAATGTCGCACATCAGACATTCTTAGCTGCCTCTGACTAACTGAGCGCTGAAGCCGGGCTTTGAAAACACTGGCATCGTCCCCTTACATTGGCAGTACATGCTACCCCGTCTCTGCAATCTGAAACGTGGAGGAACTCGCAGTTCTCAGAGTTTCTGGTTCACATGTGTACGCTGTAGCCTCCTTCTAAGCTCCCTTGAGCTAAGATCCCTCGGCCTCCCTCGATCTCCCTCGACCTCTCTTAACCCGCGGACGTTCATGGAAGAATAATATAACGATCCCAGATGAAGTAATGCGTATCATTCACGGCCGGCCCGCTAAGTGTGTGCTTGGAAGAAGGCCAACAGCGACAGGATGATGCAGCAAAACCTTCACACCGCAACGACCAAAGCTGTTTCGGTGTGCAAATTTCGCGACTCGTGGGTGCCAAACTACCGCATCCAGGCAGCAGCACTTCCTGCATTTGAAGCATAGCCTCTTGGGCCGCACTGCCCGCTGGATAGACGCCCGAGTCTCCGATACTCCTGCCAGCCCACGATGAAGACCTTCCGCCAGGATGTAGCACGTGTCCGAAGCGTGGCAACCACCACGGGGGCTACACTGTATGAGGTCGGGTGGCGTGGGTGCAGCGAAGACACGTGGTCCTGGGATGGCAGTGAGAGCGTGACATATCGCTCGGGCTACGCGGCCGGCTTGGTGACTGGGACAAACAGAGCTCGATCTCTCGGATTACTCGCAGTGTGTTGAGACGTTGCGTGATAAGGGCGAGCCGAGGGGGTATGCAGGATGCGGACCGATCAGGCCTAAATCACGTGTTTACTGCACACCTCACCTAAACACATCGCGACAGCTGGTACATACTACCGCCACCCTGCCAGTGTCCACCCACCACCCTGCCAGTGTCCACCCGCCACCCCGCCAGCGTCCAACCTTAAAGCTACATTCGCCATGTATGATGTCCTCCTAGCGTTTTCTCATTATCATCATCATCATCATCATCATCATCATGCGCGTTTATAACACACGATCTGTCATGGTTGGTGTGTGACTCCCTGGTGTAAGTTCACATGGTTTAGAGTTAAACCTTCTTTTCAATGAGATCGACCTGGGGGTAAAAGCACTTGATTTGGAATCCCGCTAATTTGCAAAATGATTTTCTTAAACAACGTGCACTGAGATAGTCTGAAAAGTGAAACATTTCCTCCGTTTTTTTGGGTGCTATTTCGATGTCACACGATAACTTTGCTTGATGTTTTTTTCCAAAATAATGATCTCAGCTATGCACCCAATGGAAATGACCCCTCGGGCTACTCCTCGACTGGCCTAGACACAACGAGACTTCTGGCCACTGGACGAGGGGAATGTCGCCTCGCGTATCTTGCCGCGCGCATAGGTTTCGTCCCTCTTCGACAATGGTGTCCCTGTCCTCTAAGTGTGGGAAGGTGTGTATCCCACCACACGTATGGAGTGCTCACACCGAGCGGGGTAGCGCGCCGGCAGCGGCGGGCTGCCGGGCTGCGTGGTGCATTTTTACCATTTCAGTTTGTAGTTTTAAGTGCTTACCATTTGCTGCATAGATGCAGGGTTCAAACATCTTCATTTTGAAGCAATCTTGTTTAGTTATTAGAAAATAATAATCTTACTTCCCAGCGGCTACCCACACACTGCTTACATACGCCCATGCGGTGACACAACCATGTGGTGTTTCTGCTGTGCACGTGCTGTTTCTTTCACCACACCCCGCCACACACTGCTCACATACGTCCATGCGGTGACACAATCATATGCTGTTTCTGCTGTGCACGTGCTGTTTCTTTCACCACAGCTCGCACACACTGCTCACATACACCCATGCGGTGACACAATCATATGCTGTTTCTGCTGTGCACGTGCAGCTTCTTTCACCACAGCTCGCCACACACTGCCCACATACATCCAATGCTGCGATAGAACCATTAGTGTCGTTTCATTCACGGCACCTCACCACACACTGTTCGCAGACATGCAGGGACGCAGTCAGTAACGCCGCCACCTATTAGCAACCGGCGCTGGACGGCGCTCGCCAAGTTGACATAATCCAGCAATTGCCTGCTCGTGTCGCAGTACCCAAACTTCGCTGGCCTGCTTTACAGCATTTCTGATGGGGCAGCGCGGTGTCTTGACGCGACATGATGATGGCTGTACTGTTGCGTCGTTGAGTTCTAAACATGGAGACGCTATCTGTCGTGGTATTTACCAGGGGCGGATCAAAGTTCTGTCGTTGCTCTTCGTTATGCTGATGGCATAATTGCCTGCAGCACTGGCGTCATTCATATTGCTCAAACTTGCAGCACAGATCACAAACAGAGTTTTTGATCCATTGCGGCATCCATTTATGGAGACTTATTACTTCTGAACACCCATGTCAAACATATTAGACAAGTCATGTCTGTTGCTGGGTAAGTGCTGGTTAACCCAGCTTCTTTGATGGCACAGCACAACAAATCGTGGAGCATCAGGCCTGCATTTTAACACTAGCGATAAAACTGCATTACCATCTAAAAACCATGCAGATATTCGCCCATGGCAAACAGCTGCATTGTCTTCTCATATCACATCACAGTCACATCACAGCACATGAAATATTTCAATGTTTTATCACAGCCTTCGTCATAAGTCATGGTACAGCAGCCCACGTACAGTACAAGCAGAGTACCTAGTGTCGTGTAGTACCTAGAGTACCTAGTACCATGGTACAGCAGCCCACGTACAGTACAAGCAGAGTACCTAGGCTTCTATGTCATCGGCAACAAAAACCTTTTGTTTTAAACAACGATACGCCACTCAAGTCGTCCTGTTCCTTTGTATGGTACACCAGCGACAGCACTGGTCATATCAGCGACCAGCGTCCGCGTTGCAGCCGGGATTCAAACCCTGCCCCGACGTTGGAGTCCAAGGTGGCAACTACTCGTCTGAGCAACATGGACGAGCCAAGGAGCCAGATCCGTCCAAAGATCGCTTACTTCCCAGCTTTCAAGGCCCGCCCTGGACCTGTTCCTTGCCCAGCCCATGGCCCAGCAGGCCAGCCCTGCCGTGACGAACGTTGTTCTGAAGGTTGCCAACGGTCATGATATAGCGCCGTTATGTGGTAGATACCTGTTTTGATTCTTCGAAGTAATGGGAAGTTGAAGAGCATCCTCAAGCGTTTCCAAAAGTCATACGAATGCCCGCACCCACGTGGTCAAAATAGATTCACGGCTTACTTAGATAAAGTTTAAGTTGCAGACTCAGATAAAAAATCACGGCGTGCCAAGGATCGAGCAACGTTAGGACAGAGCAGCGAGGCTCTGTCTAAATCAGGACGGAACTTCAATCCAGATCGGGGCGGAGATTTGATCCAGATCGGATTAGAACTAGATCATTACAGAGCGCTGAGAACGCCGCGAACCTGCCGTCCCCGATCAATGACGCGGCGGTTATCACTCTGCCGTGCTGGTGTCCCTGCCTATATGGAGGAGCAATGGGTAGGCCTCGCAGTACAGCTTGTTATTAAAGCAAAACGCAGAGCCCAAATGCATTTTTCAATTTTGGAGAGCTGCGATTTTTCCACTTTTCTTTCATTGTCGCTGCTTTACCAATTTCGAGCAAAGATACGCTTTGTTCACCCAATAAACGGCGGACGCTAGGAGGGGGTACGTGCAAAACATGGTGAACGTACCAAGATAGAGCCAATTGTACAATGACGGTGCTTTGCAGGAGACGCAAGTGACGCAAACACGATAACAGGACAGACACTAGCCAAATAAGATGCGAGCTAAAATGTACCATAGTAACCCCATGATGGCATGATATTACACTGACGAGTTGCAGCTCTGACAATGGCCTCTGAACCGCTGTATGGGGTTTCGTGCATGTTGAGTTCAGAACATGCATCCACACAAGAATTAATGGCCTGCACTGAGACAGACGGTGAAATAAGCATTACTGCAAAACTAATAAAAAATAAAACCGAAAACGGACGCCACTGCGAGCTAATGACTTTTCCTTCCATTGCAGACCACAGCAAGCTCTGCCCCGGCCCAAGACGCCACACGTCTATCGCATGACACGCCTGTTTGATCACTTCGGCGAGGCGCGTGCGCCTACACTTGAATCCCGTCCCGGATTGGAACGCTCCAGCAGCGGCCGGTCAACACGTGGCCGCGCCGCCTCGCGTGCGTGCCAGTGCCGTGACGACCGTCAAATACCGACGCCGCTAACCGGGTGATTGCTATACGTCTGGCCGGAAGACAATTAGGTCCGGCGTGCGCGGGCCGCTGTCGGGCGCATCCCCCCGAATTGCGTTACCCCATCGACCTCTGGTCGATCCGGCACCCCTCCCGCGAGCATACTCCTACTAATCGCCTGTTGCCATCGCCAACAGGCAGGTCGTTATGACCCAGACGGTGCAGCAGGGCTGGTGGCGGCCCCCGGGACGTTATGACCCAGACGGTACAGCAGGGCTGCTGGACGTTATGACCCAGATGGTGCAGCAGGGCTGCTGTACGTTATGTTCCAGACGGTGCAGCAGGGCCGGTGATGGCCCCCGCGACGTACTAACACCGAGGGTGCAGCAGAGCTGGTGGCAGCCCCCGGGTCGTGTTGGTTTCCTGAGTCGGGGGCCAGCAGTCCCCAGGAGCGCGCCTTTACGGGCTGTCAAAGCTGTGCGGATGAATTCCGTCCCCTTTGACTTGGTTGTGGGGGCGGGTCACCGGGTCCCCAAGGGAACACTGGACCGCCGTGGTCGGGGTTAACGGATTACGCAGGGCACATGACCTGCAGTTCTGGGGTCACTGCTGGGATGCATGGAAAGGGCAGCTTTGACATCGTTTTGACTGAAAATTTACTAGACCTTGCGTGGAACCAAAAAACAAAAACGCATTACAAATCAGATACAACTGCGTGCACAACACTGTTACTCCGGGTCCGAGTGGTGGGGTCAATACGAGAGTCTGGGCGTTCGCAAGCCGCAAGCATCCGGCATGCTGGTCAAGTCCTGTCGGTCGTTCGACACGTCCATAGAGTAATTTCTGGTGCGCTACATCAGTGAGCTTCTGTCACGTCACGTCCAGGTTACGTGTCCGCTGGACCCGGACGGCACGCGCTTCACCGGCGTTGTGGTCTACGATGTTTGTCGAGTGGCGGTGCTCCGCGGTGCCGTAGCCATGGTATTGAAATTCCTCCCATGGGCGTTCGCTGGTGATGTCGTCGAAATGATCAGTTACGCTTGGCCGTTGTAAAATTTACGTAAAACGATTGCCTTTATGACGCCTGGTGCGAAAGACAGCGAGAGAGAAAAAACTGGCTAACGTGCTGCCTTGCTAGTGCATGGGTTTAGCTGCCTGTGTGTGCACTATGCTATAATCATATCGGTGGTCACTATTGGCTTCGGGACATTTAATCTAGACCCTAATTCTACCCTCATTGTTCGTTTCCTTTGTGCAGTCACGCCTCGGTCGCCTCTGGGGGCGCTGATTGTGCGCGCATTGTTCACCGGTTTCTTTGGCTATGGTAAAAATGTTTTCTCGTTCATAAGTCAATTTGGTCACTGTGTTCAAAGAGTGAACCATGTCAATTCATAGCGGGCAACAGGTAAACAAAAGCCATGGACTTGGAGACACTGGGCATAGGAGTGGAGTCGCAAAGCTTTGAGACGTTAATAACGACGTTAAATTCTGAAAAACTTTGCTCAATTGACGCTATGCAATTTAACTTTAACACTTACATTTATATATATACATATAATACACATATATGTACACGTACAAATATGTTTTATGTATACACATGTATACTTATGCACAACTATTTATAATACCAACAATGTCCAAGACCGTGCCTAGGTTGACAGGACTTTCATTGCCAATGGAGAAAATTATCCCGAGAAAGCTTTCACAAAGGAAGAGGGACGATAGCCGCTCCCAATCACAAGCAGTGCTAGAACTCTCCCGCAGAACTGTGAGTCCAAGTTTAAAGTAGTGATCGAGTGCGGCAAGAATAGCTTTTAACGACGTTAGCAACTCGCACAGAGAACGGAGTCCCGAAGGCGTATATCATGCTTGCTGAGATGACTCTCATTACTGCTTGCATAAAAGCAACCGTTCCACGAAATACTGTTTGTGCTTGTCCTTTATTGTCATCAGTACCGACAATCAATGATGAACGAAAATAGAATAGGTGCTTGCACTCTGGAATCATATTGGACGCCGGCGCATTCATTTCTGTATGAAAGAAACAGATGGCAAATCCATACCAGATAACGCGCTCGGCAAAGGTTCCGTTCCAGATATCTCAGCAGTGGTTCCATTTTAATATTACCACCGTCAGCACAAGCAAAATAATGCCTGGCCGGAAACAGTTATGACTCATTTTCCTAAATACCTCAGCTGTCGTGAATGTGTACTAGCACGCTAACGTGCGCTGCTAAATGCATCTGCAAACATTCGACACATGCATGGGACAGCACTTTTAGCTTTATTCGTTATCGAAAAACCAGGAAAAGGAAAAGTCGCTGCATTAATATATCCGGTGCATGCCTCTATGAAAACAGTTATCAGCAGTAACTTCAAAATTAAACATTACCTACCGATTCCACTCTATATCTCAAGTTTTTTTCGGCAAGCCACAGTTCTTACGGGTCATCGATATTCAGGGGAATAAGCAAGGAGCAGCTGTCAGCCATTATTACGATACATTGTACATCTAAGTTCAGATTTAAAATGCGTGTAAATTTCGTGTACATGCGAACGAATTCAAGTAAATAGGCGTCACCCATTGTTCATAAATGCCAGCGATTTGAAATCAACAGGCATCACGAGCGGCAAGGCTCACGATTTAGAGCGATTTGGGACAACAACGTTCTCGCTTGTTTCAATCAATCCCACCTTTATTGGAGAATGAAAGGTGCGCTAACGTATGTGTACGTAGGTACTAGCTTTTGACACAATCAATCGCGAAATAGGAAACTTGCCCCTCAGGTGGAGGTTAACACAAAAAGAACACTGAGAAGCACAGTTGACGCATAACTTTCGCGTCAGAGACCTAACATCTACACACAGTGCAACGCCTGTGCTCTACGTACAAACTAAGAATCACAAGCTTGCAGTGGCCTTTAGACCTGTCGTATCTGCGTGCGATGGTCTTACAGAAAACAACTTTGAGTCTTTTGGGAAAACACGCGACCACTGTTTGAGGTTTGTTCCCACTGATATGTGGTCCACGAGAGACCTCTAAAGACGGGTTACAACTATTTAACGGCGGATTGGTCATCAGAGGTCAGTATTTTCTTCAGTATAGATGTTGTCCATTTATGTGGTAATACGCCAGTCAGTGAGGCTATCGCTGCCGTGGAAGCGAAGGTAGACAACCATTTCCATGAAGTTAATGTTTTTGGTCTATCAAAAGAGGATATCTGCGGTCTATAGAGCACCTACACATGATGATGTGTTCTCGTTCGGAGATGAATACTACCGACATAAATTGGGCATAGCAATGGGGAACCCATGCGCCTTCCTGTGACGTTAATATTTTTTGACCCATTTGAAATGAAGGCCATGGCCGCTCGCCTTTTCAAATCAACTGTTCTAGCTAGACACATCGATGATGATGCTGGAACATGGATGCACGGACAGCGAGGCCGTGAAGTTTTTTTAGAGTCCATGAACAATCAGTACCCTACTTGCAATCAAGTAGTGAAATATAAAAAGAGCATATACGAAATATTGGTCTTGTGGCTGGGTAGTGAATACTCCCCACGAAATTTAGGTAGAATGTTGGATGATGACAAATAGATAAAACACTTGGAGGATGGATGGTAGGAAATGGAAACACACCCTGTCGGACGTCGGATTTTTGACACTGCCTTACGTATATGAGCACATGCTTTACGTAAGCTGTTAAGTGCATTGTAAGGAACATCATGCAGTTAGATAAGACCGTCCTTGCAGCCTTATTCTTGTTAGAATGACCAGCAAAATGGAAAATAGATCCATTGATATTTCGGCTGCATGTCTTTGCCAACAGAATATCAGCAGTGGATTTAAAAGTGTTTGGTAACTCTACTCGATTTTCAGGTTATTTTTTTCGGAAACAACGACCCACAGGCTTCCAAAGTCACCAACCTTCAAAGGACTAGACAAATAACAACTGTCAGCTAGCACTACAATACAGTGTATACCCAGCTGAGCGTTAAATTGCATTCGATTGCATTGAATAAATGTGATTGAGTCCATTCTTACAAGAAGTCGGTGACCAGACGTTCACGTACAGGCCGATTATCCAAAAGTGATAGTGCCTCGGTGTGTGATGTTTGTTTACTTGAAATCGATTGCATGTATCAATCATGCATGGTAGGTGATGCTTGTCTGCTTGAATTCGTTTGCATGTACACTTAATTGTTGTGCATTTTGTTTCTTAGTTCGATATACATTGCATCGTAGCAATGATCGGCAACCGCTCCCTTTTAATTACCCCGCCGCTGATGGCTTCTAGAAACCTCGGCTCACTGTTACAGAAAGACCTAAACAATCGAGTATGATCACCAGGCAATTTATTGCTAACATTCGTTTGGATAAAGACATGTAGCTGAAATATGAACACATTTAGCCTCCCATTCTCCCGGTTATTCCATGAGGAAGAAACCTAGTAGTACTGTCTTATTTATAACTACTTGCTTTGGAAAATCGAACGAGTCGTTAGAAAATCAAACCTACACATACGCAAAGCTGGTAGGGCGCCAATATGCTTAACATATTTGTGGTTATATTTTTTTTATCTAACAGCCTGAGTGCCCGGGGCAATATGTAATTTATGCAAGTCCGAGTGGCAAGCAAAAACACCTTATTCACGAAAATATATGCAAACTGTGCAAACAACGCTACGGGAACATTTAATTTGTTTGCATGTACGCGTACTTTCACTTATTTCTATTCATTAGTTAGATTACATTGTGTTGTAATAATGACCATCAAATGCTTCTTGTTGAATCACCTGAATGTTGGTGACTTGTGATTAACCTTGGCTCGCCTTTTCAAGAAACAAACATACCTGAAAAGCGAGTGGGGCTGGCAGGCAATTTTTAATTGTGATTTTTCTTCTTATAATGGATACAATAACAGCATGCAGTCGAAATATTAATGCATTTATCTCTCATTTCTCCTCAATATCCAACGAAGAATGAGGCTAAAATCACTGTTTTAAATTGCATGCAATCGCATTCCAAATCGTCAAGATATTTCTCTGCTCCTTGCACACGTCTTCCCGCCGCCCACACGACAGCCGTATGTGACAAGAAATGGAGAGTACAGCTGTATAGAGAATGCCATTTGTACCGAGCCCCTGCCTCGGCCATCTGTCGGCCTGCTGATCCCATCATCGCCGACCATATATCATTGCCATAATTAATTTGTTCGTCGGCCTGACTGGCAGCCGTAAACACGTATGTCGCTCACTGTTATCTACCCCCGTGTTGTGTTTGTTCAGCTTTCCCACCATATTCGCCATGTGCATTCTCCTGTGGATTTTCTTCGGGCCTCTGTGTTCTTAGAACAAGCGGTATGCTTTTGTCGTGACCTCCGCACGTATTTCTGTTGGACTCTTGCTTTCCACCGGGTCTGGTCTGCGGTCTGCGACGCCCTGAAACTGAAGCTGGCCTGATCCAGGTGGACTTACCGCCATCGCTAGCTGGCCGTCGCCGGGGGGCACGTCCACGTGCTGACCTCTGACCCGCCTGGGTCAGATCTGGGCGGGCACGACCGTTCGGGCAGCGCGGCGGAATCACACTGGAGGGCGGCGGCCGCCGACTGTGTGTCCGGCCCCCGGCGGGCGCGTGCGCCGGGACAAGCGTGTCCGCGCCAAAGGTGGCTACCACATTCTACTCCGACTAGATTTCTGTTACAAACGTCATGTCACGTCTCGCACGTGACGTTTTTGATCCTACACGGCACGTGGCGAAGGGACCGAGCTATTTGGAAACAACAGGGATGTTGAACCACGCTAACAAGATCACTTCAGGTAACTATCAGTAATTTAAAAACAGTGGACGGCCGAAAAACGATGCACAAAAGCCAGCCAAATGTTCCGAATTTTGGTGCCTCGGCTTTAACCCTCTGATTACCCTACGATTGTCCACTACAAATCAGAGCCACACACTGAGGAATGTGGACGCCAAGTGACCACTGTAGTCGGCGCGCACAAAACCATCAGAAAACAACAGCACTGGGCAATGCTCAGTAAAACTAGTCATCAGTGTCTGTCCAGTGCCATTTTTTCAGTAAACAGTCTCCATGTGCTTGTCCTGGGCTCCAAGACACATGCTCACTACAAACATCCTCGAGGCTACGCCAATGAAATATGACCAACGAAAGGCAACATAATCATAAAGATAGGAGATGATCATTTACCTACTGGAACTGATCGCTGACGAACCGTTGTATCGCATCCTCGCGCAGTTTTTGAGCGCAAAACCGTAATTATTTTGAAATTAAGCCGCATGATCCCGTATGTAAGTTTAATTTTCTCTCAAGCTTCTCGATCACCAGGGGAGGCTTTCTCTAGAATCTTATCTGCCATTAGATAACACAAATATAGAGAAAAAATCGTAGAATTTTCAAAAGCTGAAATAACGAATGCAGATGTCGCTTGTTCGGCATCTAAGTGAGATCAGACCAAATATAACATGTGCATTCGGTTGTAATGGCGCGTGCACAAAAGTGCGTGACCGTGCTCCCGCAGGCTAGGGCAACATTCGTCCATTTATAGGCGTTTAACATTCTGGTAATCCCACGTGGGGAATTCCGGTCGTGACACATACGTGGCCGACGGTCAAACACTATCCAATCTTTTTCAGAATTCAATACGCCTGAAGGCGACCGGAGCGTTACGTGGCCGAAACGTTGTGTAGATAATAAGGCACTTGACAGTTATAACGGTGGTCGGAGCAATTATTCCATCCGCAATACTGATGTTTCGTTTCAATCCTTTCGCTAAACTATGTCAAGTTAATGTGTAGTCAGCGTTGAGTTTCAGAGAACTAGCGCAAACGAGGTGGAATGCATCTGCAAAAAAAAGAAACGGCGGGAAAAGCGGGCTCATTTGTACCCCCACCCTCGCCCCCACCCCCGATCCCCTCTTAAAATGGGCTAAACACTATTCACGACGGAAATATTCCAACCAATTATTCTTCTGAGTCCTAGACCAGCGATGTTAATCCCGCTCTGTTTAAAAGCCATCAGATTTGCATTCCATCCTAATGATGTAAATGTTTACGGAAGCAGTCAACATCAGCGGATCTCTGCATTCTGAGTTCATAGGACAGACATTATCCAGAGTGGCAAGACCTAGTTGCGCGGGATCCCAAAGGCAAGCGGATTCACTCGCGGACGCTTCGGTTTTTATCTAGATGAAGGCAGTATTCGCACCAATTATCATCCCGTTCGTCCCCCCTGGTCACCGCGCTACTTCCCCCTGTCCTCGCCCCCCCCCCCCCCCCCCCCCCCCTGTCAGCCGGTTCGCCCGACGAGGCAAAAGGCGTCACACTGGTAAGCCTGCCTAAAAAACAAAGGCTGCATTATTTTCCGACAAGCCTACTTAGTGTTTCGACTCGATCAGCCACTCCAGATCGCTCGCTAGGCTGGCCGCCGAAGATATGCACTGAACGAGTAAACAGACATTCATCGATACAGTGCTTATAGTAAAGCGTCTGTGCTGGAGATACAATATAACTGCTTGCTGAGCTGGTGTGGGCCACAAATATTTTGGCCTTCACTTTGCTGTCTTCCACAAGCCAAGCCAGCAATGGGCAAGCATGCATTCAGATAAACCCACACAAACACATATTCATGTACATTTCAGGGGGCTTCACTTTCGGATGACTGCCCTTTGGCACAGTTCCAGAGATACACCGCAAAAAATCTCCCCACCATTCTGAAATCCATCCAAAGACCCCACCTGAATGCGTCTGTCATACGAAGATGCAGCGAGTACAATGTTGTTTTAGTGGAGAGCCCCGAGTTCAAAGACCGCAATTCACCTGGCTTCCACGCGTGTGCTTGCGTCAAGAGCAGACTGTTGAGAGGAGCACTGACTGTCCAATAGCGGAGACTGGTGAGTTCAGCTTTCACTCTCCAGCAGCGGAGAGTGGTGAATTCAGCGCTGTCTCTCCAACAGCGGAGAGTGGTGAGAGGAGTACTGACTCTCCAACAGCGGAGCGTGGTGAGACCAGTGCTGACTCTCCAACAGCGGAGAGTCGAGCTCAGTGCTGACTCTCCAGCAGCGGAAAGTGGTAAGGTCAACGGTGACTCTCCAACAGCGGAGTGTGGAGAGATCAGCGTTGACTCTTCAACAGCGGAGAGCGTCGAGTTCAACGTTGAGTGTCCGAGAGTGTCAACCTAAGAAGCAGCACAATCTTGCGTAATATTTGTTTCGCAGTGAATGCATGAAAAAGACGGCGTCTATACGGCCGCCCACGGCCTGGGTTAAGTACAGTTTTTTTCACGCAGACGGCAGCGAATAGTTCATTTCGTGTTGGTACAATTCACGCTCTTTGGCATACATGCACGGGTTGGACACACCGCTGAACGAGCACACTGCCAGGTTCCCTTTTTCAGTTTACCTCCTTTCCCTCCCCCCCCCGCCCCTCCTCCTCCCCGCCCCCCTCAGTTCCCTCAGTTCAAAATTGAACACCGGCTTTCCGAGTTATCTGCCCTGGGTTAACGCCGAGGTCCATACTGATCAGCCAATCCAGGAATGGAACGTAATGTCACCCATGAACACTATGTTTAGCCCGGTATCTCGTTCAGTCTGTGAGATGACTTTGGCTAGGACGCCGGTGCTTGGTGCTGGGCTGGTCGCAAGGCAAGCTGCTTGCATGCATATGGCTGGGTTTGCGTTTATCTCGCAGTGTATTATAACGGAATTCGTGTTAGTACGCACGATTGGTATATCAAGGAGCAAGATACCGGTTTTGTGACATTTTTGGTTGCTATGAACTTCTGTCCTAGAATGTCATGCAGAGCACCGTTTCAAAAGCGTTCATTCCCAGCGTTCCGGAAATGTTCCAAAGTACTACATTTTTACCAGATTAATGGTGATGCTTTGCTGCTTTGGGCCAACTTTACCTGGTCGTGCTCACCAAATCTAGGCAACTTTGCACGGCCTTGATAAATACCTGTTCCTTGCTATGCAATGACGCCGCCGCTCCTCTTCTCACTCAATAGGACAGCTTCGGCGGGCTGGATATGAACGGGGCCACGTGAACTTCCAATATACGTGAACGAAACTACCTACGAATGCATTCAGACATGCATGACAATTTTGGTGAGCTGGTTGATGTACGTGTCGCCCTGTCTGGATTGGTCGCAACTCCTTCGCCACCTATACGTCCAGCGTGATTCTCCGCCCGGGCTTCGGGGACCCGCCCTTGTAAATGGAGACATCATTCTGGATGTCCAGTGAATGCCTCATCCTGGCAATCCTAGGACGCCAGCTAAAGCCTGTTAAAACTTTGACGGCCAACACCTGAGCAGCCTTGCGCAGAAAAAAACAACATGCGATTGGATTTCTTACAGTCTGATGATGGTGCATAGATGCTAAGATTCTAAGGCCTGGTGGTCATCGCAGGATCATTGACGCAAATGTCGAAACAATCAAAGGATTGCGCTATTTTAAAGTATCCGTGCATGCAACTCAAGTGTTCCAGACATACCCACACCTCCATCAAGAAGTTGGCGGGCCAATACATACATACATACAAACATAAAAAACGTTTGAGGACTACCATGATATATATATATATATATATATATATATATATATATATATGTATGTATATATATATGCATATATATGGATAGGTATATATAGATAGAGAGAGAGAGAGAGAGAGAGAGAGGAGAGAGGAGAGAGAGAGAGGAGAGAGAGAGAGAGAGAGATATATATATATATATATATATATATATATATATATATATATATATATATATATAGCACCACAAGCAATTTTCCAGAAGGCGCCCGACGGTTGAGGGGAGCGGTCGGTGCAAACACTACCAGTCTGCACTTCCCGGCCGCCGCTGCGAGTGACACACGCGGGCTCCGAATGCCCGTCTGATGATTTCTCGAGCGTTGTGGATGTGAACGATGCCCACACTTTCACTGCACCGGTGCGGAGCGTCCTTGAGAAATTCGACAGGAACGTTTTCCAGTATCAAGATCTCCTAAAAAAAACGATACTATGGGTCGATCCCGCAAATGGAGCAGAATAACGAATTTGGGGGGGGGGGGGAGGATAACTTTAAAGGCCCATTTAGCATTGTCCATATCGAGTCCATGAGCACTGGAAAAAAGTTGAGGAAAACGATGTTTTTTTCGGGACGAGCAGTAGCCGGGCTGCCGAGGCTTCAACATGGTGCGATAGCAAGCTAATCTCTGGGAAGGATGAACGGGTTTCTCGAAGACGACGCAGGCTGCCAAAAAGGCCCGCCGTCAGACTGAAGGGCAAGCCGAGCAGCAGACAACCGACCAAATGGAATGCTCGTCTGCACACAGCGCGGAGACAACCGTCCAATTGGAATTCTCGTCTACAATCAGCACGAAGACAACCGTCCAATTGGAATCCTCGTCTGCAAACAGCGCGGAGACAATCGTCAAATTGGAACCCTCGTTTGCAAACAGCGCGGAGGCAGCCGTCCAATTGGAATCCTCGTCTGCAAACAGCACACCGGCGGCGGACCAACGTGCCCCGCAACACGTCCCCTTGTCATCTCCTGAGAAGCGGCCCTGCAAGAGAGCTAAGAGCATTACCACTCCTGGTCTGGCAGCAGCGGTCGACCGGGCTAAGGTCACTGCTCGCTCTGCGTTCCACCTCATGTACTTGTACTGACCTCGTTGATATCATGTCTTACTGTGAGTGTACAAAATAGTCTGCCTTGGCGAAATGGGTTTCAGAATGTAGAAAATCTCGCAACATGTCACTTAACTTACAAGAAATTCTAGCCGTTTCATGCACTAACCAGTGACATTTAACACCCGTATGACAGGTTAAAAGTATTGGGACGAGGTCATATTTTACCTTGATCTGCTCCCAAAGATACTTCAATTTACGACAAAGAAAATGTTTCCAACGTGATACGTCTATACCATAGCGTTGGGAGCCACTCCAACGCCGTGCATTTACCTTCATCGACTAGCATGACGAATTTGGATGAGCAAACAGACTCTCCATGACTGTGTTGTCGTTTTTGGCTCACCCAGACGGTAAAAAAACAGCGTAGCGATGCTTTGTTTCCATCAGTATGTAGACCACTTGTGTGCAAATGTTTTGTAAACGCCGGCAATGTTGAGCTCGTCTTATGAATACAATGTGGCTGCGATGCGATGCAGCTTTGGTTGAATGATGCAGTTTCTGGATGAGTTTTAAGTTCCCAACACGGTTGACACGCGACACCACGTTGAAAACGGCTGTAGTATTCACATTTTTGTAAACTACATTTAACACGTTAGGTACTTTTCCGGTGACTATTCTAACACGGGCGTGACAAAGGTGAAAATGTTTATCCGCTATGTCAAAAAGCTGCAATATCAATTGACATTGTCGGTCTGCTATAAGGCATCTAAATGGCAGCCGCTCACCAAGACAGTTAGTCAAAATATTTGAGTAAGGCAGTTTTATTTCATTGGTCCGGTAGCTCAAAGGGCCAAAAATATGCACCTTCGGGGCATATTTCAAACATTTACTCCAGGGAAACCTCAGGACCAGTTACTTCGAATAATAGCACTGGGTAGTGACGATGCGACACCGTCAATACGTCATAAGGGTTTGAGTTAAAATCATGTTTTAGTCAAAATTGCGTTGTCAACGCTTTTGCAACACAAAACGTTTCCTCCGTGTAATCGCGACCGCCGTCGTCATGACGACGGCAGAATCGGCTGGAGTCCGTCGTCAGCTTTTACTGAATGATGCTGGTACGAATGAAAGTTTGTGATTGGCACCGTGGGCGGCAAGGGCCAGTTACCGAGAAGCGCACTGGTTGAAGTTTGAACAAGTGGTGCGCTCTGGACCATGCAATACTCCGATCCGCAAAGCTAAAGTGCGTTTCGAAAGGAGCTACTGGACTGAACGGCACAGTAGAGACGTGGCGTAACGTTTCTGTTAATCGGCAGGATAATACTTTCATGCTCGCATATTGTTTTCTCTGGACCTAGTGTTTCAAGCTTTCGTAGCATTAGTCAAACAAATATTTTGAGAGATTAGTGCGTTGTAAACATACACATGTTGGAAGAAGCAAGCCAATTCAATGCATTCTCTTCAGGGCAGAGAGCAGGGAGTCCGGTTGCATTTATCTCGCTGGATGGGCCGCTTCAAATCGAAATTCGGAGCTATGGGACGGATTTTGAGAATCCTGGTAACGCCGACCACTTCGGACGCATCTGATCCATCATTACAAGGAAAGTACACGCTCCCTTTGGAAAGTGGCATACTCCCTTTCAGACAGCTCCAACTAGTCACGATTCCCTGCTCACACATAAGTCGACGCATGGAATCGATCGTATGAGCCACAGGAGCTTGGTTCAATGTGCGGCTTTAACTTCCTCCTTAGGACACCGTCGTCGGAAACTGTTTCCACCAGCATCGGTTTTGATTTTCCCTGTGGGACACTGTCATTGGCAACTGTTTATACCAACTCCGGTTTTGATTCCTTCTGTAGGACACTGTCATTGGCAACTGTTTCCACCAGGTCCGGTTTTGATTTCCTCTGTAGGAGACTGTCATTGGCAGTTGTTTCCACCAGGTACGATTTTGATTTCCTCCGTAGGACACTGATTATGCAACTGTTTTGATTTCCTCTGTAGGAGACTGTCATTGGCAACTGTATCCACCAGGTCCGGTTTTGGTTTCCTCTGTAGGACACTGTCATTGTCAACTGTTTCCACCAGGTCCAGTTTTGATTTTCTCTGTAGGACACTGTCATTTGCATCTGTTTCCGCCAGGTCCGGTTTTTGACCTCCTCTGTAGGACACTGCCAATGGCAACTGTTTCCACCAGGTTTGGAAGCTCTGACTTACTCAGTAGTCCTCTGCGTCCATGTCAAGCACAGCAACAGCAGAATAACGGATTCCACAAACGTATTCCCGCGTCACGATGGTGGCGTTTAGTGTGCTGCTGTCGGTTGTCATCAACCTGAATGCAGCGTTCCAGCACACAATCCAAGAAACTGACACTCTGTAATCTCACACTTGTATTCCAGTTCAAACTTTGTTCTGTTTCTTTTTTCGAGAACTTCGCTTTGGTGGCAATTTATTTTGTGTTTTACTTTCCCGCCTTTGCTGCAGTGGCGGTGTTAATTACGTGTTCGCGCTTTACGTTACTTGACAGATGAGATCCCGAACAATGTCGTCTGCTCTTGAAACCTTGAAAGACTGCAGCTGCCTTTTTGAGATAAGTCGTGTAAAGTTCAGGTTAATTTCAAAGAGTTTGGTGCATAGTTTGGCATCCAGGTTCTGCAAAATATGTTGCAAAGCTGAATTAAATGCCATGTCACCCTAAAGGAAGATCATACATGCACAGCTTTGGCGGCAGTGTGCGCGACCTAGGCTGGTCGGCTAATCACAGCCATAGCCATAGCCAAATTTATGCTATGTCCAAATGCATGATAAAATATTTGGTGAAAAGCCCCCATGCTCTCCACTGTGTCGGGCGTGATTCTGTAAACGGAATTTGTAGCTTGCATTATGATACATACATAGGAAACCCGAACAATTAGGAAACCGATGTGCAGAAGCGACTAGCATGAACTTCACGTAAGAGGACACAAATACACATACTATTTGAGAGTTAGCTTGGGAAGTGAACGAGCCATTTCGGCAGGGAGCATATCAGAGAGATACTCAAAGTCAGATATTTTCCTTATATACTATTTATGATTATTAGCAGGTGCCATTTTCACGAAGGTTTACCGTGCAGGACTTTTTACAGCATTTTAAACACCTTTCAGCGTTTAAGTGCTGACCACATGCCTTTCACCAGCTTGGAATCGCACGTAGCTGTGTACGATAACCTGCACGGCATGAAAAGGAATAAAATCCAGACGACAAATGCGAATACCTTACTCCATTGCATCCTGACGCAGTTCTGCAAAAGTAATTCCTGTTCAATCTCCACGCGCATTAACTTCTACGTTCCGCACTGCGAGCTATTCGCCATCGCGTTTAAGGGTCTATCGTCGCCTGCGCAGTACTCAGAGTTATAGGACCTCACCGCACGTGATCGAGCACCAGCATTGCGCGAGAGTTTCGCAGACCACGAGCGACGCGTTAATAGGGCCGCACGTTCCGTGGCCCTCACGGCACTTGCTCTGCGTCTCGGCACTGTCTTGCGCGGTGCGTGGGACATGATTAATCCAACCTTCTTTACAACCTTGGCCATGTTTGAAAGGCAATTATCAATGATAAGTCAGAACATAGTGTGGCCCATTGTGATGAGCCGTACCTGACCTTGTTAGCTAAAGCACTGAAGAGCTCGAGCCTTCGCAACTCCCTGCTGCGGTGGTGAGTGCAACCGGCAGCGCAACCGATACAACACAGACTGAACGACCCCTGACCTGACCCGGCCGGACAACTCACCTCAGTTTGGCTCCTGACCGTCCCTTGACTGTGTCACGCGTGGGGTGACGGGTTCCTACCCGTTCGCGCGAGCTGCTGTGACCTATCCGTTGGCCTATCTGGCCCATAGGGGCGTGACCTATCTCCGTCGTGATCTCACCCAGTCTGCCAGGACATCGGGTCTCACAGCTGACACATGGGGGGGGGGATGGGCAGAATGAGCCGGCGTAGGTACCGTAACTCCCCGGGCTCCACGCTTGGTCCAATTAAGTTACGTGGTGGTCTGATGGCTCAGTGGTAAAGTCACATGGTTCCCCCGGCGGTTCCGATGTACGTCACGTAGTTCTTGAATGTTCCAGTTCATGTCATGTGGTTCTCGAATGGTCCGGTGTAGGTCAAGCGGCATCCCACACGTGACACTTCGTGTGACTCCGCAGTGTCTGCTACGAGTCACGTGGCTTACTGATGTCCAGTTCAGGCCATCGCGTCGTCGGGGCTCATCTCAGGTAATCGGGTCTCCTGCAGGCCACCATTGCCTATAACACACCTTATGCTAGATACAACTGACTGCTTTTTGCGCTTGATGAGCCAAGTGACGAACTAATGATGCAACACGCGGTAAACGAACACCAGATTGCGGTGTCGAATACCCAATTTCGTGGGGTACCAGCATAATTGATGGTATTGTCATCCTGCGTCGCTGCGGCCTGCGCGACCATCAAGCTTGCGTCGCTCAGGCTTGCGCGGCTACCAAGCTTGCGTCGCTACGGCTTGCGCGGTTATCAGGTTTGCGCCGCTAAGGCTTGCGGGTTCATCAGATTTGCGTCACTTAAGGCTTGCGCGGAAATAAGGTTTCTCCGAACGCTTTCCGCATCGCCGCGGCCGGACCCGACTTGGGACGGCAGTCGTGTCGACTGAGCTTTATCGCAGCAGACGATGCCACGCTGCGGCCGAAGTTTGACGACCTTTCAACGAAATTATTGTCGGCGAAGAGACCGTAGCATTGCGATACGTCGTCTCAATGTGAAGTCATGCATAGCTATAAACATGTCTTGTCATGCTTGCTGACAGTACGCACATTTGCTGAAATCCGGAGCTAAATAATCCGCATGAGAAAATATTATCGGGCGCTGACGGTAACCGGAACATTGCTGACATTTTCCGCATGGTTTCCATCCTGTTTAAATGTCGACGGGATGCGTGATCGATGATGACATTGATGTGCGTTCGATAACATAGCGGGGATCCATTTGCGCGATCCGGCGATGCCCGACTTTGCACAAGTGAGGCAGTTAAAGTTCAAGTGGTATTTGAGCCCAACAATGTTGTCATGCCAGCGACATCAATCACTGACGAGCCCGCAAGTGAATGAATCACTGCATTTACGGCATACGCATGACCAGCAAAAATACGGCCTCTGGCTCGTTCACGTTCTTAAAGTCATCCATCAAAGTCAGGAGTCACGAACCGATGGATACTATGGCCACAGTACTGTGACCTGTGGCCCTGGGCAACGCCGGTCGGACGAGCCCGTATCCTTCTGTCGAAAAAAGAGTGGACTGCCGTCTCCGTCTACCTTCTACCGTCTCCGTCTACTACTCCTCCAGTTCACGAGCAAGGCTGGACGCACCTGCTTGCGATGCGGGACCGGCTGGATGGCGGCACGGCACGTCCAGTTACTGAGGCGACGCAGCACAGCAAAGATGACCGAGGCGATCCAGTCCAGCCAGCGATGACCGAGGAAAGAGACAGCAGAGCCATCAGCAGCAGAGATGACCGAGGCGATCCAGCACAGTGTGTCTGCACAGATGTCTCTCTCGACGTGGCGCAGACAGGAAAGGCAAGTCGGCGTAAACATCTGCCGTCCACTTCAGGTGGTGCGGCCGACCAGCCCCGCCATGCCCCTGAAGCGGACGCGGTGCAGCGGCCGGAAGGGCCGGCCGGAAGCGGTCTCTGCCCAGCTGACCCTGCACGAGACCCGCCTGCGGAGCAGCCCTGACGCTGCACGTGACCCGCCAAGGTCGCCCGAGGACGATGGCTCCACAGTTACCAGGGTCAATGAACCCGAGTCTCAGGAGGTAACCATCAGAGCAGCATCAGTCACCGGAAACTTCGGTTCGACGTCATCATATCGAACCGTTCTGAAAGCCGACGGCCTGCCGGACCCGTGGAGAGCTAATGAGCTAGCGAATGCCGCGAGTGAGCTAGCGCTGCCAGGTCACTCCTGGGAGGCTGACGCAGCAGCACGAGAAGTGTCAACCTTGCGCACAACCTGATTAACCTTCAGACCCTTGACATAGTTTTGTCACGGAAATGGTGCTCTTCAGCGGGAAGTGCGCCGCTGTTATGTCCATTTACAAAAGAACGAGCCATCAAAGCTCTAAATTTTCGGCTAGTCGTTATCGTACCCAGCTATCTGTAAAAAAATGGCGAAACTGATCCATCGGCTTGCCTCATATCTCAGACATCATTTTCTTTATAGCTCCCAACAACATAGCTACATGGAAAATCACTACTTTTACGGCGCTTTTATCGATCTCCGATAAAGTGTTTGGAGGCATGGACGGATCAGAAGCAACACTTCTGACTTTGACCGCATTGTGTCGCTGTTTTGACGTAGTGGACCGCTCAATATTATCACAAACCCGCAGCGGCTCCAGATATCCACCGGCTAGATCCGATGTCACCTGGAGGGAGGCACGCAGCGTGCGAGGCTAGATCAGACTCCGTCAGAACCGAACGCATCACCACTGACACATTGTAAGGGCTTTGTCTCGGGCCACTGCTGTACAACATCTTCAGAAACGACGTCGCGTGCTTCATCTCATCACAACACATAAACGACCTCTACGTCGCCATAGTCCGGTACGCTGACGACGGTAGCTGGCCATTACGGGCCCTCGGGTCAGATTAGCTGAGATGCAGCGGCCACCTGAGTCGGTGTTGGACGAAGCGTGCGCGTGGTTTTTGCAACATGGGATGATAGTTGATGCCGCCAAAACTTGGATGTTAATGTGTGGTGACCGTCTATAGCTAAGACAGACCCGAGAGTATCTGTCTACAGTGTTCATGGATCAGGTTTTACAGTGTTCAGGAACTGCGCGAAATTTAGGAATCGTTTGGACCCATCTCTAGCGTACAGCTGTGACATCGATCAAGCAACCAACAGATGCATTGGTATCGTAGTACGATTTTGAGTTCCAAGCGCACACCACCTCGAACCGTGGTACCTACCATCATCGATATCAAGATACCCTCCCAAGCACGCTGTGGCGTCCAAGTTTACGGTAGTGCAATTCCTTCAACATCTCAAAACTGCAAAACTTTGCTGACAGGGTCATCTCGGGTCGACGAAAATATAATGACACGTTGGGCGTGCTCAACCAATTAGGCTCACTGTCCGCACATGAGTTTAATTCTTAATTCGATCTCTGCCCTCTGGACAGCGTTCTGATTGCGTGAAACCCTGTGGTGCTACGCCCCGCATTAGTGTACAGTCGCCAGCGCATGGTTCGAGACACGGTTCGAAACACGTAACGGTCGCACAATCTGAGCCTGTCTCGTGTGAAAAACGGCCACGGTAAGAGACGATATATGTATCGCGCGGTGCTGCAGTATAACAAGAAAGCGTTCACTCAAGGTATGCCGAACGCCTCAATTCGTCAATTCAAATAGGATTCGTAGCATGTTTCGACCAGTTTTAACCTTCTCCTCAGTGGGAGTGCGTTGTGTGTAGTGCATGAGTGGATTGGGTGGCAGGGTGGAAAAGAGTTTTTAGTGATATGCGACCTGCACTGCGACCGTGTAATTTGACGAGGGTTTGAGAATAGCCCCACTTTTGTGGACTAACCCGTTCATTTGCGATGCAATACTAGTTCCGCATTTTCGCTCAGCGTGAAACAATGCCGTTTGGCTCAATCCATGCTGAAGCAGCCGCAGATCCTATGAAGTGTTGTGATGATGATGATGATGATTTAGGCTTTGGAGCGCACGGACTACGATGGCCATATGGCGCCCGTTGTCCTGAAGAGTTCACGGGCGGGGATGCGAAATACAATTTTTACCTCAGCTGCTTCCCACGTAACGTCAGGCGTTGAATGTTCTGTTTTGCCGGAGAGGAACAGCTGTATCTCCCACTCCCTCTCTCTTCCAGCATCTTTGTCTTCATGGGATTTCAACATTCATGCTCATGTGGCTTTCGCTCAATCACCTGATTTTTTCGGTCACTGTGCAGAAATTGAAATTCGGTCCTGTATCGATTCTGGGTATTCTCATTTAAACCAATTACCATTCATGTCAGTCTTACTTTGCCCCAATTTCCTGACCTAAAAGTGTTCCCTTTATCACGATATTGGATTCTCCATTAATTCTCCATTATCCAAAGCGTGGCTAGTGAGAGAGAGGACACTCTTCGCAGGGCGATGACAGGATGGCGCGCCATCTCAACTCTGCGATGGAGCGATTCGATGCGATGATCGGGTTTATTTAAGACGCTTGTTTATACACTTAAAGTGTCAGTTGTCTGGTTTCCCCAAAACTCCCGCAAAACTAACCACCCTCCCTACGAAAGCATCCAGTATCTAGGGTAGCTTTCAGCTCAGAGAGGTGGGGGGACCACCCTTGGCTGAGTACCTGGTAGCGAAAGCCGGGGCTTAAACACTTCAGTAGAACAATGCTGGTCTGACAGTCCACAGAGGCATCATCACGTAATCGTAAGTTGCCATGCAGCGCAGTGACAGCTGACTTGCCTCGTGGATAAAACATGAAAAGCTCGCTTGAAATGTTGATGACGCATAGCGTTGCACTTATTGCAACAACGAGTTGAGGGTTCGTGTGTATGTTTTTTAAACGAACAATTACTCGTAATTCAAATTGTCATCACAGTCCAGGTGTTTGCTGCGAGTGAGTTTGCAGGCCGAGCGACTTTTGCTGTCAACTAACCGGAATTACCTTCTGTAGCTTCTGTGGTCCAAAGCAGCCCGACACAAACACGACATCTTTAGTGACAAATAGCACACTTATTCCAACGTTGTGCTGTGACATTTTCAAGGGCGCTTAGGTGCGAGGTATTTGCGATGCATTTGTGAAGCGTCACAATACCACCACTGCCTTACCTCTCCATTCCATCAAGCACGGAGACGTAAATTTTGAAGTCGCAAAAAGCAAAAGAGCACCATTTAGCAGAAACGGGTTCATGCATTCGCAACAGGTGTCGTATCGGGGTGAAACTAACCGACACTGGCAGGAGGCAGAATGGACGATCGTAACTGCGATAATGTTTTCGTCAATGTGTGCAGACTCTCACGTATAATCTTGGGAAAACCTCAGGTCTTCCCGTTTTGATCGTTTTGTATGAAATGATGTCATTGCTGGGCAGTCAGAGCAGAAAGGGGCGCTGCCAGCTACACGGCGTAAGTGAACGTGCTGTCAATATACCATAAAGCCACACTCCATCCCATAGGCACGCCATTAGGAGACCGGTAGGCAGCCGATGTCACCTCTTCGGAAACCAGCCTCAAATAATGTCAAAAACGTCACATCATGACATAAACTGAGAGAGGTCTGAAATGGCATCTTCATAGACACACATTGTACGTGTTTCTGCAGTGTGGATATTGTGACCCGCATTCCGGGAAACGGCATGTCTTTATCAACTGGGTCAAGCTTAAAATGTTTAAACGTCTCGTTTGTTGTCTGCGGCCAAATCAGTTCCAGCAAGTTGTCCTATTCTGTGCTGACGCATGCAGACACGAAAGAATGTTTTTATTACAGTTCCCGACTTTTCAGCACTCGATTGCGACGATTTGGGTTCAGGCAGGCTCGACAGCTATGCAATGATATTTCCGAATGTCAAATCCTGTACTGCGGTTTGAAAATGCAATGAGATGTCTACCGATAGCATTGCAGCCAGATGATGGGACTTTCTCGGCTAAAGTTCGTTGTGGCTAAGCGGGCGACGCTGCGAGGGGACAGGGATGGGCCCGTTCATACTCGAACCCACAGCCTGCCAATGCCAGCTGTAGAGCATAGCTGTCGTCGCTAGAAGCCAAGAGCCCTCCACTGACGCCTGCTCATGATACTGTCTGCGGCGGACGACAGCGCGTCAAGGGTAAGTGCGGCAGGCCCGCTGGGAGGCGCGGCGCCACTCCAGTGAAGGATTTCACATGCGTTCCGAGTGTGAGAAGCAACGGATGGAGACGTGTTGGTTGGCTTATCTGATAATGGTACTTGTCGCCGCCGCCCGATTCGGCAGGCTTATGGTCAGCACTCACAACCTGCAAATACTTAAGACTGTTAAGATTAAGCGGGCATTTCCTGGTAGCCTAGAACAACACTGCACTA
>NW_023596426.1:0-22393 GCF_011947565.3 Pollicipes pollicipes
TGCTAAGCCGTCCCGTCAGCGCTTGTTGTCTCTTTAGAGTCGTGCCCGTAAACGTTCATCACTATTTCACGAGCACGACATATTACCAGCAGCCATATTGAAGATTGTAGTGATTGCTACTTGTCGGCAGAGAACACTTTCTTTGCTGCACACCAACCACGTGAGGATGGTGTTTGCCCCCGGTACTTGCCTACTGCCTGTTGATATTTTTTCCCTGTGCAGTACTGCCCTCTGAAAAAGCGCCGTACGGTCGTGTTTACACCATCATCTACGCGGCTACGTTTACACTATCTATATTATTGTATATTATATATATATATATATATATATATATAGTATATAAGATAATGTTCCTAACGTCATTAGTTGGTACTAAATTAGGACAGAGCATATTAACTTTCGCGCCAATTTTTATGCGGCCATCTTGTCCCCGTATTTTTCAGCAATCGTTCACCTTGCATTCATGAAATACTACTCGCTGCATTCACCTCGAATAAGCTTTTAAGGGACATGGCCCCCAGGGCAGTTTTATAGTAATCTTTAGCGTGTGCTGTAAATATGGCTTTCAAAAGGAGGTTTCCAGCTCTCATAAATCCAGAGCATGTAAATTATTGTTGATTGTGCGCTCTGTCTTCGGCCTTAACGCAAAGAGCGATGTTTCGTAAAAAAGCATCATCAGCTAGTTTGGCACACCACGCATGTACCAACTGGGGACATTGTGACAGTGTTTGACAGACCAGTTTATTGGAGCAAATTATGACAGACCGGCGACATGGATTCATACGAAAGCAAGGCGTTGCATGATCAGCGTGAATGGAAACCTCCAGACAAAAAGGAAAAAACATCTTGCGGATCAGGGAAGAATGCTATTTACTTACCTCAACGTATTTACTTCAGAAATTGTGTTTTGGTACGCAAAGCGCGTTGCAAGTATCACACACCTGACCATGAAAATCGTAAGAGACCTCTAATAATCACGCCATCTTTTAGCTGGCGGGGGCGGAGGCGGAGGCGGAGGCGGAGGCGGCGGTGGCGGCGGAGGCGGCGGCGGTGGAGGCGGAGGCGGTGGCGGTGGCGGTGGTGGTGGTGGGCGTCGTCGCTACTTTAAGCGCTACGGAGGAGGATGAAAATCGACGTGCCTCTGCGCTTGCATGATGGTTCGTGACGACTCCAGCTGTTGCACGAGTAAACAGGCCCACTTGATGTCTTACATGCGATCGGACGAGTTGAGCTGTGATTCGGCTTGGTTTATGAGAAATTGTAATATTCCTAGGCAGTGGATGATGGGGACCCGCAAAATTGCATCCAGTCAATAAAACCGACGAGGTTCACGATTTTCTGGGGAGTGGACAGCATGCGCCAAGTGTTTCTTCGTGTTAAAGCATGGCAGTTCTTGTGATGAGTTAGCAACATAACATTCGAGGGAGATCGCAGCACGGAAATGCTAATCAAAATGGCACTTATTTCGCGTGCCATAAGCACGGCTGGGGTGGTTCCATTTAGAGGCCTTCATAATCTATATTTGTCGAAGGATTATTGATGCGTTCACATATTTCATTATTTCGTGCAAGGAAGCTCAGAAGCTCGTTTTAAGATCAAATCGAATGTTTACATTTTTGACTCCACGAGCTCAGGTGCGTTGAAATCCATTGAAATCGCTTGACAATTTGGCCTAACAAGGCATTGGTGCGGACCGCTTGACTAGGAATGCAGTTACCAAAATGCATAGCAAGTTTGAACAGTACCGTATGGCTTTTAATTTGTATTTGTGTGCAAATCTTTATTGAATTCACGAGAGACGTTGTCGACCCGTTCGATGCCTCCACCTGAACTGGCTTGACGTGCAATACGCATCTAAGGCCCGTTTCATTCCAGTTGATGATTTACCAGTTGCTGATAGATTTCATGAAAAAACTGCTCTATGAAACATGAAGTGTGAATTCTCAAAGCGCATCGATATTACTACCTTCAGGAAAGCCTATGATGCTGATTGTTCACCTAGTTACGGTTCGTTACCACTCAACAACTGATTAAGTTACCGTCGTCCAGTATAGTGATGGTCATTATTAGCTGACAGCGATTTGAATCGGGAATGGTACATGTGTAGACGACCGCCACGTCGAAGACACCGAGGTTTCAGGTGCACTATATTCCGTGACCACCCATCGCCAGCACCGCGCCTCCGCGCCTCGCGGACGCTGACGGGAAAACAACGAAACGTCGGAAATGGACAGACTAGACCTAGAACTAAACAGAGGGGAAGCCGACAGAACAGATGCTAAAATTAGCAATACAAAATGAAAATTGAAATGGCACGGAATTGACTAACACTAAATTAAACCTCCAGATCATAGCAAACTTAGTCACTCTATAAAAGAGAAACGAGCACTAAATCAAACTAGACATGCAAACGCTACACCGACTACACCCGACCGTGTTAACAAAACAAAATACATCACTATGCAATGTTCTGTAGCAGCGCACGATCGGAGGGCACGGCCGCAGAACACCGACGCAGATCTCGGCCACAGAGCTCGTTCGCATACATCTCGGCCGAAGAGCTCGGCCGCGGAGCACAGCCACGGAGCTCGGCCACGGAGCCCGGCCGCGTACATCACGGCCGCGGAGCGCGACTGCGGGCAGCACGGCCACGGAGCTCGGACACGGAGCCCGGCCGCAGACAGCACTACCGCGGGCAGCACGGCCGCAACGACGACCCATCTGCGAACGCTAGGCAAAACGCACGACATACGCAGCACACGCGGCCCACACTTCGGATGTAAGTTGACCCACACCGCACACGATCCTCGGGCCGCGTGCGATGTAGCTTTCAACTTCACTAACTGAAACAATGACCTTAGCCAGAAGAGTGCCAGAGAATTTCGCAGCATTGTCTGAATGAATGCGGCGGAGGCATCCGAGACGCGCGATAAATTGGTTGACAATCACATCAGCAACAGTGGCGGCAGTCATGTGGGGGACCGGAAACACTTCACACCAGCGAGCAAAATGATCACAGATCACCAGAAGGTGCTTGTCCCCACGGGCCGTCGTAGACAGGCCACATATAAAATCGATAGATACAGTCGCAAAAGGTTCATCGGCAAGCCATTCACCCATTGAAGCCCTTGGGCGCGGAGTAGGAGTAGCTCGTGTGTTGCACTTCTCACGCCGGCTGCAAAAGTCTTTGGTGGCAGCCTCCATCCCGCACCACCAAATCTCGCGTCTCGCCGTTGACGTCAGCGACTCTGAGCCAAAGTGGCCACCAGCAGGGCTGGCATGTGGGGACGTCAGTACACCAGGTATCAACTGTTTTGAGACAACCAGCTGTAGCTGGTCTTCACCACCAGCGCAAACCCGATAGCAGCGGAAGACAACACCGATATGTCTCAGACGGTGCCATTGGCGCAAAAGTTGAATCGACTTGGTGTCTACGGAAGAGGATCTGGGTCTCTTGCTCAGAGATAAATACTTCGCAATCTCGGAAATCGCAGAATCCTGATCCTGCTCGTGTCGCAGGAAACTGCTGACCAGGAATTCGCAGACATTGCACACACATGTCCATCAGTCTGGATTTCGGCGTTACACGTCATTTGGGAACATCGACTCATCATACCGGCCGAGACGTTCTCAACACCAGGTCTGAACACTACCTCAAAATCAAATGCAGAAAGTATTTCAAACCATCTCGCCAAAATTCCAGTAGGGTTTTTAAATGTCAGGAGCCAACGCAAGCTGGAATGGTCTGTGCACAGCTCGAAATGTTTCCCAATCAAATAATGCCTGCAATGTTCGGCAAAGACGACACACGCCAAAAGCTCTGCGCGGTTTGTGCTGTAAGTGCGCTGCGATTTGCTCAGTTTCTGAGAGGCATAGGCAATCACACGGTCCTCACCGTCCTGCTCCTAAAAAAGGGTGCCCCGATTCCCAGGTCAGATGCGTCAGTATTGAGACGGAACGTTCCGGCACTAGCCGAAAAACGCGGAAATGACACAACAGTCGCACTCGACAGCGCTCGCTTCAGCATGTGAAACGCACTTTGCGATTCCTGAGTCCACACGAACTTTGTGTGTTTTAGGTCAAGCGGCACAGGGGGCAGCGATCTCAGGGAAG
The DNA here is from genome assembly GCF_011947565.3 of Pollicipes pollicipes. NCBI lineage: Eukaryota > Metazoa > Arthropoda > Thecostraca > Pollicipedomorpha > Pollicipedidae > Pollicipes > Pollicipes pollicipes. Next base: position 4,114 of record NW_023596426.1, read on the forward strand.
TTTCGTACGAACTTGCGAAAATACGAAGCCAACCCAAGGAAACTGCTTAGTTCCTTCTGTGTCCTCGGACATGGCCAGTCCACTACCTTTTGGACCTTCTCCGGGTCGGTGGACACACGTTTAGCGGACACTACATGTCCCAAAAAATTCACAATTTTGGTGAAAAATGACATTTTTGAAAGTTTAGGGTCAGGCCAGCACTCTTTAGACGTTGCAGAACCGTGTCGAGCTTGGTAATGACGTCATCAATTCCACAGCCATGCACACAAATATCGTCAAAAGAATGAACACAGTCTCCGGGGGTCACATCTCCCAAAACAATGTCAAGAAGACGGGCACAGGTCGCACGCACCCCACCCAAACCAAAAACCATGCAAGTATAACAATACGTGCCGAACGGTGTGGTAATGGTAGTTTTGTCCCTGTCTTTAGGATCCACGGCAACCTGAAAATATGCGCTGTTCATATCCAACTGGCAAAACGTGCCAGAGCCAGCCAATGCTTAAGCGAATCATTAACTCTCGGTATGTGATATACTGGTACCTTTGACACGGCGTTCATGCGGCGCAAATTAGCCACCAGTCTGTATGCGCCAGATTTCTTCTTCACCAGACTGGTTGGGGACGACCATGCACCATCAGACTCCTCCAAAATACCTTGACTGAATAGCTCACGGAGCTGAGAATGCAGTTCGTCCGCCAGGTGAGGTGGAACACGCCTGGGGGGCTGGCGAATGGGAGGATGGTCACCGGTATCAATCTCATGGGTGACCAGATCCGTAAACCCGATATGTCCATCAAACATGTCAGCGTGTCGTTCGAGTAGCGACTCTAACTTACTTCTTTGCTCAGGCGACAGGTCGGAACCACACTGGTCAGACCGCAGTTTGACAGCTTGCTCAGTCTCATCCCTCGAACTGTGTGGCTGCTCGGCAAAACCAGCCTCTAACCTGGGCAAGGCGAGCTTTTTGGGAATAGTAATGGGTCCAGTCGTCACATTTCGCACAACAAATGACACTCTGGAGCCAACGACAGTCACGAGTGCACTGATGACCAGCAAACCATTCAGTTCATCAATGGGTTCGACGAGAACAGGGCCATTGTATAAGCCATTTTGCACAAAACCTTTTGAAATAACCTCAGTACCAGGAAAGACGACTCGGCCAGCACCCAAAGAAACGTCGCCGATCGTCACAGCGCGAGGTGACACTAAACGAATGGCCTCGACGGGGGTAACACAAAGTTGTTTGGTACGCACATCAATAACACAGGGGCAGTGCTACAAAAAACAACATCGAGCAAACAAGGCACGTCAGTGAATCAGAAACGAAAAATGGTACGAAGCACTTAACGCCTGCAATGTCGAAAGGCACCACAGTTTGACCAAGAAGTGGGAGCTCAGAATGTGACGCAGTACGGGCCTGTACAGACGTCTTTCTCAGTGTCAGGTTCGGCATTGCGTCAAACACAGACTTAAACAGCACGCTGATCAAACTACCTGATTCAAGAAGGCACTGACAATCCACACCAGCGAGGCGCGCCGTCAGACGCATGTCATCGGCCAGTGGTATTACATTCGGTGGTGACTCAGACTGAACGCCATCGGAGCTTGAGCGGTCCGCTCGCTCGGTGGTGGAACGCTTCGCTGGAGACTGGTCTCTCGGCGGCCGGACCCCAACTCGTTTCCCTGCGGAAAAGACTGCTCAGGACGTGTCTGGGGTCACATCACGGCCAAGTGGCCAACTGAGTGACATTTGAAGCACTCCCGGCTCCGCATTCTGTGGCGATCGCGGACATGATTCTGCCCACCGCAGCACAGACTTAACCGCGAGCCGCGGTTTCTCTGACCGGCAGAAATGCCACCGGGACGAGAGGCTGCCTGAACTGCGGCCTCTAAGCTCATCACCCTCCTCGTCAACACAGCCAGTTCACCGTCAGAGTCGAGACGGCGGACACTGGGCTGAGACTGCTTCAGACATGCCTGTGAAGGTTGCGCACTTTAGTGGTGGCGCCTGCAAAGGACGAAATACCGTCCGCAATAACAGCGGCATGTAAGTCAGCGGGCAAGGTGGCCAGAAAATGGCTGAACATCAGTGAACCCGTATCGGTGAGAGCAGGGAAGCCATAGCCATCAGCTTTCTAAATCTGATGACAAGCGCATCGAGATTATCGCCCACACTAAACGTCAACTCACGCAAGGCGAGGTGATGCTCTGTCACGGTCTTAGCACCGAAAGCACCTCTCAAGTCAGCAGCAGCCGTCTCGAGGATGACAGCCTGTTGCATGGGCAAGCTATCAAATGCGTCACGAGCAATGCCAGTGAGTGGCAGCGGAAAGACCTTTGACATTTGCTCCCCGGTCCATTCTCGGAGCATGGCAGACCGCTGAAAATCATCAAGAACACGTCTCGCGAACCACGTCCATCAAAACTCGGCATCGTCAGACCAGCCATCTCGGATCTCAAATGCGCTACTTAACCGGCCATTGCAGCAGCGAAGGCACCCAGACAGCGCCGCCAGCAGCCCGGTGGCACCTGGCAGCCATCAGCCACAGCTACTCCCGCTGCTGCGCACGGCACAGCCGGACCGGCCGTCCGCGCTCAGACGCCGCGCGGCGTCTCGCGCAGGAGGCACGCACCAAACTGACCCAGCCGGAGGTCACTCGGCCGGCCGGCGGGCGGGGTGGCGGCGGGCCATTGCAGATGCGCGCTCAGCGATCCCAGATAAGCCAGGCGTCACCAGGCAGGCGAATGAGCGCGAAAACCTCGTCGGCGCGGCAGAAGTCCCGGCGAAGGCCCTCCATCGTAGACGGCCGCCACGTCGAAGACACCGAAGTTTCAGATGCACTAGATTCCATGACCACCCATCGCCAGCACCGCGCCTCCATTCCTCGTGGACGCTGATGGGAAAACAACGAAACCTCGGAAATTGACAAACCAGACCTAGAACTAAACAGAGCGGAAACCGACAAAACAGATGCTAAAATTAGCAATACAAAATAAATAAGGAACTAACTTGGAACCGACTAGTACTAAATTAGACCTCCAGATCATAGCAAACTAAGCCACTGAACAGAGAACGAGAAGCGAGTGCTAAATCAAACTAGACATGCAAACGATGCACCGACTACACATGTTTTCATGAAAATCCGTGATACACATTATTTACCCACGATCATTTTCTTTCTCTTCGTTCGATTTCAATGAGGTAAATCAGCGACACAATATTAGTGGCTGGGTTGATTGGCTACAGCTAGCAGTTTTTTGGACAGCCTGATTTTTTGGGCACTTTTTGGACGGACAGTTGGCCCATCCTTGCACTTTGGATTGGACTTCCGACAAAGACTCCCAAAAATCGGCACCTCCGGTGGCGCTGCGGCTGCCTTATTCGGGCAGGGCAGTCTAGTTCGGTCGCTTTCCACCATCCGGGGAAATGGGCTACTGTTATTCCACTCATCACTCATCAGTGGAGTTGTGGCGGTCTGACACGAAAACGCTTAGTGACACAGCAATTGTAATCCTTGTTGCAATACAGGAAACTTGGTTTCGTCCCACAGACCTGCATCGCCTTCAAATGTCAACCTTCGGTGCATTTCGTTGTGACGACACAAATGGCCAGCGCTGCCAGGGTGGGGTGACGCTGTACATCAAAACCAATGAACACACGCGCCCCTCTCTGGCTCTCACCACACCTCTCCAAGTTTCCACCTGCTCTTTACGACTTCTGGGCAGCACCATCGATACATGCTTTTTATACATTCCCCAAACTTATAACGCGCATCTCTCATACCAACTCGACCATTTTATTACTTTCATCTTGGGAGTACAACTGAATCACCAACAGCGCATTACAAGAAAACTGCTTTCGTTTAGTTTCGAGTCCAAGTGATGCGCTCAGCACCTCAGAGCACCACCATACTTCCTTCTTAGTATGGTAATCCGAGATATCAGGCCGCCTGTTATGGCCAGATTACGGTATTGGTAACACTTATTGGGTGAATTTGCTGCTCTTGCTCGCGAACGTCCCTTTGTCAGGAGTTACTTGTTAGCACATCGTCTTCCACGCACCCTCAGAACCTTGGTAGGCAAAACTTATGCTGCCTGAACCGACCTTGTCATTGATTTTGTGGTTGAATTGCCATAGGGTACGAAAATCTGACGGAAACTCATTTGCCACTAAACTCTACATAGCCGCGTAGTAAGCACGCATCATGCTAGATCAACGTGATGGCCTGGCACCCAATGTACCGAAGCTTTTCAACATAAGTTTTCCCCACATATATTACATAAATTATGGTCGTAAATGGCAGGTCCTCGCTGACCGTGTTTTTCCATACTTTCTACCCCGACAACAAAAGCAATTGCATATTTGTTGTTTTCTCCTTCCACACTCTGTCTTTTATGCCCACCGGACTTTTCAGGAATGAGCCAGTTTGGCGCGGGATTAGTTAGGAAAAACATCTTTGTTCTCCTGACGTATCATGTAGCTCGAAGCCAGCAAAACAAATTCGTCGACAGGTAAAGCATTGTTTGGCATATGCGCACGTTTACATCGACATTCACGTATCCACTGACACAGTTTCACACAATTTGACTGCTTCAAAAATAACGAGGAAGACCTATGGAGAATGCTGTGAGCCAGACTGTCACTTCTAAGATTTGAATGCTTCTGGAAGACGAACGTTTCAATGTAACAAGCTGCTATTTGTTGCCTAAGTGGGGCCATGTGACGTGAATATTTTTGCCGAATTCCAAAGCAATCAGAGGAATCTACGAACGTGTGGAAACTCTCATCGAATGTGACATTTTTGATCTGTATGTCACATTTTGCATGCCGTTCTGTCATTTAACATGGAAAATGTATTGTATTGCATTTATAGCTCTTGGTGGCATATCACAACGCTGTTTGTGTCGTTTTATGTATGTGTCATAGGTCCCATTGTTTGAGAGCCTCCGGAATGCGTAAACTTAAATGTCACAAATTGTTACTTGGTGACAAGCTACACACGTACATGGCAAATATTTGAGCGAAATTTTGAGTTGGTTGAAGAATTCACTCGTTAGTTTAGCTGACATGCAACGTATATATGTTAACGCATGGGACGCTGTCATTTCCAATGTCTATATGCCTCTGGAAGACAAACGTTTAGATACCACAATCTAATATTTGCTGACGAGGTGAGGCCATGTGAGGTGAATGTTTGTGCTAACTTCAAAAGCAATCAGAGGAGTTCACGAGCGTTTGAAATCCGTCAGCGATTGTGACATTTTCGAGTGTTACCTCCCATTTTGCATGTGATACAGTTATATCACATCATATGAGAGGCCACGCCTAATCACATCCCAAAAGATGTATTGCTCAGCACTCCTCGGTCTTGGTGGCATACTACGACGCTGTTTGTGTCGTATTAGAAATATGTTATGTAACCCATTATTTGAGAGCCTCTGGAATGCGTGAGTTCAGATGTCACAAATTGCCAATTAGTGAAAAACTGTACACGTACATGGTACACATTTTGCCCAATTGCAAGGTGATTGCAGGAGTGTCTTGTCTATTTAGCTGACATGCAATGTATGTATGTTAACACGTGCGAGGCCGACATCGAATGTGACATTTTTGATTTGTACGTCATATTTAGCATGCCATACCGACATGTGACACATCCTATGGGAGGCCACGGCTAATTACTTCATAAACAATGCATTGTTCCGCATTCCTTGCTCTTTGTGGCATATTACGACGCTGGATGTGTCGTTTTTAGAGATATGTCATATACCCCATTGTTTGAGACCCTCTGGGATGCGTTAACTCAAATGTTACAAATTGCCACTTGGTGAAAACTGTACACGTACATTGAGCATGATATTGAAATGTCCTGAGCTACAGGGTCTTGGGAAAGATATTGTCATCCGGGTAGTGCAAATAATGGGATACAAGTCTCGGCAATTGGTTATCATCAGACTTTGCTCCGACTCTGATGTCTTGCGTCATCTCCGGACTGGCTCAAAGATGGCGGAATGTGATTCAGATTGGGACTCAGCTGTTCCATTTTTGATTCAGCCAAAAACATCAGGGGTGCCGGGCAAACATTGGAATGGCCCAACTCAACACTGGGGGGAGGGGCAGGGCCCTCACGAGAGTATTTAAATCGACACCCGTGAACCTGCGTGAGTGATGAGTCAAGCGCTTCCATGTAAATATATTCTGAACTTAGTCAAATGAAAGTCAGTCGATGGGTCTCAAACAATGTCAATGTTTGCGCGACAGGGATATTGTGTGATGTGTACACGCATAGGTACTAAATAATGTTCACAGGCTATGTTCTCTGCTCTTGCAGGCTCGCACGTCTCGAAAACCGGTTTGGATCGGTTGAAGATAGTCTCTTGTTTATTAAGCTGGCATGCAATGTATATGTGTTAACTCGCGCAAGGCTGTCATTTCCAAGATTTGAATGCCTCCGGAAGATAAACGTTCGAATGTCATACTGCAGTATGTGGTGGCTAGGTGGAACCATGTAAGGTGATTATTTGTGAGAAATTTCAAAGCAATGAGAGGAGTGTGCGAGTGTTGAAAACCGACATCGAATGTGACATTTTTGATTTGTACGTGACATTTAGCATGCCGTGCAAACATTTGCAATGTACGTGTGCAGTTGGTCACCAAGTAACAATTTGTGGCATTTAAATTTACGCATTCCGGAGGCTCTCAAACAATGGGTTCGATGACATACACCTAAAACGACACAAACAGCGTCGTGGTATGCTACCAAGAGCTAGGAATGCAATACAATAAGTTTTGAGTGTGTCATATGACGGTATGGCATGTAAAATGTGACATGCAGATCAAAAATGTCACATTCGATGACGGTTTCCACACGTCCGTGGATACGCCTGATCGCTTGGACTTCTGCAAAAATATTCACCTCACATGGCCCCACCTAGTCAACAAGTAGTAGGTCATTACATTCAAACGTTCGTCTTCCAGAAGTGTGCAAATGTTTGAAATGACAGCCTCACACGTGTTAACCAATATGCATTGCATGTTAGCTAAATTGCAAAGAGACGACTTGGATAATCTTGAAATTTAGCCAAAATGTGTACCATGCACAAGAACAGTTTGTCACCAAGTGGCAATCTGTGGTATTTGAATGTAAGAGCGCCGGAGGCTTTCAAACAATGGGTCTCAAACAGTGCCAACGAATGTTCGACATTGATGTTTTGTGACGTGTACACGCGTAGATCCTGAATGATGTTCACAGGTTATGTCTTCTGCTCTGGCATGCTCACACGTCTTGAAAACCGGTTTGGATCGGTTGAAAATAGCCTCTTGTCTATTCAGCTGGCATGCAATGTATATATGTTAGCACTTGCGAAGCTGTCATTTCCAACATTTGAATGCCTCTGCAAGACGAACGTTTCAGTGTCATACTGTAATATTTGGTGGCTAGGTGGAACTATGTAAGGTGATTATTTTTGAGAAATTTCAAAGCAATCAGACGAGCTTGCAAGTGTGTGAAAACCGACATCGAATGTGACATTTTTGATTTGTACGTCATATTTAGCATGCCGCACCGTCATGTGACACATCCTATGAGGAGCAACGGCTAATTTGGAAACCGGTTTGGATCGGTTGAAGATATCTCCGAGATGACGTGCGGCAGTGGTGTCCTCCATTGGAGATCATATTTGACCGACCATGACGTCTGAGCGTTCAGGACTACATGAAGAACCTGAGAATATTCCTTGGATGAGCCTATGGTAGGGAGCTCTGGTTCAAAACACTATCCATAGGTCTTCCTCATTATTTTTGAAACAGTAGAAACTGTGCGAACTTGTGTCAGTGGGAATGTAAATATCTAAGTAAACGTGGTTACCTACCAGACAATGCTTTCCCTGTCGACGAATTTGTTTTAGTGGCTTCGAGCTACATGATACGTTAAGAGAACAAAGCTGTTTTCCCTAACTAATCCCGCTCCAAACCGGTTCACCCTTAATAAGTCCGGTGGGCATAAAAGACAGAGTGTGGAAGGAGAAAACAACAATTATGTAATTGCTTATGTTGTCGGGGTAGAAAATACGGAAACACACGGTCAACAAAGACCTGTCATTTACGACCATAATTTATGTAATATATGTGGGGAAAACTTGTGTTGAAAAGCTTCGGTACATTGGGTGCCAGGCCATCACATCAATCCAGCATGATGCGTACTTACTACGCGGCTATGTAGAGTTAAGTGGCAAATGAGTTTCCGTCAGATTTTCGTACCCTATGGCAATTCAGCCACAAAATCAATGACAAGGTCGGTTCAGGCAGCATCAATTTTGTCTAGTAGCGTTTTGAGGGTGCGCGGAGGCGGTGTGGTAGCAAATAACTCCTGACAAACAGACGTTTGATAGAAAGAGCAGCAAATCCACCCAATAATTGATACAAATACCCATGGCCCTATAAAAAGAGGTTGGGCGGCAGGATATATACCAAAATATACTAGGTTTTAGACAATGCTGGCCTGGGAGCACCTATATACCTCTTTTAATCAATAAGAGCATAAGTGATGAAATTTTAACACCATTTTGATGAGTTGTAATCACTGTCAAAGCATTATCGCGTTTTATCACGTAATTGTAAAATAGCACCCAGCAATGTTCTACTAGTGATCAAAAACTGGCAGTTTTACAATTGTTGCGCAGTGGAGACGTTGAACAACATCACTGCTTTGTTCGCAACTTGGGTATGCCACTTCGATGTATTTTGGTGAGGCTGCTTCACCAATGTTATGTAGCCAATAAACGAATTGCGTCGTAAACAACTATGAAAGAAACAAACTTAGCGAGCCTCTCAGCAGCCTTTCTATTTTTGAGCCTTTCTTTTTTCTGGAAAAGTCTGTAAAGACATATTTGCTGCACGAACAGAAAAGGAACACAACATGGATGTTCATGTATGTGTCGGAGCATGGGCACCTCCCATGACCTGACTACGGAATATTTCCTTTAGCATTTCATCTGAAATGGTCCTTGCCAGTCTGTCCTTTGCTGGTGACAAGTTGCAGGGTATTATTTGGAACTAGTTATGTTGATGTGATGTTTGGATCCCTGCTCCAAGGCCTGGGCAAAGTCTATATGTAACTCAAAGAAAAGGTGACAACTTCAGGTTCCGATTAAACCGCTCATTACCATACCTTACCAAGAACAATCTGCTAGAACAATCTGCTTTGCCCGAATAAGGCTGCCGCAGCGCCACCAGACGTGCCGATTTCTTGAAGTTCTTGCCCGAAGTCCAATCCAAAGTGCAAGGATGGACCAACTGTCCGTCCAAAAAGTGTCCAAAAGCAGGCTGTCCGAAAAAAATGCTAGCTGTAGACTATAACCGCAGCCATTTCTCGTTTATCTCGTTCTCTCGTTAACCACAGCCTTCTCATTTATAACCACATTCCCTCACTCCAATCGAACGAAAAGAAGGAAATTGATCGTGGGCAAGAAATGTGTATAATGGGTTTTTATGAAAACAAGTACGATTCCTGATTCAGATCGCTGTCATCTAAGCATGACCATCACTATACTGGACGATTGTAACTTAGTCATTCGTTGAGAAGTAAGGAACCGTAACTAGCTGAGCAATCATCATCACAGGCTTACCTGAATATAGCAACATCGATGCCTTTCATTATGGAGAATTCGCACTTAATGTTTCATAGAGCAGCTTTTTATACAATCTATCAACAACTTGTAAATCAATAACTGAAATGAAACGGGCCTTAGATGCGTACTGCACGTCAAGCCAGTTCGGGTGGAGGCATCGAACGAGTTGGCAACGTCTCTCGCGAATTCGCTGAATATTTGCACACAAATACAAATTGAAGGCCATACTGCACTGCTCAAATTTGCTATGCATTTTGTTAACTGCATTCCTCGTTAATCGGTCTGCAGCAATGCCTTGTTAGGCCAAATTGTCAAGCGATTTCAGTGGATTTCAACGAATCTGAGTTCGTGAAGTCAAAAATGTAACTATTCGATTTTATCCTAAAATGAGCTTCTGGGCTTCCTTATACGATATAATGAAATCCGTGAATAAATAAATATTCCGTCGGCATATTCAGGTTGTGAAGGCCTCTAAATTGAACCACCCCGGCCGTGCTTGTGACACGCGAAATAAGTGCGACTTTTATTAGCATTTCCGTGCTGCGATCTCTCTCGACTTCATGTTGCTAACTCATCACAAGAACTACCATGCTTTAACACGAAGAAAGATTTGGCGCATGCTGTCCACTTCCCAGACAAGTCGTGAACTTCGTCGGTCTTATTGACTGGATGCAATTGTACGCGTCACCATCATCACTGCCTAGGAATATTACAATTTGTCATAAACCGCGCCGAATCACAGCTCAACCCGTCCGATTGCATGTAAGACGTCAAGTGGATCTGTTCATTCGTACAACAGCTGGAGTCGTCACAAACCATCATGCAACGCAGAGGCACTTTGATTTTTATCATCGTTTCCGTCACCACCAGCGACGACGCCAACCACCACCGCCACCGCCACCGCCTCCGCCGCCACCGCCGCCTCCACCTCCGCCTCCGCCACCGCCGCCGCCGCCACCGCCCCCACCTCCTCCGCCTCCGCCTCCGCCTCCGCCAGCTAAAAGATAAGATGAAAAGGCGAGGTTTCATGCGATTTTCATGGTCAGTTGTGTAATACTTGCAACGGGATTTGCGTACCAGAAATCATTTCTTAGATAATTACGTAAGCGTAAGCATGCAGCATTCTCCCCTGATCTGCAAGCTGTTTTTCTTTTCCGTTTGGAGTTTTCCCTTCAAGCTGATTATGCCAAATCTTGCTATGATACACATCCAGCATTACCAGCCTGGCATAATACGCCCCAGTAAAAGTGGTCTGTCAAACACTGTCACGAAACTCCCATTTGGTATATGCGTGGTGTGCGAGAACCAGGTGGTGATACTTCTTTACGAGACATCGCTCATCGCCTTGAGGCCGAGAAAGAGCGCACAATTAACAATCATTTGGATGCTCTGGATTTATTGGAGCTGGAAACCTCCTTTTGAAAGCCACATTTACCGCATACGCTAAAAATTACCATAAAACTGCCTTGGCGGGCCTGATCCCTTTAAAAGCTTATTCGAGTTGAACGGAGCGAGTAACATTTCCTGAATTCAAGTGAGCGCTCGCTGAAAAATACGGCTCGCGCTATTTTTCAGCGAGCGCTCACTTGAATTCAGGAAATGTTACTCGCTCCGTTCAACTCGAATAAGCTTTTAAAGGGATCAGGCCCGCCAAGGCAGTTTTATGGTAATTTTTAGCGTATGCGGTAAATGTGGCTTTCAAAAGGAGGTTTCCAGCTCCAATAAATCCAGAGCATCCAAATGATTGTTAATTGTGCGCTCTTTCTCGGCCTCAAGGCGATGAGCGATGTCTCGTAAAGAAGTATCACCACCTGGTTCTCGCACACCACGCATATACCAAATGGGAGTTTCGTGACAGTGTTTGACAGACCACTTTTACTGGGGCGTATTATGCCAGGCTGGTAATGCTGGATGTGTATCATAGCAAGATTTGGCATAATCAGCTTGAAGGGAAAACTCCAAACGGAAAAGAAAAACAGCTTGCAGATCAGGGGAGAATGCTGCATGCTTACGCTTACGTAATTATCTAAGAAATGATTTCTGGTACGCAAATCCCGTTGCAAGTATTACACAACTGACCATGAAAATCGCATGAAACCTCGCCTTTTCATCTTATCTTTTAGCTGGCGGAGGCGGAGGCGGAGGCGGAGGAGGTGGGGGCGGTGGCGGCGGCGGCGGTGGCGGAGGCGGAGGTGGAGGCGGCGGTGGCGGCGGAGGCGGTGGCGGTGGCGGTGGTGGTTGGCGTCGTCGCTGGTGGTGACGGAAACGATGATAAAAATCAAAGTGCCTCTGCGTTGCATGATGGTTTGTGACGACTCCAGCTGTTGTACGAATGAACAGATCCACTTGACGTCTTACATGCAATCGGACGGGTTGAGCTGTGATTCGGCGCGGTTTATGACAAATTGTAATATTCCTAGGCAGTGATGATGGTGACGCGTACAATTGCATCCAGTCAATAAGACCGACGAAGTTCACGACTTGTCTGGGAAGTGGACAGCATGCGCCAAATCTTTCTTCGTGTTAAAGCATGGTAGTTCTTGTGATGAGTTAGCAACATGAAGTCGAGAGAGATCGCAGCACGGAAATGCTAATAAAAGTCGCACTTATTTCGCGTGTCACAAGCACGGCCGGGGTGGTTCAATTTAGAGGCCTTCACAACCTGAATATGCCGACGGAATATTTATTTATTCACGGATTTCATTATATCGTATAAGGAAGCCCAGAAGCTCATTTTAGGATAAAATCGAATAGTTACATTTTTGACTTCACGAACTCAGATTCGTTGAAATCCACTGAAATCGCTTGACAATTTGGCCTAACAAGGCATTGCTGCAGACCGATTAACGAGGAATGCAGTTAACAAAATGCATAGCAAATTTGAGCAGTGCAGTATGGCCTTCAATTTGTATTTGTGTGCAAATATTCAGCGAATTCGCGAGAGACGTTGCCAACTCGTTCGATGCCTCCACCCGAACTGGCTTGACGTGCAGTACGCATCTAAGGCCCGTTTCATTTCAGTTATTGATTTACAAGTTGTTGATAGATTGTATAAAAAGCTGCTCTATGAAACATTAAGTGCGAATTCTCCATAATGAAAGGCATCGATGTTGCTATATTCAGGTAAGCCTGTGATGATGATTGCTCAGCTAGTTACGGTTCCTTACTTCTCAACGAATGACTAAGTTACAATCGTCCAGTATAGTGATGGTCATGCTTAGATGACAGCGATCTGAATCAGGAATCGTACTTGTTTTCATAAAAACCCATTATACACATTTCTTGCCCACGATCAATTTCCTTCTTTTCGTTCGATTGGAGTGAGGGAATGTGGTTATAAATGAGAAGGCTGTGGTTAACGAGAGAACGAGATAAACGAGAAATGGCTGCGGTTATAGTCTACAGCTAGCATTTTTTTCGGACAGCCTGCTTTTGGACACTTTTTGGACGGACAGTTGGTCCATCCTTGCACTTTGGATTGGACTTCGGGCAAGAACTTCAAGAAATCGGCACGTCTGGTGGCGCTGCGGCAGCCTTATTCGGGCAAAGCAGATTGTTCTAGCAGATTGTTCTTGGTAAGGTATGGTAATGAGCGGTTTAATCGGAACCTGAAGTTGTCACCTTTTCTTTGAGTTACATATAGACTTTGCCCAGGCCTTGGAGCAGGGATCCAAACATCACATCAACATAACTAGTTCCAAATAATACCCTGCAACTTGTCACCAGCAAAGGACAGACTGGCAAGGACCATTTCAGATGAAATGCTAAAGGAAATATTCCGTAGTCAGGTCATGGGAGGTGCCCATGCTCCGACACATACATGAACATCCATGTTGTGTTCCTTTTCTGTTCGTGCAGCAAATATGTCTTTACAGACTTTTCCAGAAAAAAGAAAGGCTCAAAAATAGAAAGGCTGCTGAGAGGCTCGCTAAGTTTGTTTCTTTCATAGTTGTTTACGACGCAATTCGTTTATTGGCTACATAACATTGGTGAAGCAGCCTCACCAAAATACATCGAAGTGGCATACCCAAGTTGCGAACAAAGCAGTGATGTTGTTCAACGTCTCCACTGCGCAACAATTGTAAAACTGCCAGTTTTTGATCACTAGTAGAACATTGCTGGGTGCTATTTTACAATTACGTGATAAAACGCGATAATGCTTTGACAGTGATTACAACTCATCAAAATGGTGTTAAAATTTCATCACTTATGCTCTTATTGATTAAAAGAGGTATATAGGTGCTCCCAGGCCAGCATTGTCTAAAACCTAGTATATTTTGGTATATATCCTGCCGCCCAACCTCTTTTTATAGGGCCATGGGTATTTGTATCAATTATTGGGTGGATTTGCTGCTCTTTCTATCAAACGTCTGTTTGTCAGGAGTTATTTGCTACCACACCGCCTCCGCGCACCCTCAAAACGCTACTAGACAAAATTGATGCTGCCTGAACCGACCTTGTCATTGATTTTGTGGCTGAATTGCCATAGGGTACGAAAATCTGACGGAAACTCATTTGCCACTTAACTCTACATAGCCGCGTAGTAAGTACGCATCATGCTGGATTGATGTGATGGCCTGGCACCCAATGTACCGAAGCTTTTCAACACAAGTTTTCCCCACATATATTACATAAATTATGGTCGTAAATGACAGGTCTTTGTTGACCGTGTGTTTCCGTATTTTCTACCCCGACAACATAAGCAATTACATAATTGTTGTTTTCTCCTTCCACACTCTGTCTTTTATGCCCACCGGACTTATTAAGGGTGAACCGGTTTGGAGCGGGATTAGTTAGGGAAAACAGCTTTGTTCTCTTAACGTATCATGTAGCTCGAAGCCACTAAAACAAATTCGTCGACAGGGAAAGCATTGTCTGGTAGGTAACCACGTTTACTTAGATATTTACATTCCCACTGACACAAGTTCGCACAGTTTCTACTGTTTCAAAAATAATGAGGAAGACCTATGGATAGTGTTTTGAACCAGAGCTCCCTACCATAGGCTCATCCAAGGAATATTCTCAGGTTCTTCATGTAGTCCTGAACGCTCAGACGTCATGGTCGGTCAAATATGATCTCCAATGGAGGACACCACTGCCGCACGTCATCTCGGAGATATCTTCAACCGATCCAAACCGGTTTCCAAATTAGCCGTTGCTCCTCATAGGATGTGTCACATGACGGTGCGGCATGCTAAATATGACGTACAAATCAAAAATGTCACATTCGATGTCGGTTTTCACACACTTGCAAGCTCGTCTGATTGCTTTGAAATTTCTCAAAAATAATCACCTTACATAGTTCCACCTAGCCACCAAATATTACAGTATGACACTGAAACGTTCGTCTTGCAGAGGCATTCAAATGTTGGAAATGACAGCTTCGCAAGTGCTAACATATATACATTGCATGCCAGCTGAATAGACAAGAGGCTATTTTCAACCGATCCAAACCGGTTTTCAAGACGTGTGAGCATGCCAGAGCAGAAGACATAACCTGTGAACATCATTCAGGATCTACGCGTGTACACGTCACAAAACATCAATGTCGAACATTCGTTGGCACTGTTTGAGACCCATTGTTTGAAAGCCTCCGGCGCTCTTACATTCAAATACCACAGATTGCCACTTGGTGACAAACTGTTCTTGTGCATGGTACACATTTTGGCTAAATTTCAAGATTATCCAAGTCGTCTCTTTGCAATTTAGCTAACATGCAATGCATATTGGTTAACACGTGTGAGGCTGTCATTTCAAACATTTGCACACTTCTGGAAGACGAACGTTTGAATGTAATGACCTACTACTTGTTGACTAGGTGGGGCCATGTGAGGTGAATATTTTTGCAGAAGTCCAAGCGATCAGGCGTATCCACGGACGTGTGGAAACCGTCATCGAATGTGACATTTTTGATCTGCATGTCACATTTTACATGCCATACCGTCATATGACACACTCAAAACTTATTGTATTGCATTCCTAGCTCTTGGTAGCATACCACGACGCTGTTTGTGTCGTTTTAGGTGTATGTCATCGAACCCATTGTTTGAGAGCCTCCGGAATGCGTAAATTTAAATGCCACAAATTGTTACTTGGTGACCAACTGCACACGTACATTGCAAATGTTGCACGGCATGCTAAATGTCACGTACAAATCAAAAATGTCACATTCGATGTCGGTTTTCAACACTCGCACACTCCTCTCATTGCTTTGAAATTTCTCACAAATAATCACCTTACATGGTTCCACCTAGCCACCACATACTGCAGTATGACATTCGAACGTTTATCTTCCGGAGGCATTCAAATCTTGGAAATGACAGCCTTGCGCGAGTTAACACATATACATTGCATGCCAGCTTAATAAACAAGAGACTATCTTCAACCGATCCAAACCGGTTTTCGAGACGTGCGAGCCTGCAAGAGCAGAGAACATAGCCTGTGAACATTATTTAGTACCTATGCGTGTACACATCACACAATATCCCTGTCGCGCAAACATTGACATTGTTTGAGACCCATCGACTGACTTTCATTTGACTAAGTTCAGAATATATTTACATGGAAGCGCTTGACTCATCACTCACGCAGGTTCACGGGTGTCGATTTAAATACTCTCGTGAGGGCCCTGCCCCTCCCCCCAGTGTTGAGTTGGGCCATTCCAATGTTTGCCCGGCACCCCTGATGTTTTTGGCTGAATCAAAAATGGAACAGCTGAGTCCCAATCTGAATCACATTCCGCCATCTTTGAGCCAGTCCGGAGATGACGCAAGACATCAGAGTCGGAGCAAAGTCTGATGATAACCAATTGCCGAGACTTGTATCCCATTATTTGCACTACCCGGATGACAATATCTTTCCCAAGACCCTGTAGCTCAGGACATTTCAATATCATGCTCAATGTACGTGTACAGTTTTCACCAAGTGGCAATTTGTAACATTTGAGTTAACGCATCCCAGAGGGTCTCAAACAATGGGGTATATGACATATCTCTAAAAACGACACATCCAGCGTCGTAATATGCCACAAAGAGCAAGGAATGCGGAACAATGCATTGTTTATGAAGTAATTAGCCGTGGCCTCCCATAGGATGTGTCACATGTCGGTATGGCATGCTAAATATGACGTACAAATCAAAAATGTCACATTCGATGTCGGCCTCGCACGTGTTAACATACATACATTGCATGTCAGCTAATAGACAAGACACTCCTGCAATCACCTTGCAATTGGGCAAAATGTGTACCATGTACGTGTACAGTTTTTCACTAATTGGCAATTTGTGACATCTGAACTCACGCATTCCAGAGGCTCTCAAATAATGGGTTACATAACATATTTCTAATACGACACAAACAGCGTCGTAGTATGCCACCAAGACCGAGGAGTGCTGAGCAATACATCTTTTGGGATGTGATTAGGCGTGGCCTCTCATATGATGTGATATAACTGTATCACATGCAAAATGGGAGGTAACACTCGAAAATGTCACAATCGCTGACGGATTTCAAACGCTCGTGAACTCCTCTGATTGCTTTTGAAGTTAGCACAAACATTCACCTCACATGGCCTCCACCTCGTCAGCAAATATTAGATTGTGGTATCTAAACGTTTGTCTTCCAGAGGCATATAGACATTGGAAATGACAGCGTCCCATGCGTTAACATATATACGTTGCATGTCAGCTAAACTAACGAGTGAATTCTTCAACCAACTCAAATTTCGCTCAAATATTTGCCATGTACGTGTGTAGCTTGTCACCAAGTAACAATTTGTGACATTTAAGTTTACGCATTCCGGAGGCTCTCAAACAATGGGACCTATGACACATACATAAAACGACACAAACAGCGTTGTGATATGCCACCAAGAGCTATAAATGCAATACAATACATTTTCCATGTTAAATGACAGAACGGCATGCAAAATGTGACATACAGATCAAAAATGTCACATTCGATGAGAGTTTTCCACACGTTCGTAGATTCCTCTGATTGCTTTGGAATTCGGCAAAAATATTCACGTCACATGGCCCCACTTAGGCAACAAATAGCAGCTTGTTACATTGAAACGTTCGTCTTCCAGAAGCATTCAAATCTTAGAAGTGACAGTCTGGCTCACAGCATTCTCCATAGGTCTTCCTCGTTATTTTTGAAAGGCAGTCAAATTGTGTGAAACTGTTGTCAGTGGATACGTGAATGTCGATGTAAACGTGCGCATATGCCAACAATGCTTTACCTGTCGACGAATTTGTTTTGCGGGCTTCCGAGCTACATGATACGTCAGGAGAAACAAAGATGTTTTTCCTAACTAATCCCGCGCCAAACTGGCTCATTCCTGAAAAGTCAGGTGGGCATAAAGACAGAGTGTGGAAGGAGAAAACAACAAATATGCAATTGCTTTTGTGTCGGGTAGGTCGGACGTGGTTAGAAAGTATGGAAAAACACGGTCAGCGAGGACCTGCCATTTACGACCATAATTTATGTAATATATGTGGGGGAAAACTTATGTTGAAAAGCTTCGGTAACATTGGGTGCCAGGCCATCACGTGATCTAGCATGATGCGTGCTTACTACGCGGCTATGGTAGAGTTTCAGTGGCAAATGAGTTTCCGTCAGATTTCGTACCCTATTGCAATTCAACCAC
>NW_023596427.1:0-11767 GCF_011947565.3 Pollicipes pollicipes
CAGGCACAGATGCATGGGCTGAGTCATTGTTAATAAACACTGGCAAAGGGAATGCACTTATCGGTATCACTTTAGTGGTACGTGGGACTAAAATAATACTTTATTCTAAAATGGCACGAGCATGTCTGCGGGGGCGGACGCTAGCCACATAAGCAAAGGCTTCAAAGCTCTGATTGGCTGGGCAACTACACATGCATTAAGTGTCTTCATTACGATTTTATGCGAACCTTTTGCATTGATGGCTCTCCGTGGTCTGAACTCCACGCCATAAGGCACGCCCCTTAGTAAAAAAGCGTGATGATTATAACTTTGGCCCGACCTTCATACCTGACCCTACGTCAATGAACTTCTAATGTAATTCTGCATTAAACTGTTTTACTGCCTAAGAAGCTATCTAAGAGACTTTGGTTTCGATAAACACCTTTGTACGGCTCAGATTGAACGAGTTCCTGGAATTTGCCTTTGCTGATATCCACGGCCAGACCTTGACCTACCTTATGTCAGTGCCTTTACAAGGTACGTTTATTTGGCATGCCGAAAGATCTGTTGTGTTATTCAATTTACCAAAGCTATGCAAAGCTAGGTAGGCCTCCCTGCCATGTTCGAAATTAATTTTGCCAAACCATCGGGGTTTCAAACTGACCATCCATCCGGGCGCATGCTGAACAATGTCTAATATGCCTCGCAGAAGAAACCCACCCCTGCATGTATAGTAGCATGTAACATCCCCAATCTTGGAAAGTGTTATTAAATGATCTGACTTACAACCGCAGATTGCAAAACATTAGGCTGCCTCACAGGCTGGCACCTCATCTCTTGTTTCGACTGGTTTAACAGATTGCAAACGCTGATGCCGTTTGATATGCCTGTCATGTCATCATCTAGGTAATTTGGTTTCTTGTCTCTTTCACTTTTGAAACGTTTGTTTCTGTTGCTTTATTTGATTATTGAGTAACGCAAATATGTGTCATATTCATGATTCAAATTGCAATTAAGGCGTGACTGAATTTCACACCATGAGTTGTGATTGAACATAAATATTTGTGTATATACATTTGGTTATTTTCTTTCACTCGGCATCTGCCTGCATTCAGCTTCGGTGTTCCTGTAGGCCACCACTGTCGGTTTTTGTTGTTTGTTTTGTTTTGTTTGTTGAAAACATATTAGACACGCTTTTAAAAAGACTGCGTGACTAGGTTACCCACAACCATGCCAACAAACCATCTCCTGCTACGATCATACAGCAGCACCATCACTAAATATGGGTGGCAAGATTCGGGCGGCAAACAGTAGCAACGGCCCTTTGCTTGCACGTTATGGTGCAGCCAGGAACTCACGTGGCGCAGACTTTAAGAGTATAACGGTGTTGGCTCCACGGGTGATGTATTTGGGACCGGTGATGGTGACTTCGAAGCGGGGGCAGCACGTACTCCTCCACCCTCGAACGGCTGTCTCACGATTCTGTCCCTCCTTTTTACGTGGATGGTCCATCTGCCCTGTAAGTGGTTGCGGCAGGGTAACGACAGTGAAACATCTCGCTGGAGTGCATCGGTGCAATGTTTCACGTGTGTGGCACACTGTGGCGATACCTATTACATGGGGTTTTGAACTGACATAACCATCTTAAAGACCATTTGGCGTAGGCCAGTGCCATGTCTTCTCTAAGACCCTAAAATCCTTTAGCTTCTGAGGTGCCCCGCCCGCGGAGATGTGCAGACTATTTGGTGGAATTTATACCAAGGTTAGCCAGGCATAGATGACGTCCATAAAGACGTAATTCATATTCCGTCGTTACACTGGCGATGCAGCGTGCAAGGTCAGAAAAAAAATTATCCAGTTGTTCATGTCTGGCGTTCGTGAGTAAGATTTTCCGACATCACCGTGCCAATTGGCCATCAACTAATGTCGTGCAAGCTATGCAGGAGTCGAACACGAGTTACGTTTTGTGCTACATAATACAAGAAGTTATACGGTGTTCACAATTGTTGCAGCAATAAGACTTGTAATCGAATAACTTAAGAAAAGTACTACAATCGAGTACATGAATACGAGTAAGCATCGTAAACTCATGGACAAATGTGCAACAGCACCACGAGAAAGACCCAGAATACGAGCATATGACAAATTTGGCTCAGCGAAGACCGCCGGCTCATGCTGCCATCTCCCGGAAGATCGAAGAACTACGAGTGGATGCTGTTGTACGAATGTTCTATGATGCAATGAAAGAAGGACGTATCATTAAACATATCTACTTGATAGGAAAATTGTGTTGCCTAGAACAGTCTTTTCCTCTTAAAGGCATAGCACCAGATATAAACATAAGTTAGCTCATTTCATGATATGTAATGCTTGTTCTAATATGTTCAAATGTGGAGCATTCCTTTCAAACTCATGGATAAATATGTGAGAACACTTTGGAAAGAGCGAAATCACGAACGCATACTGTTATTTGACTCAGCGGCTTAAACTCGGCTATTTATTATTGGCTTTATGGTTACATATATCATATTTTGACCACATATTTTGTCTTGATACTATTGCCTCGGCTAGTTTAAAGCACTATAAAGGAGTACTAGGGTCGTAATTTCGCGCGACTAGTTTGACAGCATCTTAACGTCATTCAAATATTTCATTATTACCAAACGGTGACGCATTGAGTAGAATGTTTACGAAAAAAGAAGCTTAGTCGTCTAGAGCAGTCTTTCATTCATGATTATACCAAAAATTATGAGTAAGCTAATTTTATCATATCTGATGCTTGCTTCAATATATTTAAAAGAGAAACGTTCTCTTTGATAGCAGCGTTTGCATGATACGTTACGGAAGCACTGAAGGCGTAAAAAAACTTCTTTTTTGGAAAAAAAACTATGAAGCAACGCACATTCTGTGTAAACTGAAAGAGCATAAACCGACCAACTTTGAAGTGTTTAATCGACTGTAAAACTGACCTTTGCCTACAAACAGATACCAATATTCGACATTTGTGGTGCACCATGAGCTCCCCACTTGCAGCGAAGTGGACCATAAATAGAACGCAAGATATTTAGCAACAACAATGACGTGATAATTTCCATCGCAAGGAAAAAGCAGCGTAGGTTTCATTGGGTACTGGTTTGGGAGAGTACGTCACGCTAGTTGAAGTTTTTAAAAACCCTTGCGTTTGCTGACGGCACATGGCTAATTACAATTAGCGGAATGCTTTGAAAAGTGTCAAGACTGGCAGCCATTCAGTGAAAACCTTAACAACCATCCAGGGTGCAGATTTACCACGCTAGTTGGCTCCTGAATGCTCGATGAATTCGAGTGCAGTGCCTGGGACTATTTCGAGGGGAAACAAACCAAACGCCCTGAGATAAAATGTGAACAGCGACCACTCGATGTGTTGATTGAAATATTCTGAAACCCTACGATCACCCATTTGGCACCAACAGACGAGGTGTGAGAATGGTGCTAAAATTTTAACAAAAGATGCGCTACTTTGACAGGTGCGGTAAGCTCGAGATAACGCTGCTGTTGCCCCTAATGATGCAGGTCGCAGCCCGTGTTTAGAGAACTGGAAGTGTCTATTGAGACGGTATCTATGTGGAATTTACATGTTGGCGAGTCAGATGTGATAGTTGGGTCACCGGTGGTAAGCCGGTGGGCAGGTAAGCAGCTGAGTGTACGGTACCCTGCCTCACGACTTATCAACGGCCTTATGTCATGCCGTGACCGTCACAAGACTGTCAGTGTTGATAAAGTGCAGGGTACGAGCCGACCCACCGTTGCCTGTGTCATTTCGTTAATAAAGGTGACGCGCTTATTTGGGGTCACGTTTTTCAACCGGTGTTATTTTGAATTCGTTCAAGGCAGTGTGGCTCCCTTATGCTGATTAAACGCAAGTGTCGAGTGGTTTGAACCGTCGACGGAACTCGCTATTTTTCGTTACGCGAACGGATGTGTGAGCTCGAATCGACTCACTGCCATTTCTAACCTTACATGCTAAAGCCGTCGCGGGCGTTGGTGCCTATGACACCAGCTGTGGTAGTCTATAGGCCGTGATTACTTTTCCGTGTGTACGCCCGCGGTTTGTGGGTTCAGGATTACCTTTCTCTCTGTATGACCGCGGTTTGTGGGTCGTGTAAATAGGCACTCACAAGGGGAGGCTCTTCTGTCAGCTGGAACTTCTTCTGAATGATGCCGGACCGCGTGGCGACCTTGTCGAACTGCGCCAGTCTTGTACCGCCTGGTGTTGTGATGAAGATCTGGTCCACCTGAACGGTCGGGAGAGACAGATGTGAAACATTATCCTAAAGTCGTGCGGCTTTACCTGTACGCGCAGTCGTGTAGTTGTACAGCTTTACCTATGGGGAGGAGGGGCAGTGGGGGTGATTTTCCCACCACATCCACATCAAAATAACCCTTTAATGCGGTAACTTTTCCAAGACACGTAGAAGAAGAAGGCATGCTACTGAGTTTTCGTTTTTTCCCCTCCCACGGGCATATTGTCACCTCAAACTTGTCGAGGTCACCGAGGTCATCTGACACAACTCTGAACCGTCCCATTCCGTCAGCCGCGTGGGGAGTAAGGTAAGAAAGCTGCCAACACGCCACACATCCCTCGAATAAACTGCGATCGGGAGCTCCATGTGAACTATGAGGCTATCTTCCGGGTTAGCGCATATTCAGTGTCCCGGAGGATCGCTCTCGGTATACTCACCACCTCCTCCATGGCAGTGAGATCACTCTTGAGCGTCACCACGCGGAACTGCACCAGATCGCCGGCCTTGTACTTGGACTTGTCGGTCTGAACCAGCGTCACCAGCGTGTAGGGCAGCAGACGAAGCTGTGGAAGACGATGTGCAGCATTTCGGCAAGCTCGATCACGTCGCCGGTGGTCAATGACAAAACTTGCTACCACACTCAGATAAGTTGGTCATTCATATGAATTGCCAGATAGGCCTTTACACTCAGTTGCGCCGAGCGAATGACGCTATGCACAGTGGACCAAGTTTACCTTCCGACAGGATAAACCATGAGCTTCTTTACACCTAGCACGGTTTTGTGTGTCTGACGCAGCACCCCAAAACTTGAGGAGCGCGCATCAGTACTACGTGTGATCTGTGATATCTGCATGCAAGGTGTGGACGCTAAGATAAATCTGACCATAAGCCATTAACAAATAAGAGATACGCTCACTTACATGTACACTCAGACGCGCTCAAATATATCTTTTTCACATGCGGGGCCGTGTTTTGTTGCAAACAGTCCCGAACGTTTTCAGATTTTCCCGTACCTTAAACTGCTGTGTCGACCAAAATAATCCAGAACGAACAGTTGCGCGTAGAAACGCATATGTCGGCACTTTCTTCGGCACGGTAAAGTCGAAGCAGACATTGTCGTCATCTGAAACACAATGAGCCTCGTTCGCTCCAAAAAAGGGTAAACGTAAAAACAATTACGTCACATCGTCAACAAAAAGAACGATGACTTCTAAGCCAAGATTGTGTGTTTCTCTGCACCGTTTTGCCGGAAAGAGCCGGTAGGAACGGAGACCGTGGTCAGACCCACGACAAGCCGTGATGTTCGATGCACCTCACAGACGGAAACCGCATGACAGAAGCAAATCAAGCTCGGATCAAGCGAATCCGTGGAACTTGATGCCTAAAATACCTTCCGACATTCAAATATCTTGCATAGAGCATCAGGAGTTTGGAACTCTTCTTATTTGCCCTTTTTTACAAGCGGACACTGGCAAGACAGTGCTACCCAACAAACTAAGAAAATATTGTCAAAACAGTGCCTGTTTGCACCTTTGGATCCTTGGCACGCATATTTGGATGCAGGGAGCAAATTCCGTCATAACCAGAATTTGCTCCCTGGAACTGTTGAGATTCCAAGAGAGATAACTGTGTTATGAATTCCAAAGAGAGTATCTGGTTGTGACGCGTACACAGTTGACAGCCAGACACCATACAGTACTTAACGGGATTCAATTACGCCTGATGACGTCAGGAGAATTAACTGAGATGCTGTGAGCACACCAGCACGGTAGACTCTGGCGCCAGCTCAATTATTCCATCCGTGATACTAATACTTCGCATCAGGTATCGTGTGTCTTATTACCGCATTTTGCTTCGTGCTGTTTGTTTTGTTATTTCAAAATATGTAATTTAACAATAGCGAATAAACAGCCGCTTAGAACGGGTTGTGGAATATACTAGTACTAAAACTGAGTGCTGGCCACGTAAAACCTAACTTTAAAAGTCAGCTTGCAATAAAAAGCACGACACTCGGCGCGGCGTTCTTGATTTGCCAGAGATTGAGAGAACATGTAGCATTGGAGTCTGGAACGCAGTGACCAGTCACTGCGTTCTGCCTCCGGCAAATCGACTTCTCTGAACCGCGTCAACAAATTTCAAACTGTTGATTGTTGGCTAGTGACAAGGGTAACACCATTTCACTCGGAAACATTGGAAAGCTTGCACCAACCTGTGAGGTCTCAGTCTGACGCCAAATCAAATACTCGACTACTGAGCTGGAGATCCTGATCATCACTTGAGTGGACCCAAATGCCTCCTTGCTGTCCTCCACTTCCTCAAGGTCGGCACTAATCACCACCTGTTCATCCCGCCACTGCTCAACAGCAACGCTCTGACCAACATAAAAACCGCGACTGCAACTGATGCTTGAGTCTCCGACGTCAAGCCGCCAGCTTCATGATCAGCTGCTTGTCCGGTAAGCGTCATGGCAAGCTAGCGGCGGCCTGAGGGGGCGTCGCACTTACGCTCTCTCCCACTTGGTTGTCAACGCCTCCACGGCGGACGACCAGGGCGCTGAGCAGGATGCAGCGCATCAAAAGCCGCAGTCTGATTCCAAGGACAGCATTTAGGCCATTCAGATGGGGAGAGCGGAATCTTGCAGCTACAGGGCACGCCACTTGTTATCTAGGACGCTGCCCGGGAGGATTCTCGCAACACAAATCCGGTCTCGCCCAGCTGCTACGTCCGTTCTCGACCAGCGTGACTGCCCCACTCTCGACAACGGGCATCTGGTGAGCCCACCCCGGCTCGTCATTATGCCGAGCCTGCGCCGAGACATCTAGAACAGGCTGCGCGGTGAGCCATTGACTTAACGAAAAGGCGCGCGCCTATGTCAGATTGCTGATCTCACATCATCGATTGCTGCGCGTCCTGCCGCTCGCTCTAGAGGTTCGCGGCTTCTCATTCCAGAGGTTCACGGCTGCTTATTCCAGAGGTTCGCGGCTGCTCATTCCAGAGGTTCGAGGCGGCTCGTTCCAGAGGTTTGCGGCTGCTCGTTCCAGAGATTTGCGGCTGCTCGTTCCAGAGGTTTGCGGCTTGCTCATTCCAGAGGTTCGCGGCTGCTCATTCCAGAGGTTTGCGGCTTGCTCATTCCAGAGGTTCGCAGCTGCTCATTCCAGAGGCTCGCGGCCCGATTGATAGGCTATGCCTTCGTTTGGGAGATGGTCAACGCCCGGTCAGCCTCAGCTGTGCTCTTCTGCACGTCTTGCACTAGCGTGGTGAATTCTCTGATGAGTTCGCCCTTCATGACGGAGGGTGATTGTGTTGATGTCCCGCAAGTGCTCATCCCACACGATGTGGACATGTGGGGCGTGGGTGATGCTGACACAATGCAGCGCAGCGTTCATGAACTGATTGCAGGTTCGGATATTTTTTCGGTAAGTATCCACCTTCAAGGTCATTGATTCACTAATGCTTGTAAGCTCGAGGCGGCGACAGGGTGCTTTCTCAGCAAGGATCGACGCAAAGCATCTCAAGTCATGATTAGCAAAACGCAAAACCAGAAGAACGTGAAAGAGCTCGGTTATGGTGAACATGCTGGAAAGACAAGTGCCCGACAGCGTCGGATTCCAATGCCGGTGGGTGTCATGAGAGCACTGTTGTCAGCGGCGCTCCATAACACGTGCGCAACGACGTGCGTCGTGCTACCTGAAACACACAGCAAGGCGCAGACAGACCACGTCACCAGACCATACCTAGCCTCCCCAGCACCAGATGGTAGACCGCAGATAGACCACGTCACCAGACCATACCTAGTCTCCCCAGCAACAGACGGTAGACCGCAGGTAGACCACGTCAACAGACCATACCTAGTCTCCCCAGCAACAGACGGTAGACTGCAGGTAGACCACGTCAACAGACCATACCTAGCCTCCCCAGCACCAGATGGTAGACCGCAGATAGACCCCGTCACCACACCATACCTGGTCTCCCCAGCACCAGACGGTAGACCGCGGACAGACCACGTCACCAGACCATACCTAGTCTCCCCAGCACCAGACGGTAGACCGCGGACAGACCACGTCGCCAGACCATACCTAGTCTCCCCAGCACCAGACGGTAGACCGCGGACAGACCACGTCGCCAGACCATACCTAGTCTCCCCAGCACCAGACGGTAGACCGCAGACAGACCCCGTCACCAGACCATACCTAGTCTCCCCAGCACCAGACGGTAGACCGCGGACAGACCACGTCGCCAGACCATGCCTAGTCTCCCCAGCACCAGACGGTAGACCGCAGACAGACCCCGTCACCAGACCACACCTAGCTTCCCCAGCACCAGACGGTAGACCGCAGACAGACCCCGTCACCAGACCATACCTAGTCTCCCCAGCACCAGACGGTAGACCGCAGACAGACCACGTCACCAGACCACACCTAGCTTCCCCAGCACCACACGACAGGACGCGGACAGACCCCGTCACCAGACCATACTTAGTCTCCCCAGCACCAGATGCACACAACTCACCGGGCCCGTTGACGTCGAAGATGCGGGAGAGCTGCGCCACACTGTTGTCGACGGTGCTGTTCTTCTTGGGCAGCAGGTAAACGGACACACTGACCTCGCCACGCAGGTTGAAGAACGTCAAACAGAAGCGTTCTGCGGTGTTGGCTATGAACACCTTCGGGGCCGTCAGCAGAAATCCCCTGCGGCCGCGACAGCGAGTTCAGGTGAGGCACACTACACAGGACGACGAGTTCAGGTGAGACACACTACACAGGACGACGAGTTCAGATGAGGCACACTGTACAGGACGACGAGTTCAGATGAGGCACGCTGTACTGGCTGACGAGGTCAGGTGAGGCACTCTGTGCTGGACGAGACGAGTTCAGGTGAGGCCACGCTGCATTGGACGACGAGGTTAGGTGAGGGCAACGCTGCACTGGACGAGTTCAAGTGGGGCACGCTGCACTGAACGACGAGGTCAGACCAGACACGCTGTATTTGACGACGACGTCAGGTGAGGCTCACTGCACTGGACGGCGAGGTCGGGTGAAGGCACGCTGCACTGCACGTATTTGACGGCAAGATCGTGGCCCTGCCCCTGTTTGGAAAAAGGGACCCCGGGGCCCCAGACCGACGCTGAAGCGTCTTTTCGGTATGTGGTGGTCTCGGTGAGCTGACATAGAGACTCTTTCAAGGCCCCAGGGAGCTCCTGATCGGGGCAGGGAGATTTGCTGAACAGTGGGCAGTGACGGGGCCCCCAAAGGCTAGAGGACCTGTTTCGTTGGTCTGGGCCCTCTGATAATAAAAGTGATGTGAGAGTTTGCGATGAGTCCACAATAAGGCAATGGAAGGCCCGGTGTTAGTCGACGGAGCCAACGCCGAACGCGAAGCTGTCCATCCTATTTCAGCCAGAGATCAGTTATGCTGAAGTGGTGTCTCTGTGCCAATTACGTGACACCTGTGGCGAAAAGGGATATTTTTACATCAGTCAGGGCCCTTGCGTCTACCCGGGGCCAAATGCCCGGGCCAGGGGGCTCCGGCGTCAGATAGGTGACCAATGTGTGACCGATCCCTCTGAGAGCTTTCGTGCCGCCCTGCGGACCCTGCTCCCGTGTCGCCAGCATAGTAGCCGGCTGGCGTCCCGCACTGAAACGGAATGACACTTGGGCCTCTGACCGGGGGCCCCTAGTGTTCTACCCACTGGTTCCTTGCCCGGGAATGTTCAGGGGTTTCCTCAGGGCACAATGAAACAGATCAAAACGAGATCGAAATTTGAAAATGCCAACACGAGCACACCCACGGGCCACCTTCCAAACGCATGAAGCGGCATCCTGAAGCAAGTTCAAGGATAATGTTTTCCAAACGTTTTCGTTTTCGTTCGCTTACTAGCCGCCACGCAACGTCAGCCACAGGGCCGATGCCGCGCGGTCTACGGAAACTGCAACGCCTTGCATCGGGATTTTGTTAGGAGGCTTAGTCGAAGCGTGAGCGTACGAGCGCGCATGGTCAGAGGCAAATTTTGTAGTTCTTCCACCACTCCATTCTGAGCAAAGGTTGAGCATTCCTAGACAACCCTGGGTTTGGCAAAGTCAGTACAACTTTCTGACCCCATTTTTATCTGCGGTCTTTGTTATATCATCTACGTTCACAATGTCTCTGTAACTGCCTGAAAAAAATCTGGCACAACCCCGGAAAGCTATTGGCTTAGGAGTCAACTGAACAGTTGTGAAATAAATGGTGCGGGTGGTTTATCTTACGCAATCATTTAACACTTCGCTTCTTCCGTGTATTCGCTTTAAAGTACGCACACAATTATATGTCTCAACACCTCTTGACACATGTTTTATTATAAAAGGAAAATATTATAATACAACTAAAAAATGATACCCCATGGAATCAAGCGAGGCATACCTGGTGACTTTTTGGGCAGGGGGGCGTTTCATCACCCGAGAGAGCACTTTGTCAACTTTGTGCCCCTTCCCCTTGTGCCAAGACTCTGGTCGCGCACCTGTGTAGGTGAGCTCATTGAGCACCGCGTATGGGCAAATACGTATAATCGCGTGATCACTGAAGAGGCAGCTCAACCAGCAACGTTTTCTACTAAACCTGCGTGACGCATGCCATTGCAATTACGGGCGTTTCATCTACCACTTATTTGAACTGAGGCTGGTTAAGGCTGTTTTCCCTTCAGAGGCAAAAAAGCTTGGAACAGTGTTCCCAGAAGCACAGCAAACTTCAATGTGTGGGCAAGACAATGAGCGACCCAAGGCACTTTCAACAGGAGGGCGTCTGCCTTAACGTATGTTGGGAAATGTTGAGGATCATTTTTGAAACTGATGCGTGGAGGAGTGTTTTTGTTTGGTGTTGCATGAGCTGGAATGCACATGTCCTATTGCTGAAGTTTTGGTGTGCAGGAAGCTTGTGTTTAGACGGATTGTGGTTGCCACATTTATTGCGGACACTATGTTTGTGAAGGCATAAATACATACACCACAAATTACCTAGGTACATTATGGCACTTGGTACGCAGATCTCACTTTTCGATATGCAAGAGAGGCGTGCAACTGCACCCCTTCAGTTTCACAAAACAGAAGCGTCGGTGACAAGAGTTCGTTAGCTGGAGGAACACATTGGTGACCGAAACAAATGGTCAAGGAGCTCGAGGAGAAGGTGAGCCGTGCCTCCCAGTTCCACGGTGACCAGGAGAACATCGTCGATGAGCTGAACCAGCGGTCCCGGTGACTGACGTCATCCTGTCAGGGACCACGGTTCCGGTGGCTGGCGTAATCTTGTCAGGGACTACGGTTCCGGTGGCTGGCGTAATCTTGTCAGGGACCACAGTTCCGGTGGCTTGCATCATCCTGGCAGGGACCGTGGTCCCGTTGACTTTGTCACCTCTGTGCCCCTCCCCCTTGTGCCAAGACTCTGGCTCCTCACCTGTGTGGGTGAGCTCATTGAGCACCGCGCATGGGCGTGGTCCCGTCAGTT
This sequence comes from Pollicipes pollicipes, assembly GCF_011947565.3. Classification (NCBI taxonomy): domain Eukaryota; kingdom Metazoa; phylum Arthropoda; class Thecostraca; order Pollicipedomorpha; family Pollicipedidae; genus Pollicipes; species Pollicipes pollicipes. The sequence continues at coordinate 11,739 of NW_023596427.1, forward strand.
CCGATGGCTGGCGTCAACCTGTCAGGGAC
>NW_023596428.1:0-3564 GCF_011947565.3 Pollicipes pollicipes
CTGCCGCGAGTTTTGGTCTGGGCGCAATCCCAAGATGTGTGGTGAACGTTGAAATCACCCAGCAAAAGAAGGGGCGAGGGAAGCTCGGCCACCCAGAAGTATCATTTTGTCGTCGGAAACGGAGGAGTAGTACAGTAGAGTAGTAGTACCAGGAGGTAAATAAAGCGAGCAGACGGTTATCGCACGACGCCCGAAAAGTACCTTATGCAACAGCTTGCAGGTCAGAGTGTATCACGACGCGTTGGACGGAGGCACTGTGGTGCACAGTCAAAAGGACTCCGCTGTGTGCAATTGAAGCAGCTGGTATATCCCGACGCATTACGGTGTAGCTCCGGATACTAAACTGAGAGCCAGGTGCCAGTTTGGTCTCCTGCAGGCAGGCGATGGCCGAACAGCCTGATTCAGAATGACTCTGAGATCTTGTAGAATTGTTCTTACGCCCCTGCAGTTCCACTATTAGATACCTGTCATAGAGCTAAGAAGTGAGGGTAGCCACTACACACCTAGCTAACCAGCACAACACGCAGAATATCACAGTCGAGACGCCCGCAAGAGGGCGTGCTAAAAAAGGGTCAAAGTCAGACTTTAAGACGCGACACGGTTCAAAAGAACTGGGCTGCGCTTGTTGCAGGACCATACACATTGGTCTGGGAGTTACGGCTCCATTCCGTAGAGCGGTGCTCCACTCTGGGCCGAATCCTTGGGCTTCCTCCGTCAGATGGAGACGGAGGACCTGCTGGGGGCCGCTTTGTGCGAGCGTGCCCAATCCTGGGTAGCGGAGGGGGAGGACCCGTGGATGGGGCCCTGCCAGACATCTGTGGACCAGCAGGAGGCTCAACTGCTCTTCTGGGCGATGGAGTACTGCTGCGGGGGACGGACGGCTTGCCCGCTCCGGACATACAGTTCGCCGTCTTTGCCCGTTGTTGTTCGGCCAAGCGCGCCCGCTTGGCATCGCGGGCGCGCCTGTCCGCCTCGTGCCGCTCCAACGTTTCTATCGCCAGCCCGCATGCGTTCGCTAGTGGTGTCTTAGGTGACGAAGGCAGTGGAGCACACGAAGCGGAGGCGGACGAGGGTGGCGAAGAAACCGACGCGGAGGCCGGTGGAGCCCGCGGGCCACGGCCGCGCCAGGCCACCGTCCAACCCTCCTCTCCGGCAAGAGACAGCGGCGCCGGGGACCAACATGGTCGGTGCCGACCGGCCAGGCGTCGGGGATGGAACAGGGGGCTATGCCCGGACGCAAACGTCAGCTACAGACTGGGCGGTCGGCGAGGAAGAGGTTCGGACTGCCGGCTGGGAGTCCAGTGTACGTGCTGAAGGTACGACAGTCAGACCAAACGATTTCGTAAGTCCCACGAACTGAATTGCCGTCATCTGCTCGATGATGATGTTGTGCGACAAAGCAATTTAATTTCGATGCATACGAGAGCTTAGGATGACTCGCATCATACAGGCCTCTGGCCCTCGGAAAGATATTTTTTGACGTTTTTAGCCAAAGTACTTCCTTTTCTCTGACGAACGCTGGACATGTACGGCCAAACACAGTGTGGTATTGGTCCTTACCACAGTTGACGCAATAAGGCTGGTCAACGGTGCATTTGTCACTCAGTTCGGTCGTGGACGAACACTTGCCCCGCACTGGGTTATTGCGACAATGGGGTTTCGTATGGCCGAACCGTTGACATTGGAAACAGCGCATTGGGTTGGGAACAAAGGACAGACTTTCACGCGGGCATAGCCCACACAGATATCTGATGGTAGATTTGGACCATTGAAAGTGAAATGATGCTGTTGGTAGCATTCAGTTCTCCTCCTCTCCTAACCAGGGTTCTGCGCGCAACGGTTACACCGAACTCCGAAACATCATCGACGATTTCGCCCTCTCTTACAGCGCGAAGGTCAAAACAATTTACGACACCTCTAGATGATTTTTTTGTGTTGTGTGGTGTTACGTCAAAGCTACGGTTTTGTCATGTTTCCCGTTCTCATCACAAATACAATAAATAAACTCCTTCGCTTCTAAACGCTTGGCCTCCAGACTACTGGCGAACCTTACCTCGATGTTGCCATCCCTCAGCTCGTCACATCTCGTGATGTCTCCAAACTTGTCACAGCCGTTGCGTCGTTGGAACGGTGACAGCGGGAAAGCTTTACATCTCCGCTGGAGAAGATCAGAATCCGAGGGCAAGGGGGGGGGGGGGTTGAATCCCCTCGCACCCGGGCCTCAGCGCTGTCCGACCCCTTTCGGGGGCCAGGTGCTGTTGAGTTTTGATAAGCCATGCGATTTCTAGCAAGCATTCGGCACCGGGGCTCCCCACCCACCTCGGAGCCCAACTGGGGAACGGTCCAACACTCCCTCGGGAGGTGGTCACCGTCAGGGCTACCCCGGTGCTATACGGGGCGAACGACGCCTCCCGCACGGCCAGGTGTAACCGGGGAGTACGTAACGTAACCCTCTCTTTCCTGACCGCGGTTCAGCGCCGCCGCCCCTTGACCCCTTAAGCCACTGCGGCGGTCAGGCGCCCCAAGCGGAATCCGCAAGGAACACCCAACCGCAGCGCGAGCGACAATCCGCTAGACCCATGTGGGGCCCCACGGGCCTCCCGCGCCCCCGGTTATCCTGACCAAAGTTGAGTGTTGGGACGCGCCGTGACTGACCCGCCCGACGTGCCCCTCAGCCACCAGGATCCGATCAACCCGGGGACCCGGGCGAGGGGGCACGGCGACCCCAATAAAACGAGCATTAGGGGTGTTGAGTGGGCCGGATGCGGGAAATGGGAAGGGAGCGGGCGGGACAAGGAGCAGGAGCGCACGCACCGGCAGGGTCGCTACGCCCTGACAGGAACAGCTTGCGCTGTCCACCCGTCACCGGAGCTGGGACCCGAGGGGGCGCTAGTCCCTTCCACTGGCCACAACCGGTGCCCATGCGAGGTGTGATGGACTGACTGAGTGGCCGTTCAGTTCTTGACGGTGAACAACATATTGCGCGGTGATGTTTGTTTGCAACCGGGCCCCTTTACCGGAAAGAAATAATGGGTTTGGTTAGTGTTGCATGGAGGAGGTCGAAATGAGTTCAAAACACACAAGGCCATTCCATATTCCCCTGAGGACGTTCATTATTTTGCAGAGTCGACGATTGAAACAAATAACATCAAAATATTGAGCCTGCCCGCGGGTACCGAAAGTGTCGTGCTTAACGCACCTGTGTTAATCACTGTGCGTTTTAGTTGCAGGTTTTAGGGTTTTAGGTTTTAGTTACTAAGATATGCGAGCGCGCTTGCTCAAAACTAAGTTACATACTTTGCACCACAATCAATCCTTACTGAATGCTGAACTTATCCGAGCAAACATGGCTCGATCATGTTTATATAACTTGTTGATTCATTTTGGTCGTCAATCCACATTCGTGGAATCCTTGCAATTTCTCTTTACAGCGCAGATAAAAATTCTTACCAAGTTTCTGACTCCATCATCATCATCGGTTTAAAAAGAGTCCACTGAACCATTGTAAATAAGCAGCGCTGGCGATTCAAAACATCTTACACAAATTCAATTCAATAGTCATTC
>NW_023596429.1:0-16421 GCF_011947565.3 Pollicipes pollicipes
AGAGAGAGAGAGAGAGAGAGAGAGAGAGAGAGAGAGAGAGGGCATCTCCGTTGAATCAGAGTAGTCTGATACGACCATGGCTGGGCATCGGCATCTCTGTCTATGCGGTACAGTTCACTGTGTGCAAGAGTCGCTGCAGCACTATACCGGTCCTGGGCTCTCCCCGGCACAGTTCTTTCGTGGTATTGGCATTGTTGCTGAATAAAAAATGAGACCAGCAGATGGGTATCCCTGCCAGGGTTGAAGCGCTCAAACTGCGCAACGCCACATAAACACTGAATTTGTGCATCGATGACAGATTTGTTATTTCTTGGGAGCAGGCAAGGCGTCTCGTGCCTTTATTTCAACGTTCAAAAATATCATTTGATAGAAAAATGAGATTGAATGCATATTGGACACGAAGATGTTCTCGGAAAATCGGATGGTCTGAATATCCTGCCTATGTACCCATGTCGCCAGTAGCAGAGCTTTGACTCCCGGGCAGACTTAACCCCTTGGGACCCGCGGGGATTCAGCCATCGCCCTTTCATCCGGGACTCGTCACTGACGACGACTTCAACCGGGTGGCCCAGACGTGAGCGTGACCGGCCGGGCCGTGACAGCCTTGCCGTGACCTTGACTGGAGTGTTTTCGCGGTGGCCTGCTTTGACCTTGACCGGGCGGGCCGTGACAGCCTTTTCGCGATCTTGACCGGGACGGTACGCAGTGGCCCTGCCCTCGGCCTGCGGGCGCCCGATAGGTCGCGCGCGTGCGCCTGTCTTGCCCAACCGTCCTACGACCCAGCGTGAGCGCGGCCGGAAAACTTTTCCCGTAAGAAGCGGCACGTGATGGCACCGGGACCGCCTCCGCAGGAAAACCGCACGGCGTTTTTTCTACGCCAGGCTGCTGTCTGCTTTGATGACATCGCGCGCCGTAATGTGGGGGTAATGGGCATATCCAGTCGAGCGAAACAGGCAACGCGTGCAACGAGCGACGGACGTTTTCCTGCACGGAATGCGGATGGTCCATTGTCAAAGGCACTTGCATTTGCAACTATGGTTCGCTATTCATTTTACCCATTTCATCCAAATAAAACTGCGCATCTTTCCAATCGCTGCTTGAAGCAGCAATATCGATATCGACCTAATGTCTGCGCGCGCTGGACGCGCGTTGTTCCACGCGCGTCAGTAGTCCGCGGAGGTTTGCCCAGCAGTCTCCTGTGTCCCAGCTGACATGGGCAAAACCGGGTTTGTTAGTTCTCATGCACGTGCTTATCACCATGCGGATAATCGCTAAACCAATCCCGGGTTGTTTGACAGCGAACAGACTTGGCCTGGCTGGTGGCAAGAAGTGCCGCCCGCGTCAGCCGACGCCAGCTAGAGGGACCTGTCGCCAGGCGTCGGTGCGGCCGTGTCGTCAGCTTCGCGGTCTGAGCAGAAGCCGCGACGGACCTCACCGGCGGGGCCAGGCCGACCTGTCGCTGGCACCGCGGCCGACCGCCGTCGCCCCGGCGCTGGAGCTGCGACGGCGGTCCGGTGCACTATGGCTCACCGCCGCCTTGGCGCCCGGCGCCCCATTGACGTCGGTTTTGCCCTCAAGCTTGAGAACGTCCTGACCTGGAGGGCCATAGGCCACAGTTTGACTTAAGCCCTTGTCTGTTTGTTGTTTATTTTCAGTTATGGAGGTGAAGCAGTGCATGATGTAATGGGTGGATTGATACAAAAGCAGGACGCTTAAAAGGAATTTTCCACATTAGAGGGTGCTGAAGCAAGCACCATAAATGATTACACAAGCAAAGTTTTGTTTGATTTCTACATGAAACGTTTGCATGACGCTGACGTTCTACCAAACTAGCGTTGCAACATAGACACTTTCTTGCAATACTTCAAACTTGTCGAGAGATGACAGCGCAGGTTGGAAGTATTCGCTGAGCCAAATATCGTGCCCTCGTGTTTTGGCCTTTTCTCGTAGTGCTCTTGCATATTCATCCGAGAGTTTAGGATGTTTGTTTTCATTCACATACTTGATTTTGGCGTCATTGTTGAGTTCTTCCATTAAAAGTTTTATTTTCGTAATGACCAGCAAGTGAAGAAACCATGGCCAGCCTCTTATGTTATGTAGCACAAAACGTCCGTCGTAATTGAAGCTTGCACAGCCTGCCCAACATTGTTAGAGTACCAATTGAATCCCACTATATTTGGAAAACGCGCCCACGGACGCCAGATCTGAATGACCAGACGGTGATATTCTTCCTAGCTCTGGACGCTGCCTGACCTGCAGAATAGCAGGACTTAAATGATGTTGCTATGGCGTCATTCATGCCTCAGAGGCCTTTAAATAGTTTGCACGAGACAGTCCGCACGCATTCGCGGGCGTGTAGGTGATAAAGTATAGGGTTGGAGGTTTTCAGAAGCGCAGGGCTCTAAATTGCACCGAATGATATTCAAAATAGCTAATTCAACTCAAAACCCCATACTCATGTGAAACCTTAAATCTGAGCGCCTCTCCCAACAATAGCGAAAACAGTCATCTCAACCACACCAGGGAGCCCACGACCCACTGCCCACTCGTCCGATCTGCCAGCTGAGATGGGCCACGTGTCTGTCGCCGCCCCATATAGCCGTCCGCGGCCGGAGCGCATACCCGGCCTGATAACGCCATTCAGGTACCTCTCGGCCGCCATCACCTGCTCAACTTGACTTAAGCGAATCGTTTGGTTTGAAGAAGACATGCTTGGAAAATGTTTGGTATCTGCTGGGCGAAGCAATTTTGTAAACCGTTAACTCTGATACAAAGTCTGAGTTGCTCTTTGTGAGTTAGATCGTAAAAGTTTGGGATAATGCGATCTGTTTTACACCGCACTGAAATTCTGTTTGATGTAAGATTTGATTCTAATCCCGATGATAGCGAAGGAAATTCATTGCATAACGTTTTGCGTCTTTATATGGATGAACACACGAGCAAGAAGGCTTAAGTGTTGTTGGATTTTGATTTTCAAGCATGTGTATTCAAGTCTACGTGTTCTGTCTGCCCAGACCAGACACGAGCGCTGCGAGACGGCAACTGTATTAACCCGCGAGGTGAACGGGCCGCGCCGACCCCGGCGGGCGGCGCCCCAGGCAGTACATCGCCAGTCGGGGCAGCGGCGTACCAAGGTGCAGCAGCACTGGCGGTGCGAGCAGGGGCGGCCTCAGGTGCATGCAGTAACATCATGATGCATCTCCCCCTTGAGCAAATGCAAATAAATGTAAATACGCGTGCGAAACGAAATTACTGGCGACAGACTGCTGCTTCCCTGCTGCTTCCCTGCTGCTGCTATGCTGCTTCTCAGGCTGCTGCTTCCCTTCTGCTTCTCAGACTGCTTCTTCTCTGCTGCTTTCCTGCTGCTTCCCACCTGCTTTCCTGCTGCCTTTCTGCTGCTTCTCTTTGATGCCTCTCAGAAAACGCGGCCACTGCGTGTTTTACGCGGACTGAAACTAAGCAGTGGCGTTGGGTCTTGTGTCTGGGGCATTTGCACGTTGCAGGGCTGGGCCGCAGCTTCTGTCAGCGGCAGCAGCAGCGACGGCGGCGGCGCCGCTTTCGACGCGGGCGACGGCACAGCTGGTGGTGGCCGTGGCACCACCGATCGTGGTGCAGGCGCCGGTTCGCGCGGCTGCGGTTTGCAGCAGCGCCGGTGGCGCCACCTCAGCATGGCGGCCAGAGAGGAGGTCTGGAGCGGGCACCCTGTGTGCAGAACAGTCAGCACGCCGCTTGGAACCATGCTGTGTCAACACCTGAAACGGGGGGATCTGCATCAGATGACGTCGGTTGCGACGATAGCGAGCGCCCTTGAGCTCCACAAGGTAGCTGCGTCTAGAGAGCTTCTCTATGACGGTGGCGGGCTCGGACCAGCTTGCTTCCTTCTCCGTCTTGATCCGAACATGATCCCCGGGCTGTAGCTGCTGAAGATCGCGGGCACCGTGTCTCCGGTTGAAGCACGTCTCCAGCTTCTTCTTCCTCTGCCGATCTCGGAGTTTGGCATGCTGCCGTGTCGCTTCTCCGGTTGGCTGAGCGATGGGGAGACGAGATTGAAGTTCGCGTCCCATCAGGAGACGGGCTGGGGAGTATCCGGTTGCTTCCACAGGCGTCGTGCGGTAGTTGAGGAGGACGAGGTGGGAGTCCCTCTGGCGAAGTATCCACTTAGCGGTTCTCACGGCCCGTTCAGCTGCTCCGTTGGAAGACGGCGTGTGCGGGTCTGTGATGCGGTTTGTGAAGCCGTAGGACGCTGTGAAGTTGGCGAACGAGCTTGAAGTGAACTGCGTTCCTCCGTCTGCTGTCACGAGGTCTGGTATCCCCAAGCGGGAAAACAGGCGCTTCAGATGCTCGATGACTGCGCTGCTGGTGAGACTCGGGAGGCGTTGTATCTCCAGATACCTGCTGAAGATGTCCACCGTGACGAGCCAGTTGCAGTTGTTGAAGTGGAAGACGTCTGCTGCAACGTGCGTCCACGGTCTTGATAGCGTTGGGGTTGTCACCAGTGGCTCAGCGTGCTGGGCGGGCGCGTTCACCTGACAGAACGAGCAGCTCTCGAGATGACGCTTCAGGTCGATGCTGAGTTGAGGCCACCAGATCGATTCTGCTGCCCTCTGGCGACACTTGTTCAGACCGAAGTGTCCGTCATCATGTAGTCTAGTGAGCATTCCATCTCGCAGACTTGGAGGGATGACGATGCGCCGCCCGTGCATCAGCAGTGTACCACACGTTAGGTACAGAACGCTCATGTCTCCCCGAGAGGCGAAGTAGTCCAGCAGGTCGGGATGCTTCGCTCCCTCCTTCCAGCCAGAGAGAGTCTGCTGAACTACGCGCTGTAAAGGTTCGTCTGCTTGCTGCGCCTTGCTGATCTCCACCAGACGCTGCGGTGTGGCGGGAAGATCGCTGAAGATTCTCTCGCAGAATCCATGTATGTCTTCTTGAAGCACAGCGCTGATTTCATCCTGCTTCTGGAGCGGGTGACGTGAGAGGAAGTCGGGCACCAGGTGCTACTTCCCTGGAACGAAGACCGCTGTGGGGGTTGTATCGCATCAAGCGCATGAGCATGCGCTGGCATCTGATCGGCGCATCCACGAGATTTTTCGTGTTAACCAGCGGGATCAGAGGCTTGTGGTCCAGATGCAGCTCGAACGACGGCAGTCCGGACAGGAACATGTGCATTTTCTCGCACGTCCACGTCGCGGAGAGTAGTTCCTTCTCAATCTGGGCCCATCTGGTCTCGGTGTCAGTCAGGCTTCTGCTGCAGAACGCGACGGGTTTGAAGACGGAGCCGTGCTTCTGGAGAACACATCCTCCGATGCCGAAACTGCTGGCGTCGGCGCTGACCACCGTCTCTCGTGCTGGATCGTAGAACGCCAGAGCTGGAGCTGAAGTGACGGCTGCTTTTACGTCATCCAGCGCCTGCTGCTGCTGTGGTGTCCAGATCCATGCTACGTTCTTCCTCAGAAGCTCGTTCAGTGGTCTTAAGCACTCCTGGATGTGTGGAACGAACCGACCTAGGAAGTTGATTACTCCGAGCAGAGACCTTAGTTCATTGACATTCTTTGGCGGTTGGAGCTGCTGGATCGCTTCGAGTTTCTCTTCGCCCATGCTGATGCCGTTCTTGCTGATCTTCATCCCCAAAAACTTGACCTCGTTCTTCCGGAACTCACACTTTTTCCTGTTCAGCTTGAGGCCAGACTCGTGGATCCTCCTGATGACGGCCTCGAGACGTGCATCGTGGCTGGCAGCATCTCCGAACACCACGGTGTAGTCCATGTAGACGATGACTCCGGGCAGTCCGTCCAGCATCTCCTCCATCTTCCGCTGGAAGCGCTCCGGTGCGAGCGAGATCCCCATCAACAGTCGCAGGAACCTCTTCCTGCCGAACGGAGTGATGAACGTGGTCATCTTGGAGCTCGCCTCGTCCAGCGGGATCTGGTAGAAACCGGAAGAGGCGTCCAGCTTGGTGAAGAGCGTCACGCCACTCAGCTTGGAGGTCAGCTGCTCCAGAGTAGGGATCGGGAACACCTGTCGCTTCACAGACTGTTGAGTCTCTTGTAGTCAACCGTGATGCGGACACCGCTGCTCTTCGGCTTCGGGACGGGGACCAGCGCAGAGACCCAGTCCGTTGGCTCGGTCTCCGACGTGATGATGCCGTGATGCTCCATCTTCTTCAGCTCCTCTTCCACAGGCTTCATCAGTGGCAGCGGGATGTTTCTTGCAGTGGCAAGGGCGAATGGAACAGCATCTTCACGGAGCTGAATGCTGACCGATGCTGTCTTCAGGAGACCTGCCTCTCCGAAGACGTCTTCGTTGACTTCACCTGTGAATCTCAGTACGCCCAGGCGCGAGCAAGCAGACCTGGAGAGGAGATCATCAGCTGAGTCAACAACGTAGAACACTTCATGCTCGGCTTTGTTCTTGAACATGAGTGTTCCGTGCATCTTTCCTTCTCCTTTTAGCACGCTACCAACACTTGTCAGAGTATTTGAAGCATGCTGAAGCGGCGGCAGTTTCAGCTTTTTGTACGTTTTCAGCGTCAGAATACTAACATCAGCGCCAGAGTCAACTTTGAAAGCGACTCGTTGACCATTTAGAAGGACTGAACCTCTCCATGGCGCGCAAGCTTTGTCTACTTCGTCAACAAAAATGTTGGGCGGCGATAGTTGTTCAATGGACTCTGTCCGCTCAATCGCTCTGACACCATCGGAGCGACAAACGTACGCGAAATGATCCATTTTCTGACAGTTGTCACAGATTTTTCCCTTAGCAGGACAATCTTTGGGAGACGCATGACGTGCTCCTCCACAGTATCTGCATGCTGTTGAAAAGTCGGCACGCTGACTATGCTGTTGCCGTTGCGCGGTGGAAGGCTGCTGTTGACGTCTGTACTGCTGGTGCTGCTGGCGCGGCTGCCTGTGCTGCGCTGGTGCACAAACCCTACTGATGTCAGGCGGACCAGAGCTGTCACGGCCGTTCACGATCTCGACATTACGCATCATCGAAATGACGGTATTTACAGACACTTCCTCCTGTAGTGACTTCAGCTGAATTCTACGGGACAGCTCCCTGTCAGACATTCCTGAGATGAGACTATCTCTGATACGCTCATCAGCGTCAGCGAAGCTGCAATGCTCAGCTAGAGAGAACAAAGCTCTGATGTACGATTCATTAGTCTCGCTTGAGCTTTGAGATCTAAGCTCGAAGTTGTGACGCTCTGTAATAAAGTTCCTTTTCGGAATGAAGTACCCGTCTAGCTTTGAGGCAACAACTTCAAAATCCTCCTTCTGCTCAGCAGTAAGCTTTAATATTGGTACGATATGCTCAGCCTGCGGACCCATGCTGTAAATCAACGCGGCTACTTGAACGTCACCGTCCTCTTTGTGCAGTCCCGATGTCAGTCTGTAGCGGACGAACCGATCACGCCAGGTCGGCCACCTCTCAGGCAATGTGAAGTCGAATTCCTCAGGAGGACGAAATCCAGGCATCTCGACTTGGTTCACAACTCACACTGCTTAAATGAATGTGCTGCTCACGCTTGCTTAAGCTTACTATAGGTTCATTGCGGCTGCGCCATATTCAAGTCTACGTGTTCTGTCTGCCCAGACCAGACACGAGCGCTGCGAGACGGCAACTGTATTAACCCGCGAGGTGAACGGGCCGCGCCGACCCCGGCGGGCGGCGCCCCAGGCAGTACATCGCCAGTCGGGGCAGCGGGCGTACCAAGGTGCAGCAGCACTGGCGGCGCGAGCAGGGGCGGCCTCAGGTGCATGCAGTAACATCATGATACAATGTGAATATTAAAGTCTGCTATTTCCAATCTCAGCCCAGTATTCAGGATGTTTCCAAGCCTGGATACAAATCATTGATGTAAATGATAATGGTACCTTGCGGTTTGAAGCTAAACCGTTTGTTCTTCTGTTCTGTTATGTTACAATCTGAATGAAAAATCCTAACTATGCTGATACAGAGACCGAATTGATTTTAAAACGGGATTTGGCCTTACTCGTTTTGTGAGATGCTCACATCCATGTATTATGGCCCCGACCTGGCTCTCCGACGGTTGACCTGTCACCGGTCACGCGTCACCGGGAGTGGTGGCGTGTTTAGGTCGTACAGCGGGGACTGCTCTGACCGTCTGCTGGGCCCTTGGCGTAACCTGCCTCATTTGCAGGGAGCTAGAATCGCTTTTGAAATAGGGTGAGAGTGAAAAATTCCATCGCAAAAAGCCCGTGCGGGAGTGAAAAAATTGATTCACAAAAGACGGAACTTATGAGCTCGTGACTGATGCTTCAGCAAACAAAGACGTCTATTTCAAGTTGGCATGGATATAATATCAGGAACCTGACAAAACTATTTCGTTTTTTAACATCATTAGCCATTCAAGTGAAACAGAATACATTAGCACGCGCTTGGATGGGGGGAGCAACCCCCGCCCCCCCCCCCCCCCGAGGGCTTTTCCCGAATGGTTTCTGAACGGCGCGGCGTAGCCGCGCCAAATTTTGCATAGCTGTAGAAAATTGCATAGCGGATCGTTCGACATGCCAATTTTAGATGTACCTTGCAACGTCGCTGACCTATGACAGGTCAAAGGTAGCCCATGGTTTCGGCAAAGACAATTTCTAGGGAATCGTTCAATATAATACAACAACTTTTTATAAATTTGATCTGAACCCTTCGAATGGATGAATTTCTGGAGTCAGCGCTCACGCTAAGCAGTGCTTGTTGTGTGAGCCCTGACCCCCCGCCATCCGATCGCGCAATTCCAGGCAACGGCAGAATTTAGCTGCAAAAGCTTAACGTGCCGCAATGGTCGGCACGGTCCGTCCTGCCCTCTGCCGTCAACTGACCTTTAGCGCGACCGCTGCCACCGGCCGCAGGCCATACGTACGAAGGGCAAATAGCGAGCGCCCTAAAGCGACTCGAACCCACCCTGCCGTGGGTGGATGGATCGGAATGCAGGCGCTCTAACCAACTGAGCCACCGGAACGGAAAAAACAACAACGATGGAGTGTTTGGCGAAGACATACATCTATGAGACGCTTTCTTAAGCACCACAAATATTGAATAAGCAAATTACGTTGACCTAAGGTCAGGTATAAAGGTCAGACCAACGTCTAAACCAACCTGATTTATGACTCTAGGGCTTGCTGTATGGGATAGTTTCTGGTGCTCATTTCGAATTTATTGACAGCAGGAACCGCCTTATACATCCTCAATTTACTTCTTAGAGGTCAGTACAGGCCAGTGACCTAAGATGACCCGGGTCGAACTTTTTCTTTTAGGAGCATACTGCCTAGCGTAATATTTGTCACTAAGGCAAAACTCAGAGCAGTCTTATAACATTTTGGCCACTATGACCTTCAAAGGGTCAAACAAGGTCAGTGACCTCGAATGGGCTTGTGACCTTTTACTTAGAGACAGTTGCCTAGGTTCTGGGGGCGCTTTGGAGACCAACCTGGAATTCGACCTTGTTTGACCACATTTGACCTGAAGGACATGACCTACGAGGCTGAAACCTTGACGTAAGTGAGTTCACGTATAGGTCACGACACGCTGTAAATTTGGTGTCTCTAGCCTTCTTAGTTCCCGAGATTTCAGAGAGGGTGTCACGTCGACCCCCTCCCACCCGAGCGAAGGGTATCTAGCCTGCCAACCGGGCGCGTGTTAAAGCATAGTAATTTCATGACAGTATTATGAGCATAACAATTTATTAACACCAATAATTTGATGCTGCACTTTTGAATTCCCTTCCAGAGCACTTTTAAAACAAACAAAGCAAAGGAATTCAATAACAAAATAACAACATAAAATTCAACAAGCATAAAACACTCAAACAAACGAACAAAAACTTGGACTCCTATACATCAGCCCACCACCAAGTCAAACACGATAAACATACTTCGGCTGATGTTAAGGCGTGGTCAGGGAAAACAAATATTTTGTCACTGTTTCTTACAAAATACCAATGCTTATTTCCATGAAAGGAGCCTATGCCTAACCTAAAGAGGTCTTACATCATCTCATCCTGTGTAACCTGTTTGTATCACAGCAGCAGTTGTGAGTTATTGATTCTTGCACAATTCCTATTGCCACTTGCCATGCACTTGACGAACTTAACGTAACTTAGAGTAGCCCATATGATGAACATGATCTAAACTCACCTATCTGTTGACAGCAGCACTTGTGATATAAACATGATACCTAAAGCTAGTTTTTGGCTGGTTTCAACTTGCATTTTTATTCAGTTCATTTGTGTATGCTTGCTTACATCAGACAAAGTTGACAACACACAAATAGAAACACTTAAAATCACTTTGAACAACTTATTTTTATTGTCATGGTAGCCTATGTCAAGGGCAATAATGGGTATGCTCCACAAAACAATCTCTCTTCTCCAAAAGTAACATAACTTTTAGATGGCCTTGCCAGTATTGCTGCTTGCCTTTTCAGCTGCTGCAAATGCATCCATTTAGGCTTGTTTATTTATATTTGATGACAAAGTTTCAGATGCTGGCTTTACATTTTAAATGGGATGGTCTGACAGTTTGTTACATACTTATATTTAAGTAATAGTATAACTGCTGTGCAGCTTAGGGTATCCCTGTGTTAAAAACAAAGTGCATATATACAGTACAGTCATTTGCCGGTCAGTAAACCATGACAGCTATAGAAAACATCTGGTTTAAAGCAGCCATGAGGGACCACTTTAAAAAATTTGGGGCAAATAACCGAGAAAATGGAACAAAATAAGCCTATCGCATGCCCTGTGGCATCATAATTTGTCTTATGACAAAACTTCATGGATTTAAAACAGGAAATGGATAACTTTGGTTACCAATCATGTGCTGAAAGCAGGTAAGGTAAGCAATTACTTGGTCCACAGGAGACTTACTGGCTTCTTCCTGCCTCTCCTTCCCCCAAAAAAAGTCAGTACCTTTTGTATGGTCTGCTGGCTGACAGAGTCATCCCACTCGCCCCCCAAATATAAATATCAGTTATGCCCACCAACCTACTAGATTAAAATGCGGGACAAATAAGAGGTGTGCATGATAAACATCTCCAGAGGGCAGAATTTCACCATCAAACACTTCTGTATTAGCTGCGTCAGGTCTGTCCCACGGTTCTGTGTGGCAGCCTTAAAATAGCCTTGTCAGGTAGCCTAGTGAGTCGGACGTTCGAAAGGCCTAGATCTATTGTCACTGAGGACAGCCATGAACCCAAAAAAAAAAACACGATTAACTGAGGGTTTAAGAGGGCAAAAATGGCGGTAAAGATATGTTCCGTGCCTTAAATCGTCTCCTTCATTCCCTGTGCATTGTTCACACTTGGGTGCATATCGAACATGTTTGGGCGGCTGGCGAATTAATCCAATTTTTGTATGAAAGACGTACAAGCTTGCAGTTGGAGCATCTTGCAGAGAAATTTGTCAACATTTTAAGCAGCAGATGGTACCTTCAAAGGCAATCGAAAAGGAAGGAAGAATAAAGTGGCATCACACTCGTATGATACCAAGAACAACAAAAGCAACTAAATAAATATAAATGCTGATACTTTTCTCGCAAAATTTCTCAATCTGCTGATTTGACTTAAAATATGTTAACAGAAGTGATCAAATGGTAATATTCATCTTGAAAGTTTCATTTAGAAAACATTTCTTGAACTTTTCACTCCTGCATTTCGGGAGTGACGCAATTTAGTGGTCAAGTTTCTTGGGGGAAAAAGAAATACGGGGAGTGAAATTCTCTACCAGGTATTGCTGGTGTTTGCACCAGGCTCTGCTTTCGTGGTGTGGCGGTGAGACCAAAAAAGGGGATGAGTGAAAACCTTGCATTTGGCGCACAGCTGCAGATCGTGATGCATTTTGTAAACAAACCAAACTTAATGCGTGCAAGCGGCTGGGGTCGTTGGGGTTCTTGGGCTTGGAGGTACCTGGCGCCCTTGCTCTGTGCATACATAGACATGATTCAGATGTAGGTGAGGCAGGACATAGCCATAGGTGTCCAGGTTCTGTGGAGTCTTGTTTATGCTTGGTGGTTTCAAGTGAGCTCGGTTTTAGGTGACACCTGAAAACCTCAGAAAGGGAAATAGGGGTTTGGCATGTGCGGTTAGACAATGTCAGGCAGGAGCGAAAAAATAGCATAAAATATGGAGAAAAGGAGTAAAAAATTCCTCCTCGTAGTGTGTTGTTTACACCCAAAGTCGGCTATTCTAGGACACTGCTCATTTGTGTAACCGGCCAGGACGGCGACGCATTGAGAGCGCTAGCAAGGATTTTTTTTCTCGTAGTTTTGCATTGTCGAAGCTCTGAAGCTTTCTCCAATGCATGCGAAGTTTTCATGGGGAAGCCAACGTAAACGTAAGGGAGGCATGGAGACATGAAGGAGGAAATGCGAAGGGGGGGAGAGTACACCTTTCGAAGGCATTTTGAAACTTCATAGGGCTGATCAGGGGAGTCACCTAATTTACTTTTGAGGGTGGGACTGAGCCCCTCCATGCTGACCTGAGCCCCCACCCACACAGTACCCATGCTCCTTAAGCGCCGTCAATGAGGATAAGCAGAAAGGGAAAAGAGGTCCGAGGGAAGGCAAACAAAATAATCGTAACTATTGGCACACTAGGCAACTACAAACCGTCATGTGCATCGTCCACCTCCAGGCCTCTGAGGGATGCACCATGGGATAGTACTTTGCAAAGCTCATGGGCGGTGGCGCCTCCGTACTGTATGTGGCGCCGAGCGGTGGGCGTGACTGAAGGAGCGGTGGCCGTCCCAGGGAATGTTTCGTCGTCCAGCTTTGGCACATTTGAAACTAGATCAGCAGCCGCTCCGGTGCCAGGCTAAAGCAAGTGACCTGGTGCACTTTAAATACGGCATAAACGTGGCTTCTATCGATAATTGAAACTGATGGCATCCAATACAATTCAGCTCAGCGAGGACTAGCGCAGACGTGCTGATTATAGTGTCAAGGCGCTGGAATGTGGGGGGGGGGGGGGGGGGGGGGGGGGTTGCAACCCGTGTGAGAGCCAGGAATGAGTGAGGTGATGTGGGCTCCAGCTAATGTGCATGCTTAGAGTGAATATGGTGGGTGCCGAATGCATGAATTCGGTGTGGATGACCTTCGCAAGAGGGGGCCCCCTGGGCTGATATCCAACCAATGCCTGCCAATGTAATTCGCTGCTTGCGTGCAATCCCTCCCAATTATGCCATATGTATTATACAATTCAGGACGATTAGATTTGTGAATGTATCATCACTAACGTAACGGCGGAGGTGGGGAAACCGTGGTTAAGAGCACACAACCACGCATAGGGAGACAGCCTTGCATGGTGCCTGGCCGGTTCTGTCACCCCGTCCATTCACCGGCCACCCTTTTCCGCTCATCTCTGTGGGTTCCGCACATAAATTCTGCTCTCTGGACGGTGGCATGTGCAGAGGCGTCCCCAACGACCCCAGAACGAACAGCAGCAGCCGGCGATGCAGGCCTACAGCAGCAGCAGTGCAGCATGCAACGCACCGGAAACCGAACAAAGGAGTCCCTCACACCTTGAATTAAAATATTTCCCCTCTATTTTTCTTGAATTAAGCGCTAGTTCATAATTCGCTGGTAAGAAATGGCTTAAAGTTTAGCTAATCTTAGGACATATGAGGGTTGACCGCACAATGAGACCAAGGTCCTGCGCTCAATGTGGCGTGAGGTCAGTGAAATAGATATTGGGTGGTGAATGAGTGGATGGGAAAGCCGCCAGGGCTTCAGCTTCGTTACAGGTGTTGGAAACCGAAAACCACATTTGGAAGGGAGAGGGGCCAAAAGATGTGTTCTTGGTCGCTTCTCCAATGCTATCAGCACTGAGGTTAACGTATATTGTTGTGCGGCCAATCTCTACATTGGGGGGGGGGGGGGGGCATGGGTCCTCTCCAAGAGAGTTAAAGTTCCACCCGCGCAGGTGGTCATCATCGCAGCTTGAGGAATTGGTCGGGCTGGCGCCTATTTAACGTTAAGCGGTTGACGTCACAAAGTCCCAATGGCTCGCGCTGAGGCGTTGCATGGCAACGTCGACTGCGTCGCGTGGAAAGCAGTCGTCACGGCAGAAATGCTGTGGTTGGTCTTGTCTATCATCGCCAAGGCCGTGTAATACCAATATAATGTATCAAATTAATATCGCGATTATCGTGCAGTGTGGCATAGTTCGTATTGTTGTGTTGCCTCAGTGCATGCTATCATGTCACGGATGGGAGAATTTGAAGTGGTGTGTGAGCGTGGGGCAAAAGTGAGCATCAAAGGCAATTTTTTTGCCAAGCAAGATGCCATTCTGTGAAGTGGTCTCTTGCAAGAATGTGAAACGGCACATAAAGACATTTTTCGTTTGCAAAAAAACGACCTAATGTCCTGGAAACATGAGTGAACTGCTGCTCTTGGACTAACGCCATAATTGCGGGGGAATACGTTAATCTGACCTGGTCATTTTCAAGATTATGACTATGATCCTGGCCATCTGGTTTAAAGCCAGGTCTCATACCCAATGTCAAACCATGCCTTCGACCAAGTGCAGTTCCTTCTATGCGGCTGGACATCGCCGGCACACCGAAGTGAGTATGCGTTGCTGTAAAGGAAAATTTCCTGTCTGTTTTATTGCAGAAATCTTTGAACCCAATTCACAGTCACTAATGCCTGCATAATCCATACCGCTCCATGCAGTTTGTAAACTACAATACGAGATTCAAGCGAGATTTTCCGCCATAATCTTGTTTACAAAAGTGGGGCCTGAACTACCACGCAAGTGGCACAGCCATTCATGCTACACGGGCGAAGGGGAGGAGGGTCAGGGACGGTAGCCAAGGTTTGCGGACATGGGGGGGGGGGGAGGATAAGGTTTGCACGAGCGAGTCCCAGCCCCATTGACAGTACATCTACGCACTGTGAACTGACCAACAAACCCCACAATCGTTAATAGGTACAGTACGTAGCGCATCAGTGAGATTCTAATATTGGTTTGGCCTGTTGCCTTAAACAGTTCTTTCACCTGCGCACCGCTCATGTTCACTCGGCTTTTCACGAGTCTTGCTACTTTAGAACCACTTTTGGGCTCTTCGTGTTACTGTTATGGTAGGTCTGACATTTCAAATAAAGGCCATTTGCCTGGTCACCAAACCCCAGGATTACATACAATAAAACCGTGGTAAAAAGACTACTCCTGTGCCTAAACCATAGGCCTCGAACCTCACGGACAGAGACGAATGGAGGCGGAGAGGGGGGGGGGGGATTGGAGCCTCGGAGGGCCCTCGGAGGGCCGTCGAAAAACAGCAATGGCGGCGCCACCCCCCTGGGGCAGCCGATGCAATGAAATGGGACCATGAGACGGGTCCATCCAGATAGATCCGTGGTTATGGCCAGGAGAGGTGTGAGGTGTGAGTGTGAGAGGTGTGAGTGGTGCACGCAGTGCAGTATTCGTCGGCCGTTGACTGTCCCTCTTACCCGCTCGGATTATGTCACGCTGGACCACAAAAAGGTGATTGTGAATAAAAAAAGCATGCGATAACGAAAGAATGGGCATCTCCGGGTCCAAGACATTTTGCTCTCGTAATGAAAAACAAAACTGGTGATATGCAAAAGGGTCTGAATAATGCGCCTGATAGGTACGCGAAAATGGCCGCCTCGTTGTGTCGCAGATCCAAGATCCAGCTGTGGTGGAAGCGGCAGCGCATACGGACGACGTGGAGGCCGCCTACCAGCAAGCAGCCGTGATGCCTCCAATGCCCATCCTGAACAAAGTGGACGAGAACGGCGGGTTCGACGAATCGGGCAAAGGCAAGCTCCATGGCGGGACGCGGGAGAGGACCGAAAATGCGGCGACGAAATGGACGAGGACACACACATCGAGCACGGGCCGCTGGCCCTCGTTGCGGGCTCCGTGGCGGTCAAGTGCAAACACCTTGATCCAAAATGGGACTGTCGACCCGAGAGGTACCACCCAGCTGTGTGACAGACAGCTGGATACACACGGTTAGACAGGGTGATCTGATGATGCCGTTGCCGGCCTGGACAAGCCGTTGTCGAGGCTTTCGAGATCGTGTTCCAACAAGTGATGGACCGAGGCATGAACCGAGACATTGCCATCGTGGACCGCCCCACAAGCTCCTGTGAGAAAGTTCTGCGCTGGACAAGTGGATTGCTCGGAAGTGAAGACGCGCACCCATCTACACCTCAGATGGCTTAATCGGCTGGGGCTGAGCGCGAGTGCTGCCAGACGCGCTTAACAGTGGACCTCAGGTGGACGGCGCGATAGTTAGTGTGAGTCCGCACCCGCCCCGCCCTGTTTATTTCGGGGTCTCGCCAAGTGTGTACAATGAAGTGCATGCTGGGCGCAAGAATTCTCCCTCCCCCCGTTTCTTTGGATCCTGTGGGCGCAATGAAGTGTATGTGGGCGCAAGA
>NW_023596430.1:0-381 GCF_011947565.3 Pollicipes pollicipes
GCTACCACAGCTGCTGCCACGACCCATGACTGAACATCTCGTGGGGAATGAGTGTAGAGATGCTGGTCATCAGCCATCGAAGTTTAAAAACAAACTAGTTGTACCTGCGACGTGCTGACACCTGTTGGATTTTGACGGTTCGGAGCGTTAAGAGGGTGCGTCTTTTCTTTGGTTTGGTTTGAATTAGAGCCTTTTCGGTTTGTAATGGCCACTTCAGTGACTATGGGCTTACGGAAAAAGCGTGAGTAGCGAGGTTTGACTACGGCCGTTGTGAGAGGCCACCACCAACGAGTTTTAAGCCGCACAAGGACATATTTGTTGGGGTTTTGCTAACGTTTGGTCGGGTAAATGACGGTTCTGTGTAAATCATTCGCAAGGTAA
>NW_023596431.1:0-22032 GCF_011947565.3 Pollicipes pollicipes
CGCTGGAGGAGGGCGGCCTGGGCTGTGGGCCGGCGCGCGCCTGGCGTGTGAGCGGAGACGGGCGGCGTACGAGGCTGGCACCAGTCCAAGGGTCCCCAGAGTCTGACGGTATGCACGCCCAAACCCGCCACCCGCCCTTCTCTCCCCACTCACCGCCTCATCGTGACCCTCGCCCCGCCCCGCCCCATCTTCCCAGACGGCCACGGACGTCAGCCATGAGCCGGCGCACGTGCAGGCCGGTTCCCCACGATCTCCAGGATATCCTCCAACCAACCACCTCTCTGCTTTACCCCATAGCCCTGAAAAGACCGCCGCAGCCCCACAGGACTCTAAGCCAAACCATAACGACGTCGAAAGCCCCGAACACGAAGTCGCTAGACAGTTGGGCCATCTGCACCTCAGGCTTCTCACGAGCGTTCTGCGTTTCATGGTGACATGAGCACTCGTGCTGCAGGCTGGGAGGAGCCTATTTCACAGACAGCCGTTGTGCGCTCTGTGCCCCCGGGAGCAGATGCTGTGCCCCACCCCGGTGATGTCCGAGAGGTCACGCCTGACACCGTCCGCACGCCTTTTGTATCTTATCACGGCGAAGTATGCCAGGCTCACAGTGTGCGTCTCACACACTATGACTGGATTAACAGCCAGTACTAGAGATCCTCGATGTGCTGTTGGTAGTGAGTGACGGCGTTTTCCGACCACATCTGACTGTCGGCATGGGTTTTGTAATCCATGGAACTTGTCTGATCGCCCAAAATCCGATCCTGTCGGGGTGTTTTCTCCGTGTCCCAGCTGAAGCCCGGGCTTCCCCCAAGTCCAGCCTGCTGGGTGTTTTACTCGTCGACGCCCGGCACCCAACCGTCGCTACCACAGCCTGTGCCGTGTGTGTTGAACTGCCATGAGTGTCGTTCGAAGTTGAGTCCGTACTGAGACTGTCCGCGTGCGTAGGTTGGACCCGTACCTGACACTGTCCGCGTGCGTTTTGTACTCCATGATGGTGTGCGCGCAGGCTGGATCCGTACCTGAACTGTCCGTGTGCGTTTTGTACTCCATGATGGTGTTGTGCGGCAGGTTGAGCACGCGCTTGAGCGTGTCCCGGATGCGGGCGGTGGTGGGTGTGTCGGCGGCCGTGCGGTTCCACACGGAGATGATGTCCTCCATGTGCCGCACGCTGACCACGGCGCCGCAGATCTCCTCTCCACCATGAACTGCTCGCCGAGCAGCGCCAGCACCAGGTTCTCCCAGCAGCGCGACGCCAGGCCTTTGCGCAGCCGCACGATCCACTTCCCGCCGCGACTGTTGGCGTCGTCCTGGCGGCCGGACGGCGGCGGCGCTGGGTCAGCACGGCCCAGGCACGCGCAGGGGGGCAGCGCGGCCGCGGCTTCTCTTCTTGGAGTGGGGCACGAGATTTACGCTAGCTTACCTCCTTCAAACGGCGTCAGAAGTTTACGGAATTACGATCAAAAAGATAGCGCATCTTACAAAATCAAACAGGTGAGCAAACAAGCCCCATGCTTTTCGGCGATGCGCCGCAACACATTGAGGCAAGGATTACACTGCGCGCCTCCGACATGCCTTCACCCCGCAAATAATTGAGTGAATGGTACCATTGGCCACACATGGACCAGACATGAGCACAAGAAGAAACACCGGCCAGTGCCGAGACCGAGAGCCAGCCGGCGGCACCCACCTCCCACATGGGTTTTGATGCCCTCCTTGAAGAGGTGGTAGTCACTGTGGCCCTTCATGTCATGTGGCCTGACACAGTGCCCGTATATCGACCAGAACTGCTCCACTGAGCCAACCTGCCGCCACATCAGCATCAGTCACAGCACCAGACACTGCAGACATGCCGGTAACACATCTCGGTGACACATCTCTCGACTGTGTTATACACAATTACCAAATTCATCGCAATCCCCCAAGGCATTTCATGTGATGCAACGCAACCTACACCTGTCTCGGCAAGCATGGATAGCTAGCGGCCCTTGGAATGTCATGGTATCAATCCAGCCAGTATGTGACAGTCTGCAATGTTCCATACCTTCCAACCAGCTTGAGGTTCTGGTCAAAGCTGGCTGAGTGTTTGTTGCCTGGCGAACGTGCCGTGAACCACAAGCAGTGCACATGCTGCAGCTTGTGATGGTGTGGTGGGATCTCCAGAGGAGGCTGAAACAAGATGGTGTAACATCACCTTAGGGGCTGATGGTCCCATTGACAATGCTGCCTCCATGACAACAGCATAACTGCTGCTGTGTACTTCAGTATGCACAGAGATATGATGACCTATAGGCATATCCTACAATATGATTTAAGTATTTCAATATTAAAATAAGGGAACATCAAATCATATTACTCATCCATGCCACTGGTGCACACAAAGCAGCAAAAAAAGGCATCAAACTGATTTCACTCTATCTTAACATAAGATGTTAGTACCCACAGAACCCACAAATGCAAAATACAGATATTTATTACATACCAGTTTATGACCAACTTTCAGCTCCCTGTCTTCCTCTCCACTGTCATCACTCATTTTTAAACTGAAAAACAATCATTTATAAGACATGGTGCCCATGGATTAAACTCTTATCATACCTTCATAACAAAAGTGGTAACATATAACAAGTGCTTTGAAGCATACAGCACCAGTCACAAAAAAACACAGATGGAGTACATTATGTCACCTTCAGAACAAAGGTTATCATCATACAAATGATGACCATATAGGTATAGTCAAACTCAGGAAGGTGCAGAGTGCGAGGAAGTGCAACCATAATCACCATTTGCAAATAAAATACTGTTATAAGTGACAGATGAAAGCCCTGCAAGGACAATGAGTCTGGCCATTAAATACCTACTGCAGTATTGAAGTACCCACTGAAGACTGCATGATTAAATCATAACATATGTATGTAACTATGTGCATAGATTATTGTTTTAACACTGTATTTCATGCATTTTATCATGCTTGCAATATGTTATTTTGCATGTTTTGCAACAAAACCTAATGATCTCATATCAATAAAGAGAAATTGAGATTCTCATCCTGAAAATGCTTAGATGTACCACCCTGGTTTCTATGACAGTATCTCCTTACTTCTTATGCCAGATTAAGCACTTTGTTGTGCAGCATTGGTCAAGTACAGGTGACAAATGAGGTTCCATGGTAATTTTTATCCAATATTTTGAGAAAACATCAACACAGGCTGCAGGGAGGTGCTGTTGTATGCTACAGGATAAAATGGGACCAGCAGCATAAGTCACTGTCTTGTACAATGCTTCTGATATGATGAAAGCTAGATTGGTACCACCAATTCATCACAGAGCCAAACCATTTTTTAAAATAAAAAGTATGGCACTTACGCCTCAAATTGATTCCCTGACTTTGCACTCATTTTAGCACCTTCAGGCTGCAGCTGCAACCTTCAAAACACAGCCTTTTATGGATGGCCTCAAGCCCCACAGCTTTCAGAATGCGATGAGTATGGCGTTGTCCTTGAAACTGCCCTGAAACAGACGACAGTTACAGTCGTCATTGCTTGTTCATGTCATGTATGGCACGGGCAGTTACAAACACGAAAAGCTCGCAGCCATTGATTTGATACCACAGCGACGGGTGTATAACCAGACACCGCATACCAAAGGCAGACGCCCTCGCTCCACTCAAAATTCGAAGGATACCGACCCTACCTTGATCAGCGATACAACGTTAGCTTCTGTGTCCCAACTTCACCACACACACACCCACCACCCCCAATTTTCTCGTGGTCCCACAGTGCCGATGCTATTCCGCCGTGCGCGGTGTACACGGTGTGGTCGCTGTGAGTGTTGTGAAGTTTTTTTTGATATCTTTACTATGTAGACTTCACTTCACAACAAATATGTAGGGCGTTTACTCGATATTTTTGGTCAATTTGTCATATAATACCGTATATATTTGAGGAAAATAGGCTGAAAAGGAACTATTTATGCATATTCTATCCGTAAAATGGCAAAAACGTCAATAAATTACAAATATTTACCCATCATTTGCGATAAACTCTGGTGCCGGTAATGGCTGCCAGAATTTGGAAGCTTTGTTATGCCTCAATTATGGACACGCAGAGACAAATCGGCTTGCACAACGTTGCCCTGGGCACTGCCTTGCCGACGAGTGACGGCCAGCTGCCACGAGTGTGTCCGTGCTGGGGCGCGTCAATTATAGGCAGGTACTTAGATAGCTATTTTGACCATGCATGATTAGAAGGCACTTTCGTTTAAATTAGACGTATTTATGTGATTCCCACGCTGCAAATGACCCGTCTTGCGGACGCGTCGTAAAGAGGCCATCTTGTTAAGCTTGGGTGATCTATAATGGGTTACGGCTGTTTTCCCCGCACGATCTTGAGCTTGTGCGTGGTATAGCGTCCATTTCCATTAGTATTTTGTGAAAGAACAGCTTTTGATAATGTTGCAAGCATGTTATGCTCGTGTCTGTATATTTTTTAAATTATTTTGGGCATCATCATGAAATATGCTAGGCATTTTTGGGTTGTTTGCTTTCACTCCCCTGGCTGTTCACCAGCTATGCTGGGTAATACCTCCATTCTCCTGTATGTACAGTGAACCATTTTACATGTTGCATTACATGTTACATCATAGCATATTGCCCATGTGGCACATGCCAAGGGTGCTCTTTAAACCCTGATTTTGACTCTGGAGATGAGTCTGCCAAAAATCCTTTCACTGTTTGGATGCTACATAACATCCATGTGGCCTGACTTGTGGAAGCATTCAGTAAGTTGGACAAGGCAAATTGACTCAAATTTTTAAACTGCTGTGGTGTAAAAACATTTTCAGACTCCTGTTGTGCAAATTGCCTTTATAACATTGTGATGCCCTGAAACATTGGGCCTCTAATGCAGTGAAATTGGTGGCCATTGTGTATAGGATTCTGTCTGCATTATGCATGCAATGCATCTGCATATGCATTGAAACTGTTGCAGTAATGTCACTGTTATGCCAGATATGTTCAGCATAATTTGTTGTTTTTGCACTCTGGACAAGAAGCATGAAACAAAGATAGCTATCCTGCTCGCCATGAATAGAAGAGAATGGTGTTTGATTTTGGGGATTTTAATGTTAAAAAAGATGAGCATCATTTATATTTACACCTGAGTGTAACTACTGCATCCAAACTCATCCCAGCCCCTTTGTTGTACTTTGGTTTGTCAAATGTCCATCCAAACCCTTATGTCCTTGCATGTTTAAAGAATGCATAGATGGTCCCCTTTTCCCTTCTGACATGGTTCTTAGAAATGTTTTGGAATATCCCTTTGAATGTGTGCAAAAAGCATACTTTGCAATAGGTATGCTCATTTTACAAAGGACTTGGGTCATTATCACTCTGTCTGCTCCTCAGAACATACTTTGTCAGATGCTAGCAGGCATCAGTACATTTAGAAATTTTAGCAGGTAGATCCAATTCGCCAAAAAGGTGTATGATACTGAAGGCCATCAAGCAGTCAACCTAATGCCTTCTCTATCTGAATTATGTAATGTATAGTACAGGATGAGTCGATCCAGTACATTAGAGACAGTGCTCCTTCATGCAATTTAACACAGTATCCTTCCCATATAAGCATATAAGTCCATGCAAAAATGGCACTTGACTGAGGATGGAGGAATACCAATGCTGTAAGCATGTAATGTACCTGTATTTTTAAGTCAGGCCTTGCATTGTGTGCTCTATTAAAGATGTCTTTGAGCTCAACACATCAGGGTTACATAAGATTACTAAATAAACTAGCTGCGGTCATGTTGACAGGCAAACATTGAATGGTTCTGCTTTATGGTGCATAGGCTGCCTTGACAGTGCATGCTTGCTGCAGTTGAAATACTCCTGGGGTATGCGCTTAAGCTGGGGATTTCGCCATCTTTGTGAATGGCATTCCGCTACATGTCAGTGCACCATCAAACATTTTGCTGAATTTTTGCCTCAACATGCCTGTGAAGCAGTCACATGAGCAAGGTGTTTCCTGTGAAGGGTCCATGTGCAAGGTGATGCAGACTGTTCTTTGCAATATGCACCTGACTTTACCTGAGTGGCACCAAAGTACATGAAGCGTGGCAGGAGGGAGACCTAGGTGTGCTTGGAGACAGCCAGCTGGGATTTTGGGAGCAGGCAACACCAGCAATGTCAAAAGCAAAGCTGGTTCATGAATTTGCCATCATAACTACTTCACAGCAGAATCATGCCTTTATCCCATTTTTATGTTTTTATCTCTTAACTCTACTTATCTGTTGACTTCACATTTGGTGTATATTCATGCATGTTTGAATGTTTGTAAATTTTAGGTGCTTTCACTCTGTATGACATAGGTCCAAGAAAAGGCATGTTGGTTTGGGTCATTCATTCACTGTTGATGGACTTGCAATGTAAACTAAATAGTTCTTAAATCAGCAACCCAGGTGGTGATCATTCTGTGGTAGTTGTTTGTGAACCTTAGCCCCTGCTTGCTTGTACTTGTATACATATAGAGCATACACTGAGTACAGCTTCATCATACAAGGGTCATTTGGTAGTCTGGGCTTGAACAATGTGGGGCAGATCCAAAGATAAGGACAAGCCTTGTCTGGAAAGTGAGGGAACAGCATCATCTGGGGGGACTCAGTTGCCTCAGGGTGTCATTACTGTACTACAGATATTGGCTGAGTGACATCATCATTGTATTCCGTCGCTGATCCTTGGTGGAGTGGTCTGCCATTAAAAGTCCTTCACAAGAGTCAAATCAGATTTTACTAGCAGCCACCATTAGAAAATATATCATATATCAGGAGCCAGCACTGGATATCTGGAGCCAGTACTGTTTAAGATAGTCCCATAAAGCCCTTTTTACCACACTGATTTGAGTGATTCACATGAATGGTTTTCAATTGAGTACCTGCTAAGCAAACCCTGTGTGTACTGTGAACACACCACCCAGGCTGTGCCATCTAGTTCAATGGATAATTTTGCCTGCACCCTTTCGCCGGACATTGCTGAGGAGGGTGTCACGTGCTGCACAATGCTGTAGCACCCTTGGCCTGAGGCCTGGTCACCCTCTTTGGTCAGCTGTCAGCTGAATGTCAGTTGCCTGCATTTCATTTGGGCCAAACAATGCACACTCCTTTGGACTTGCGCCTAGCACCACGGGGCTGCTAGTTCAGCATCTTCTTGTGTTGCATGGAGATGGCGCCTGACTTCACATGATGTTCCCTTTGACTGGAATGCCCTCCTGCGTGACACGTTGACCCCAGCCACCGCTGTGCGACTCAGACCCAAGCCAGGCTCACACTGCATCTGCGCCATGTATGGCATACCTCATGCTGGGACATCCTGCATGACAGGGACAATGGAATTTTCCCCAAGCTAGGTGGGAGCAGAGGCTGCAGTACACATTTGGTAATTTTGCTCATCTCTTTCTAGCCCATGGCATAGGGTCAGTTTAATATCCTAAGAAAGTGAGCGTTAGTTAGCTCCCCTGGTGCCCTAGTTCCCGTGCAGTCCCACCTGAAAAGGCAGAAACAAATGAAGTTCAGTGAGGCTGGGTTCCAGCAGAAAAAGTCGTTCTATTTCCTGAAAGCTGACAAGTAAGCTAAGCTGGCGGACACACATGTCACTGAACCTTAAAATGTCTAATTTTCACTCCTAATGCTTCTTCGCTGTTTGTTCTCTAGTCACAAGTTATCACCATAGCAACGGCCTGAAAGCTGTAACGTGCTCTGGTTCGCCACAGGACAATGGCAGCCCGAATTGTTCGCGATGCCTTCCCACACATGGACGAAGATCTGTTCCAGTATGTGGAAGGTACGTTTCCTCGCCGTGCACGACCTTGTATGCGTGCAGCAGTGTCCAAACACAATCCATGTGCGTAGTATTGGGCAGCGAAGGTCGCTTCTTACCGAATAAACATTGCTTTCGGCGGGCCTGTTGTACCGGAAACGGTCTCGTCCTGCACCGCCAGGCTTCACAAACGGGAGATCCAGGAGCCACGCTGTCTCCTCTCATCCCTCGCCGGGATCTTGTGCGGCCCTCCTGATGTCAATGACAGTACATATCTAACCAGGTGGTGTTCTGGTAATTGTTCGCCCCTCCCAGGGTGACCAGCTTGAACCCCCAGACCTCCCTACGTCCCCGGACATAAGGATATCTTGGTGTGTGCCCTCCCCCCTCGCAGCCGCGATATCTGGGCTCAGATTTTGGCTCTGAGGATGCGCAAATTCTTGATATGCCTGTGTTTTGAGGAATATGTGATGCGATGTGCATGACAGGTACTTAAGCTTTTTTCGTATTCATTCTGTAAATAAGGCGGGTACTCGTGGAGTGACAATTATTCGAATGATTCCTAGAACAGACATTCAGTTTTCTTGATTTGGGATTTGTTAGCTGGCTTGATCCTTTGCCCCGCCTCCTCAACCGCATTCTTAAAAAAAACATCAGCAAGGAAGCAAACGAAAATGCGTTTGTTACAGGCGCATGGTGTTAACGATGACCCGTTGATTTCACTCGTGCTTCCATCTAAGACCTTCACTTTCAAAGGACCCACTGATATGTAACTCCAGGAATCAATTCTGACAACCGGATTCAACCATAGCTTCCGTTGCCCTTTTCTTCCGGGCTAAGTCGCGGTCTGTTATATGCGTAGGGACGATCCTAGTTCAGATAAGATATCAAACCGCTTTAGGTCAAAGGGCGTTGGTGGCGCGTGTTGTCTTTGCTGCATCGAAAATGCCCTGAATGAGAGAATGTGCCTTGCTTGGTGGGTTTGGGAGTTTGGAGAGATTTGCTATCACATCGGAAATTTTCCAGTCGCATCATGAGTCAAATTTCAACTTGCGTATTGTTTAGTTCTAAATGTTTTCACGCTGCATCCCGATTCACTAATCTTTGAATCACTGGCGTGAGTGCGAACATGTGAGTGACTCATGTTGTCGTGGTGTTTCCAGCGCCGATTATGAGTAGTCTAATTC
Source organism: Pollicipes pollicipes (assembly GCF_011947565.3). Lineage (NCBI taxonomy): Eukaryota > Metazoa > Arthropoda > Thecostraca > Pollicipedomorpha > Pollicipedidae > Pollicipes > Pollicipes pollicipes. The sequence continues at coordinate 8,992 of NW_023596431.1, forward strand.
ACTACCTAAATGCAGTTATGGTTTCTTAACTAGCGCTATAACTTCGGTCAACGTGTCCCTTAATTAGTCATACCGCATGCATCTAGCCAGGACAAATCGCCGATCTGACCTTGGCTGTGATGTGTGTTTCCGCGAGCAGCTACGGCGGATCCGTGGCGGATATCATAAGTGAGCGTACTGCCAGCCATGAGCCCTTCATTAGCTGTGGGTTTGTCCTCACATTACATGCTTATGTTATGCTGCATGGCCTGAGCACGATAAGAGGTCATAATGCAAACTTCGGGACCGCTGCGCCACCGGTCGAGTTGATCCATTTCCCCGATCGCATCCAGGTTAGGATTCGCCTATTATCCACATTTCCACCTGGCCCGTGTCTGCCGTTACTCCCGATTTGATGTATTTTCCTGCCGCATTCAGGTGAATACGTACCTTTCAAAATGATTGTTTAATTTGTGTGATGGTCTTCGATGGTGGTCGAAAGTATGCATGCCGATATCTCTGGAACTGTCGTCACGTCACCGAGGTGTCCGGACAAAAATCGACTCAATTTGTCGAGCGCCTGTTTGTCGACTGGTATATGACGACTTCCATGTCAGCGACATGGAAGAATGCCGACGTGCCGAAATGGGAAGCTCCTTAATGACGGCTAGCAACGTGGCGACATGTCAACAAGCTGACATGCCGAAATGACGAACGGCTAAATGGCAAATTGCAAAAGCACGCCGCCGTGCCGTGGCTGGATGCATCCGAAGCTGGGGGTAGATTGCATTCCCCGAGCCGGAATTTCCCGCCGCCTTTCGCCTCCACATCTGGTGGAGGACCTAGGCCCCGGGTTGTCAGGTATGGCTGTACCTAGCGCCGGCTGACCACGGATCCGTACTTACCGACTGGTTCGCGCCAGCGGCCGCCGCAGCGGCTGAAGCGGCGCTCGTGATGAGATTGGCGGCGTATTCCGCCGTATATAAGGCGCGGATGGCGGACAGCAGGCACCACTCTTTCTGCCGGTGTCATGTCGCTACTGCGGGCTCTTCTGCTGACGGTCGCCTTGAGTCCGGCCCTGCTTGATGCGTTCGAACAACCCTCCCTGAGCTTTCAACAGGTAGACGATGGCAGGCCCGTTCCCATTTCCCAAGGTGACGAGGTGTCCCCTAGCGAGCGGCAGACCAAGTGGACGTTCATCGCGCTACTGGGGGCCCGCCAGCCGGACGGCTCGGTCCGCTGGTTGTGCGGCGGCTCACTGCTCAGCTCGCGCCACGTGCTGACGGCGGCCCACTGTCTAGCCAGAGTGGCGCCCAGTCAGCTGGTGGTGCGGCTCGGTGAGACCTGGCTCGGCACGACCACCGACGGCCAGCACGCCGATCGGGACGTGCTGCGCGTCGTCGTGCACCCGGAACATGTTGGCTTCAAGAACGACCTGGCCATGCTGACGCTGTCGGCGGCCGTGAGGCAGCAGCCGGCACAGCTGGGTCGGGTGCGGCCCGGCCAGCGCGCCACCGTCGCCGGCTGGGGCGTGACGAGGTTTGCCGGACGCCCGTCCTCCGTGCTGCTGGAGGCGGACGTGACAGTGACGGATCCGACCGAATGTGAGCGCCTGCACCTGGACGGCGCCGCGCCCAACTCGCTCGTGCGCCAGCTGTTCCCGGGCGGCTTCGGTGGCCGTATGCTGTGTGCAACCGACGTGACCGGCGGTGGCCGGGACGCGTGTCGCGCCGACTCCGGCGGTCCGCTGGCCGTCGGCCCCGCCGGCCGGCAGCGGCTGGTGGCCGTGGTGTCGAGTGGCCGCGGCTGCGGCGACGCGGGCTTGCCCAGCGTCTACACCGGCCTCAGCAAGTATGTGGACTGGATGTGGCGGCAGCTGAACCACACACCTGTTTTACATGAAAACGCCTTGGACGTGGCTCAACCTTTTGACACCAGGTTTTTTTCAGTAGAGCTTGACCGTGGTGTTGAGCTGGGAAGGTTGGCTTCGAGTGTTATCGGCAGGGGACTTGATCAGTAGACTCGCAGAGATTGTCGTTGTGGTAGCGGGAAGAATGGTTTCAAGCCCATGTCACATGGGCCGTGTCAAGATGCTGCTAATCTTTGAACTACAACTGTGACTCATGTTGAGGAAACTTTGGGGTAGAAATTCGCTGTTGTAGCTCCTGGCTGCAGTTGGTGTTAGAATGTTAGGTTGGAAATAATATGTTTTCCCAATACTTTTGTGGTCATTGCCGAGTTGTCCTGGTATGTCTACGTCCTGATGTCTCAAGAATCCTGGAAAATGCTATGCTTGGAGTTTTGAAAGAAAAGTATTTTGTTGGCTGACCAGTCGTGATGATTTTGGGCACTACTTTTTCGATAACTTCCATGCGAAAAATGTGTTTGCCAATATCCGCCGTATGCAAGTGGCACCATTTACGGGCGGTAACATTTGGCACGCATTTCCTTACCTTTTTAGACACGCTTTTTACACGCTCCACATTTATTCGACTATTTCCGCGATGCAACATTCTCACACTTTATGTGCGAGCTGTAACCAGAGTACTTGCACGTTGCATCAAGTCTTCAAGCAAAATAATGGACATGGCCAGTCAAAGTGTACAAGCTAAAATGACTGCCGACAGCACGGGAGGGGGAGGGGGTCACGGGGTCGTCCGATGCCACGGCTGTGGGTAAATGAGCCGCGACCTGGCGGCGGAGTGGAACTGACCTCTGGCACGCCCCCTCGCCGGCAGGGGTGCTCGACTCGGGCGAGGAGTTTGAGTCCGGCGATGACGTGTACGAGGCGATCGGCGGCATCGTAGAGCAGGTGGCCGGCGACGACAGCGAGCACGTGGTTCGGTCAGTGTTGTGACCTGTCCTGACCTGCCGTCGGTACACCGATCTGTCCTGACTTGACGTCGGTACACCGATCTGTCCTGACCTGACGTCGGTACACCGATCTGTCCTAACCTGACGTCGGTACACCGATCTGTCCTAACCTGACGCCGGTGCACCGATCTGTCCTGACGTGCCGTCGGTACACCGATCTGTCCTGACCTGACGTCGGTGCACCGCTCTGTCCTGACGTGCCGTCGTTGCACCGCTCTGTCCTGACCTGACGTCGGTACACCGCTCTGTTCTGACCTGACGCCGGTGCACCGCTCTGTCCTGACGTGCCGTCGTTGCACCGATCTGTCCTGACCTGACGTCGGTACACCGCTCTGTTCTGACCTGACGTCGGTGCACCGCTCTGTCGTGACCTGCCGTCGGTGCACCGCTCTGTCCTGACCTGACGGTACACCGCTCTGTCCTGACCTGACGTCGGTACACCGATCTGTCCTAACCTGACGTCGGTGCACCGATCTGTCCTGACGTGCCGTCGTTGCACCGCTCTGTCCTGACCTGACGTCGGTACACCGCTCTGTTCTGACCTGACGTCGGTGCACCGCTCTTTCCTGACCTGCCGTCGGTGCACCGCTCTGTCCTGACCTGACGGCGCACCGCTCTGTCCTGACCTGACGTTGGTACACCGCTCTGTCCTGACCTGCCGCCGGTGCACCGTTCTGTCCTGACCTGACATCGATACACCGCTCTGTTCTGACCTGACGTCGATACACCGCTCTGTCGTGACCTGACGTCGATACACCGTTCTATCCTGACCTAACTTCTGGTCCGTCGTGCTCTGTTCTCATGTTGCCCTGGTACGGATTTGCTTTACCGACTTGCTTATGCGGTCCGCTTGCGCCTACTAAGGCGTGCTCTCTGTCATCAAATCTCATATGTTGAATTGACAAACGTAATCAGTACGTCTCAATCCGACCATGCGTGACAACGCTAGTGTCCACCAGCGGTGAACGGGTGAACGCTTAGTGGGTGGCGAGGAGCGAAGGAATTGGTGGAGGCTATGCTAAACACCACATTCCAGCGGGGACTGCGGTCTCGACGTCGACCTGTGCGCGAGGTCTTCTCCGCCGTTGTTCTGTGCAGGGTACAGTGGCCTTGAGCGTGACCTGTCGGTGACCTGACCGTAACCCTGACCGGGGTGGTGATCGGCAGCCTGCTTTGTGACCGGGTGATGGCGCAGCTGCGAGTTAGTGCTCCGGACGGCCACCAGGTGGCCAACGGCGGCCGGAAGCGACTGGAGGCGCCCGTGCACCTGGGTTCGCTGGCCGGAGACGACACGGTCCAGGAGATGCCCAGCATCTGGCTGGCGCAGAAGGAGGTCGTCTCGGTCAGTCCCGCTCAGGGGTGTGGGAATTGGATTGAACGGGATTGGGTGGAATGGAATGGAATAGAATGGAATGGGATGAGATGTGATGTGGTGTGATTGATGTGATGTGATGTGATTTGATAAGATGAGATGAGATGAGATGAGATGGGACGCGATGGGATGGCATTGACTTGAATTGAATGAGACGGGGCCGGGTACGGTAGTGGAACGATGGAGGCTAGGCCCGGATCTTTTGCGGCTCCCTGTCCTTGACCACTCAGCTGCTGTCTGGCTGTGAAAGCACATGTGCGGCACCTCAGCTCCATTGGCAGATGTAGTGAGACTGAGTTCTGACCTAAAATGCTTGAGGTAATCACGGCTGATCATCAGGACCGGCCTTTTTCTGCATGGCTGATGTGTCAGAAGAGACCAGACTTGTTTGGTGTTGTGGCCATCAGTAATCCAGAAGGATTCGGTGGTAGCTTGCAATGACCGCAAAGAGGAGAGCAGAAAACCCAAACCCCATATAAAGCCATCTGTTTTCGTGCATGGTCACAGCGTCAATGTTAAACTTCCAGGAAGTGTGTCCAGTACCTTTGACCCCTGTCCGTACATCTACGCCAGGCTTAGATCTTTAGCGAAAACGGTGTAGTATCGTGCTAAGGTCTCGGCAACGTGAACACGATGGCGAACTACCTCACCCTCCCTCTCACTGGCGAGTGCTCACTTCACCCCTCACTCTCACCGATGAGTGCTCAACTCACCCCTCTCTCGCCGGCAAGTGCTCACCTCACACCTCCCTCTCACCGGCGAGTGCTCACATCACCCCTCTCTCTCACCGGCGAGTGCTCACCTCACACCTGCCTCTCACCGGCGAGTGGTCACCTCACACCCCCATCTCACAGGCGAGTGCTTCCCTAACCCCCCTTTCACAGGCGAGTATTCATCTCACACCTCCCTCTCACAAGTGAGTTCACCTCACACATCCCCTCACCGGCGAGTGCTTGCCTCACACATCCCTCTCACCGGCGAGTGTTCGTCTCACACCTCCGTTTCACCGGCGAGTGCTCACCTCACACCCTCATCTCACCGACGAGTGTTCACTTCACACCTCTCTCTCATCGGCGAGTGTTCACCTCACACCTCCGTCTCACCGGCAAGCGTTCACCTCATACCTTCCTCTCACCGGCGAGTGCTCACCTCACACCTTCCTCTCACCGACGAGTGCTCACGTCACACCTTCATCTCACCGACGAGTGCTCACCTCACCGGCAAGTGCTCACCCCACCCTTTCCTCTCACAGGCGAGTATTCAACTCATACCTCCCTCTCACAGTCGAGTCTTCACCCCATACATCCCTCTCACCGGCGAGTGTTCACCTCACACCTCCGTCTCACCGCCGAGTGCTCGTCTCACCCCTCCGTCTCACCGGCGAGTGCTCACCTCACATCTCCCTCTCATCGACGAGTGCTCACTTCACACCTCTCTCTCTCATCGACTAGTGCTCACCTCACCCCCTCCGCTCTGCCATCCGCCGCTAGCGCGTGGACACCAAGAAGCTGGAGAAGGCTGAGGAGAAGATCAAGAAGAAGCTGGAGAAGCAGAGCGCGGCACCGGCGCCAGCGGCAGCCAGCCTGGCCGAGAAGACGGCCAGCGCCTCGCAGGTCATCTCCAAACGCGACGTGCGCGCAGAAGCCCGCGGCGCCAACATGTGCAAGGACATTCGCATCGAGAACTTCGACATTACCATCGGAGACAAGTGAGTGCGGTGGGAGTAGAGTGGGGGCGGGGGGGGGGGGGGCAAAGCACGCACATGCGACGTGCGCGAAGGGCGGTGCGGTGAGTGGGAAAGATGTTGGTGACTATAGTGTGTTGCCTGCCCAGCATTCCTGTGGAGCATGCTGATATCAGTGTCTATTCTGAACCCTCTGCGCCATGTCCGCGGAAGAGGGATGCCGGTGTCAGCGTGTCCTGCACCGTCCATCACGTCCTCGCGTGGTGTTGTTGACGAAGCGTGCGCCGTCTGCCCTGTCCCTGCAGGAGGCCGAGGTCAGACGAGGTCAGGGTGTGCACCCACCACATCCCCACTGGGTGCACCTGATGTCAGTGTGCTCCCTGACCCGTGCCGCCGTGTCTCGGCAGGGTGCTGATGACCGGGGCGGACATAACGCTGGTGTACGGCCGGCGGTACGGCTATGTGGGCAGGAACGGCCTCGGCAAGACCACCATGCTGCGAATGATTTCCAGGTGGGTGAAGCCCGCGGCTGCTTCACCACCACCAACACGCCAGCTGCTAAACGGAAAATACGCCATGCAATGAGTGTAAAAGAACTTCACCTTGCGCACGATCGAAAGATCGAATCACCTCCGGTGCGACACGCGCACGTGATGCCCACTCGTCCAAGGCCTTCGCTTCGGTGTGTTTTGTCCGTTACCTCCGTCTCAAGAGGCTCATTGTCTGTATGTGAAGCGAGTTACGCGAAGTGATGACGTCATTTTTTAGAGGGAAATATGAAGCGTTTGACGGATTCATGGAGTAAGTGCGCTTGAAAACGTGTCGGACTCAATTCGTACCTTGGCATTTTGCCGACGTCTACCCGTCAGCTGGCGAGAGAGATGCGATGTTGGTGTCATCATCTAAATCACGCGAATGCCGTAAACAAATCATCAAACTGTCGTGAGAGCCTGTCATGCACATGTTCATTCGTAAATCACCGACCCGTTACTCCATCGTCCACTCGTTCTTGCTTGACGCATTGCTGGCGCTCGGTTTCGTAGCCGAACAGACCTTGGTCTGCCGCCTGATGATACAAACTGCGGGGCACCACCGGCGCCTGTCGGCGGCCCGCCGCCGCCTCTCACGGCCGGCGGCGCTGTTCCAGCGGCCAGCTGGTGATCCCCTCGCACGTGAGCGTGCTGCACGTGGAGCAGGAGGTCACCGGCGACGAGACGGAGGCGCTGCAGTCGGTGCTGGAGTGCGACACGGCGCGGGAGGAGCTGCTGGCGCGGGAGCGCCACCTCACCGCGCGCATCAACGACGGGTGGGCGCTCGGACGGCGGCGAGAGTGGATGCCGGCGTTGCTGAAGATGTTAATACTGAGCGGCCTCGGCCCCGCCCGGGCCGACACGGTCGGTCGCTGTTTGGACGGGGCTATATGCTTTCAGCAGAAAGCAAAGCGCCAGAGAGTTTAAGGGACAGGCCGTCCATTTTTAAAACTTGTTCTATCGCATTTTCAGGACTTCCACATGTGGGCTGTTTGTTTGACTACACAACATTGTAACATTGTTGGTACCCTTATGGTAGCAATCTGATGTTAAAATTCACCTCCGTTTTCGTGATAAAGATAAGAAAATCGTGTTACCCAAGGGTATGCTATCGTGTTGCATAACATGATGACATAAAGTTTGCACAGTGTAAGAAACGTCAAGCGCAGGGTATCGAAATTGGGTCATAATCTTTTCAACCTGGAGAAGCAACGGCCCGAGGCCAACGCCGTTGGACGAACGAGGGCGAACAGTCGCGAACTTCATGGACCGATCCGAATCGAACTGTAGCCGTGGATCAATATCTAGCCATGGACCGAACACCAGCTATGTACCGACCTCCAGCCATCGGCCGACCTCCAGCCATGGACCGACGTCCAGCCATAGACTGGACGCCAGCCATGGATCAAACTCCAGCCATCGACCGAACTCCAGCCATGGACCGAATTCAGTCATGGACCGAATCCAGCCATGGATCGAACCACAGCCATGGAGCCCAGCCAGCCATGGTCAGCGGTTCATGACTCCCGGAGTCCGGTCTGGGACGCCCGGGGGAGAGATTCCGACGGAATGGTGCGGGCTCAGACCACGCTGGGCTGAGACATGAAGATGATTTCTGGACAGACTGGAGCGCATCTGGCGTTGAACAACCCTCTCCACGATAGTAGCAACGACTGGGAGGATTTACACGGGACGGTGACCTCCCCCTCCCCCCTCCCCCTCCCCCCTAGCCCTCCCCCCCTCCCCATCCCCCTTCCCCCCCCCCGACTCCGGCGGTGGTCACTTGGTGAGGTGAGGTCAATCGGCACGCGAGAATGCGGCGGTAGCTCCCCGGCCGATGACGCCACAATGGAAATACGTCACCTACAAGACGCTTCCCGGTTTGTCAGCAAACACCGCGCCTGCGGACGTGTGGGCAATGCTACAAAACGCCAGTAGACTGCGGTGGTCTTGCGGCTAGCGTAGTCACAAGACCAGATTGATAGAATGACCGCAAGATGGGCCATCACTAACTAGCCGTAACGACTGTTGAACGGCAGGGAAAACGCTGCCCTCTTCTGTGAAGAACGGGCGTCAGCTTACTCGTTGCAGTTGGTCATGTTGTGTGTATGTTATTGGGCGTTAGTGGAAGGACCAATGGACCCAATACAGTTATCTGTTGCGTATTCCGGACACCAGTATGTCCGTTTATTAGAACATGGTGGTTCGTACTGTGGCGTATTTCCGACGTGTTGATCGCTCCCCCTCGTCTCCGGACACCAGGATGCCGTGCTGTGGTGACCCTCCCCTCCCGTCTCCAGCCACCAGGACGCCGTGCCGTGGTGACCCTCCCCTCCCGTCTCCAGCCACCAGGACGCCGTGCCGTGGTGACCCTCCCCTCCCGTCTCCAGCCACCAGGACGCCGTGCCGTGGTGACCCTCCCCTCCCGTCTCCAGCCACCAGGATGCCGTGCCGTGGTGACCCTCATCTCCCGTCTCCAGCCACCAGGACGCCAACCTCTCGGAGCAGCTGTCGGAGGTGTACGCGCGCCTGCAGGCCTCGGACGCGGACCGGGCGCCGGCGCGCGCAGCGGTTATCCTGCGTGGTCTCGGCTTCAGCCCCGAGATGCAGAAGCGGCCCACCCGCGAGTTCTCCGGCGGCTGGCGGATGCGGCTGGCGCTCGCCCGCGCCCTCTTCTCACAGTGAGCTCGCAGGCCTCTTCTCACAGTGAGCTCGCAGGCCTCTTCTCACAGTGAGCTCGCAGGCCTCTTCTCACAGTGAGCTCGCAGGCCTCTTCTCACAGTGAGCTCGCAGGCCTCTTCTCACAGTCAGCTCGCAAGCCTTCTCACAGTCAGCTCGCAGGCCTCTTCTCACAGTGAGCTCACAGGCCTCTTCTCACAATCAGCTTGCAGGCCTTCTCACAGTCAGCTTGCAGGACTTCTCACAGTCAGCTCGCAGGACTTCTCACAGTCAGCTCGCAGGCCTTCTCACAGTCAGCTCGCAGGCTTTCTCACAGTCGGCTCGCAGGCTTTCTCACAGTCAGCTCGCAGGCTTTCTCACAGTCAGCTCACAGGACTTCTCACAGTCATCTCGCAGGCCGTCTCACAGTCAGCTTGCAAGCCTTCTCACAGTGAGATCTCGGGCCCCTTCTCATGAGCTCGCAGGCCCCTTCCCACAATCAGCTCGCAGGCCTTCTCACAGTCAGCTTGCAGGATTTCTCACAGTCAGCTCGCAGGCCTTCTCACAGTCAGCTCGCAGGCTTTCTCACAGTCGGCTCGCAGGCTTTCTCACAGTCAGCTCACAGGACTTCTCACAGTCATCTCGCAGGCCGTCTCACAGTCAGCTCGCAAGCCTTCTCACAGTGAGATCTCAGGCCCCTTCTCATGAGCTCGCAGGCCCCTTCCCACAATCAGCTCGCAGGCCTTCTCACAGTCAGCTCGGAGACTTTCTCACAGTGAGATCTCGGGCCTCTTCTCGTAGTGAGCTCGCGGGCCTGTTCTCAAAGTGAGTTCGCCAGCTGTGCGTGTCGCAGCTGGCCTCTTGTGAAGCGGTGCGAGGCTGATCTCATGGCTGCCAGTCAATGGGAAGTGTGCGCGCTCTCGTCTGGCGGTACCGCCACGCCCCAAGCGTGTGCTTTGTGGTCCATGACGACACTGTGTGAGACCTGAGAACGTTCGTGGTCACTCACCGCTCCTGCGGGCGGTAGCGCACAGCCTCACCGCGGCACCAGCGATGGCGAGCTTGCCTTACATACCGCGATAGACCTGGCTCGTCGCTGACACTGTCAGTGTGGCACTGGGCGCCCTGCTGACACACGTCAGACCACTGCGAGCGGCCGCTGACGGGGGGCGCCCGCGCCTGCCAGGCCGGACCTTCTGCTGCTGGACGAACCGACGAACATGTTGGACATGAAGGCCATCATCTGGCTGGAGGACTACCTGCAGACGTGGCCGTCGACGCTGCTGGTGGTTGTCGCACGACCGCCAGTTCCTCGAGGTGGTGCCCACCGACATTCTCTTCCTGCACAAACCAGAAGATCGACTGCTACAAGTGAGGACGGCCGCCGCGTCGCCACCCACGCCCGGCCTCTGGGCGTGGTCTTTTGGTGTCGTCTGTGACGGCGCTCGGACCCAGGTGGCGTAAGCGGGAGTTTCGAGGCACTGTTCAGGAGACGTTCTGGCTTGTTGTATTAGCAGCACACGTCAGTGGGGCGAAGATTAGTTGAGACGCACGATAAAGTGGAATTATGAAGGCGTTTGCAGTGTAAGTGATACGCATAACGCGATAATGCGTGTTGATATATGTTGCTACCTATTTGGGATCTGTAACTTCAGTGCTCTGGGTATTATTGTATACCGCCCACCCTTCTGCTTGCAGAGGTAACTATGAGCACTTTGTGAAGCCAAGACGGAGAAGATGAAGAATCAGCAACGGGAGTATGAAGCTCAGGTAAGTGCCAACAGGACTCTGCTTCGTGTCAGTTTTGTTACAGGGTCACTTGACGACCTCGGCTGGCTGGTCAAAAGAACGGCAGGATCTCAGCACCTGTGGCTTGTGTTTTATCTCCTCGATCTCACAACCCTGGCTGCCGTGTCGTTGAGTTCGTTTTCGTCGCCGATGCTTGTCTCCCGGGTGGTTCAGCGTGTCGCTCTGTAGCGCGCGCCTGTATTCCGCAACCCTCCGACGGCTGAATGGCGTGCTGCCAACGGGCACTACCGCTTACGCGTCAGCTGAGACGCCAGTCTTAGAGGCGAGTCAGGGACTGATGCCCGGCCCTGGCCCTGTCCGAAATGTTCGTGTCTTCATGGTGTGCTTGTCTGGATCTCTTCAGATGGCGTTTAGGGCCACACGCCCAGGAGTTATCGACAATTCAGATATAATGCCAAGAGAGCGGTCGCTGGTCCAGAGCAAGATCAAGATGCTGGAAAAGCTGTAAGTGACCATGTCTTCCATAGGATTAGGTGGAGTAAGCGCAGCATTCATTGAACTCACCAAGCTGTGCGGTCGAACGGCTGCGTGTTGTAGCATGCCGAACGGCCGCGGCAGTGGGAGTCCGACCGCGGCGCGGAGTGTGTACGCTGCCGCTCCGACCGTGTGCCGGTGCGTGGCGCGGCGGTTGTGCTCCGCCATCCGGAGTGTGTACGCTGCCGCATCCGACCGTGTGTCGGTGTCGTGCGCGGCGGTTGTGCTCTGCCATCGGAGTGTGTACGCTGCCGCTCCGACCGTGTGTCGGTGTCGTGCGCGGCGGTTGTGCTCTGCCATCGGAGTGTGTACGCTGCCGCTCCGGCCGTGTGTCGGTGTCGTGCGCGGCGGTTGTGCTCTACCATCGGAGTGGTAGCTGTCATTCCCCGTCTGTTATCCGTACGCCGTCCACCGCTGTCACGGCCATCTCCGCCGTCCGCCTGTGTACCTCCACCGTTCGCTGTGTGACCCGCTCCCAGTCCTCCGGGGGTGATCACCGTTCGCCTGTGTGCCTCCTCAGTCCGGTGCTGGTGCCGATCGTGCCGGAGGGGGAGGTGGTGCTCAAGTTCCCGCCAACCGAGCCGCTAAACCCGCCCGTGCTGCAGCTGGACGAGGTCGACTTCCGCTACCCCACTTCCGACCGCTACATCTTCCGCAAGGTCGACCTCAGCACCAGCATGGAGTCACGCATCTGCATTGTGAGTGAGGCTGCTGGTGTGGCGGGTACCAGTGGGAGCACGGCTCCCTCTTTCCGATCTCCGCTCACTTGCCCCCTCCCGACTGCTTGAGGGCCTCGCTGGCGGGCTCTGTTGGCGGCCGGTAAGTGACCAGTTGCTCCGTCCGCCGCCAGGTGGGAGAGAACGGCGCCGGCAAGACGACGCTGCTGAAGATCCTGATGGACGACCTGTCGCCGGTGGCTGGCATGCGGCACGCGCACCGCAACCTCAAGATCGCGTTCTTCTCGCAGCACCACGTGGACCAGCTAGACATGACCGTGCACTCGATCCAGCTGCTGGCCAAACGGTTCCCAGGTGAGCACCACAGAGCGCGGGGATATGTGAGCAGGCACCGCTGTATGGTCTTGTCCAGACACACAGGTGGACAGAACGCACGGGAAGTGAATGGTCGAAACACGGTTGTTTGAGGCAGGAGTGCTAGCACACGAATGAACATACAAGGATAACAACGTAAATGAGCATGCTATTGCCTTGCTGGCGTGTAGTCTCGGATATGTACCGTGGAACATGAGAGTGTTGCGGACATTAAGGTCGGATGACAAGCCAACAGCAGTGATGTAGGCTAGCAGTCTGTGTTTCATTTTCTGCTGACGCCGCGTGGCGGGCGGGCGAGTGACAGTTTTTTTTCTTTTAGAGCGTTTTTATTCTATTTTACTTAGATCCCTGCGTGGACGCGGACACCGCATGATGCAGCCATATATTAATGAATGCCACAGGCTTCTGAGATAAATCCAAATACGTTGCTCTGTATCGGATGATGCAACAAGCGGATAAGGGTTGTGACGAGCGCGCAGGCCGGCAGCTGTGGCTGCCGCTGGGGGTGCTGAGCGCTGACCGGGGCCTGGCCGGCAGGTCGGCCGGTGGAGGAGTATCGTCAGCAGCTGGGCAGCTTCGGCGTGTCCGGGGACCTGGCCACGCAGCAGG
>NW_023596432.1:0-25875 GCF_011947565.3 Pollicipes pollicipes
TCGTATTTCATCAAATGAAGGTCCGTGAGTGAATGAGTGAGTTTGTCTGGCCTCGGTATAAATCGGGTGCCCAGTCCATGCCGAAGCGAGTTGGAACGTAAAATGTGCACACGACCCGGGCACGCGCCCAAGCACGTGCAGGGTCACATGGCGACTCATCATAGCGCAACGTCAGCACGCGCAGTGTCATATGGCGACAGAGCATGGCGCAACGTCAGCACGCGCAGGGTCTATGGCGACAGAGCATGGCGACTGAGCATGGCGCAACGTCAGCACGCGCAGGGTCATATGGCGACAGAGCATGGCGACTGAGCATGGCGCAACGTCAGCACGCGCAGAGTCATATGGCGACTGAGCATGGCGCAACGTCAGCACGCGCAGGGTCATATGGCGACAGAGCATGGCGACTGAGCATGGCGCAACGTCAGCACGCGCAGGGTCATATGGCGACTGAGCATGGCGCAACGTCAGCACGCGCAGGGTCATATGGCGACAGAGCATGGCGCAACGTCAGCACGCGCAGGGTCATATGGCGACAGAGCATGGCGCAACGTCAGCACGCACAGTGTCATATGGCGACAGAGCATGGCGCAACGTCAGCACGCGCAGGGTCATATGGCGACAGAGCATGGCGCAACGTCAGCACGCGCAGTGTCATATGGCGACTCAGCATGGCACAACGTCAGCACGTGGCGCGGAAGAACATTTTGCCGACTTTCCATAGGCTCAACACAGGCGATGTACATTTCCGGGCGATTGGGTGCAATGCGGCAAGACGTGCGATTCAGGACAGATGTGTTCACATCAACAACGGGTCGGAGGGAGGCGAAAATGGGACCCTTCGACAAAGAATTGAACGGGCATTTGGGGGGCATTTAGTGTGTGGTTGTACGCGTCACGTGTTGGTTGTGCGTGCCACGTGTCACCCGCACACGGACGGTCGAAGCAGATTTGACGACTTCCAACAATTTGCACGGCTTGTTCCGCATCTGGGCAGTCAGTGCAGGCAGATGCAGCAATCCGACTGGCGAGCAGCGACAGCCATTACAGCCATACATTCAACTTTGTTGCATTAGTTTGTTGCATCCAAGCAGGTCAGCCATGGTGGCGATGGAATGCGTTATCCCCCCCCCCCTTTACTTTGGAGAAAGATGACGAAACTGCGCAGATCCAGTTGAGAGTAGCTTTCAAATGGTAATGGCGGGATAGGGCGGATGCAAATGCTTCGGTTTTTAGGTGAATTTGTTTCCACTCTCGCTGCTGCAGAGCGCGGGGGAACAAAAAGTGCTTCAAAAGGTTGGGTGTTTCGAGTACATCCAGAGTGCAGTAGCTTAGAAACATCGCAGCACCGTTGATAAAGTGATAGCGGTAACTGCGTGGGGATCGGGCTTCGGGGGCAGGAGCGTTTTGCTGCTGCTTCAGGAGCGCATAGCAAAACTTTTAGTTTATAAAGCAATTGAAGAGCAACATTTCAGGACTAAGCATCGCTGAGTTGAACTTTGTATCAGCTCGTATGATCATGACAGCTGTGTCCGTCAAAATGTTTTGCAGGCATTCAGCAATCGCTAAAGTAAGCTTGTACGCGTCAGCAGTACGTGGCGATCTAGCGCGATCGTTTGTGCCGCGGCAGGCTCGACGGCCAAGGTGCGATCTTGATCGCAGTAGCAGTTTGAGGCAGGTTATCAATCACCGTGCACAGACGTCTGTCCCCATCAACCATACCAGCAACGCCATGACTGGATTGCACTTGCCAGCAAGCTCATGATAGGAAGGAATGGGAATATGGCTATAAGCTGCATAACTATGTCACATTAAGGCGAATGCTGCTTGGATCGCGTTGAAGTGAACTGCAGTTATGGAACCTTCGGTAAAATTGCTGTGATGGGCTTCCGATGACTTGCGCTGCTGGTAGATTAGTATGTAACGGAACTTTGCCGCAGTTTAGAAGGTGGATTTCTTCTCCATAGATTTCAAGGCTTTAAAAAGGACAAAAATGATTGTGTGTACTTTTGGTAGGTCAGTACACAGATATCGTGGGTGACTTCCAAGGAAACAAGCAGAAGCGATAGAAACGCTTGGCAAGGGAGACGCGTGAAAAGCTGCCGCGTCACCTTGCCCCGCCCTCTCCCCCCCCCCCCCCTTCACACTCAAAACATGAACTGTCAAGTGGCGAATTTGAACGGTCATGGTCATCAGATGCACTCAAATCCTTAAGAAAATCCACCGGCATTAGAAGCATGTAGGAAATGTCATTGTGACTATATTGTTACATGGATACGAAGCAACAAATAGACCATCACCATGAGCAGTTCAGTGCTTCACGGCCTTCGCGTGCTTCACACGAGCCAACGTTGCCAAGCGTTAACCCTGGTCGTGCTTTGTGGAATTGGCTTGATCTGTGTGAGTTGTAAGCGCAGCTGGCCCAGCATGTGTCTGACAGCTCACGCCCAATCAAGCACCATCATGACGAGGATCGGAGAGCCGCTGCAGTGCGGCAGAGCCCGTGGAGTGTATGGCATGGTGTGTTGTGTGTTGTTTCTGCCGGCTATTGGGGCCACCGGTATCCCATTGGAACGGTTCGGCCGTCAAGTGATTCAGCTCTGCTTTCGGCGCCACTTTTAACTCTGACCTCCATTTTTAGCAACATTTGTATCCATTCACCTTTTGCACGTCACCTGTTAACCACTCATACGCACTAGACGGTCACCGCTTAGATAGCTGCCAGCAGATTACGATCTTGGCGTATTGCTGGACACTGGGCCTTCTCACGCGAAGCGCGCAAATGCCGTCGTGCCCTCGTCAAGCGCGGTTCACTCACAAGGCTTTGCTTTGCGCCTTCAACGCTCATGTAAGATCATTGAAAGAGTGTCGCAGCGTTATTTGGAGCGGTGCTGCCGTTTCTCATCAACAGCACGTATCAAGGCACGCTTTGCTCAGTCTGACATCTCACTTCCATACAACGCATACCATCACAGGCTTGCCTGCGCTCCCCTCACAATCACTGTTTCAGTCTAGCTACACCCGTCCAGCGTTCTCGGCATGCCGGCCTGCACCACGAGCCATTTGCAAGGGTCAACAATGTTCAAAATGGATTGCTCACCAATACCCACTGTTCGCAATCACTTTTTGCAGCAATCTCCCTCAACTGACTTTTTGCATCCAACAAAATCATTCCGATCTGATTTGTTTAGGTTCGCCGGCACACGTGGAGCATCCTTTTGATGACCGCTGAGTCTGAAAGTGTGTGTGTGTATGTGTGCGTGTGTGTGTGTGTGTGGTGTGGTGTGTGTGTGTGTGGTGTGTGTTGTGTGTGTGTGTGGTTGTGTGTGTGTGTGTATGTGTGTATGTGGTGTATGTGTGTGTGTGTATGTGTGTGTGTGTATGTGTGTGTGTGTGTGTGTGGTTGTGTGTGTGTGTGTGTGTGTGTGGTGTGTGTGTGTGTGTGTGTGTGGTGGTGTGTGGTGTGTGTGTGTGTGTGGTGTGTGTGTGTGTGTGGTGTGTTGTGTGTTGTGGTGTGTGTTTGTGTGTGCTTGGTTAGGTTTTTGTTTGTGTGTGTGTATCGTGTATTTACCGCTTTTAAAACTGGACCGGTCCCGTTAATCGAGCCTTTGTCTGTGGAATGCTTATGTCGTAAATAAACAAATAAGCGTCGGAAGCGGCGAAGTCAGAGAGGTCAATGGATGGTTAGCCACACTGGACAGGTCATCTCGTGCATGTGTTGGCATCAGACAAAACGCGAACAGAACGTGGGTAGGGTCGGAAAAACACAGGACCGATGTCGCCAGTGTTGTGCGGCATCGATGCCTGTGTTGACCAACGCGCGGCCAAGTGAGCGTGCAGGCGCTTGTTTGACTCCAAAGTAGCGACTTGTTTGCTTAGGTTGCGTTTTGTTTTGGAGCAAAGCGGCAAGTACGTGACAAATACCATGGTGGTTTTTCCTCTCGCGTGTGAGCCCCTGGCTCTTCTCACTTTGTTTTTCTCCACTGCAGTGCCTCAGTTCTCGCTAGTCATAAAGCCGAAGTCAACCAGCATTGCTGTATCTGGTGCAACTGCGAGCGTGCCGTTCACTTCACATCGCTCGCACGCGCGGTCGAAATCGTTCCGAGGCACTCCGTATTAACACTCCGTTTTGACTCCGTTTTTTTCTTAGTATAATCAGGACAGAAAATGCATTCTTAAACAATATACAATGTTCAGGAAACAATACGTCATTCAAGAAACGTCGTTAGGCTTCATCACAGAAATTGTTCGTGGTAATACGCTCGCACAATTCAGGGGAGTGTTCCATATTTTTATCGGATTTGAACTGAAATAGCCATCTTCAAGACCTTTCGGTGCAGTTCATAGCCTTGCCCTTTGTAAGACCTAAACCACCCTAGTTTTTTAGCTATACGCCCACGAAAATGGGGAGAGTATTCTGAAAGGGTATTTCGATGTCACCTTGGCTTTCACAACGTCATGATGACGTCATTCAAATCTGCCATTCCTTAAACCAAGCGGTGACAAAAGCCAAGAAAAATATAATTGTCAAGTCGTTCATATCTGGCGTTCGTGAGCACGATTTCAAGATAAAACGACCATCAATTGGCTTTCAGTGTTGTGCAAGATATCATGACGTAAGCAAACAATGACGTATTGAAGAGCACACTTACTAAACGGAGAAATTGTATTGTCTAGAGTAGTCTTCTCCGCCTTTAAGTATACCGATAGTTATAAGTGAGCTTATTTTATCATGTCTGATGCTTGGTTCAATATCTTCAAATGCGAAACATTCCCTATAAGCACAACACTTGTCTATGTCCAAACAGGTCCGTTTGAAAATAGCACACAGCCACGCAACGTGATCTGTTAGTCTCCGTATGAGGGAGAGAGAGGGGAAAAAAACATAAAAGCTCTCCTAATAATTCACATGGCATGTGCAGTTCACATATGCAACGGTAGGTTCTTTTCGTAAAGCTGCAAACATCCATGCGAAGGGGTTTGAAATGCCTGAGATCTAAAGAGTTGCTGCATTGCCCGACCGTGGAAAAAAATTGATACTGAAGTGTCACATATTCTCCATACATGGAAATATAGTACAAGATGTTTAAGTCATTGCAGCCAGTTGCACAGGCTGATTGTAAAATAAACAGCACAAACCTACTTTTAGCACAATTTGAATAAGTTCTGACACTTGCGCAACAGAAAAACCGAAATCCCATCATTTGCACACTTTTGTTCCAATCTGGTAACCATTTATTTTCCAATGTAAACAGCGCTATTATTCACTCCGACCCAGATGGCTCCCCGGTCTGGAATTACTCGTGTTGCCGTATTAGGGTGGTGCACTAATTCTTCAGATCCTGGACCCTTAGAGCTACCTTACGTTTACCGAAGGAAACCACCGTTGAATATCATGGGGTCTTCATCAAGGCGATACATCCCCTGCAAATTATCACATGGGCTTCTTTTTGTCGTACGGAGCATGCAGTTCGGTTGATATTCCGGGAACATGCTTTTATCGAAACAATAGCGGCAGTGAATTCAATATTGCCTGCCGATGACCCCACTCGATTTTTTAGCTTTTTTAAGCAAGCCACAGTTTTTACCGGACGCCAACATTTATGGATTAGATAATACAGTAGTATTATCCTTATTCCTCGGAAAAAAAATCAGGAGAATGGAAGTATAGCTGGGTTAACATTTCGGCAACATGCCTCTATCGAAACAATAGCGGAAATAAATTACGAAGTAATTCACTTCAGAAGTGAATCCAGAAGTTATTTACATCTGCTTTTACTTCGATAAAGGCATGCTGCCGAAATATCAACCAAGATACACGTCCATTCTCCTGGCTTTTCTCCGAGGATAAGGCTAATACTATTGTCTTATCTATCCATTAAATCATGTGAACACGCTTCATCCAGACACGTTTGAAGAAGCCATGTGTGTTTTTGGTATTGGTTTTGGTCGGTCTAATGATGGTGCCTCAGCGTGCGTAGTCGAACGTGGCACAACACCCCGCCGCGCCGAAACCAGGTGCATAGCAGCGTCTTTTCAGCACCTTACGTTACCGGGCCTTGTCTAACATCTCTGATGACGCTCCACGAAGTCCGGCGGCACCTCGGTTCGACGGCACTGATAAACCGTCGCTGGGACACCGCAACGGATGCCGTCGCCTGCCCTCAAAATGTCCGGGCAGGTAGCTGGTGCGCTCACGCCGCACAACTCGACGCATCGGGCGTCCCCACGCGAGTGTGGAGCTGAAGCTGTGGATCGGAACACCGCCTCTAGCTCCACTCAACCAGTGCGTGGCTGGCAGCGGCCATTTTCCAGGAGCACCATCGGGCTGGATGCTGACACTTAGTACGTATATTATGTGCACACAACGCCCACGACATAAACAGCCAAGAACACGATATCATGGTAAATCCTCGTGGGGGGAGAGGGGTACACGTCTGCTGCCTTGGCCAAGCCGTCACAACCGGTGTTCAACTGCGAAACCGGCGTCGAGCCAGACCGACCTGGCGACTACCTGGCGTGCGCCGGAAGGCGACGCCGTAGACTGAAGACAAACGCCGGCAAGAAACGCCGGCACGCGAGGAGCCCGTGGAAGGTGGCCCGGCCCGCCGGACGCGGCCCAGCTGAGCTGCACGGGCGAGGAAGCAGAAACAGACAGATGGCCCACAGTGGCTCAACAGACAGCAACCGACTGCCCTCGCCACCCACGGTGGCCGCCGGACAGAATTAGTGTGCGTATCCATCGCCACACGGCACCGACGGCACGGGTGGCGCAGGGGCGGCCCGTCAAGCGCGCGCCGAAGAGAGCCTCGGTCGTAGGGCGTCGCCGAGGGAGGCGACACGGTGGCGATACAAGCACCACAAGACACGACATCGGCCATACCACGGAGAAGGCCGTCTGAGAGCCACACGTCCACCGGCCGGACCAACAGCCGGCAGGGCAGGGCGGGGTCGCCACTCGGAGAGAGCACCGCCGGGCGGGCCGACTCTACGGTGGGGTACACAGCGTTCGGAGCCGCACAGCCGTTCGCAGGCAGGAACAGGTGGTTTATACAGTGGGCGGGACTGTGCCTGACCGTGGGAAAGCTGTTCGGTCTCCCAGGCGTTACGGGCAACCTCCCAACCCAAAACTTGTGAAATGAAGCGGCACAGACCTCCAGAGAAATCCAGTTTGAGGGGCTACTTACAGGGGTTCTCTGGGACCTACACCATCCCCCTTCTCCCCGTCAAAGTTGATTTTAAACAACTACACCCGGCCGGAGGGTCTTCTATCAGCAAAACAGCAATGTGCCATCCTAAGTCCGCGCGTGCTCACTTGTCGACCCGGAACCCGCACGGTAGAGATGTCTTTTAGAACAAGAACTAAATGGCCCTGAAAATAACGTCATTTTACAGTGCAACGTGGGAAAAATATTGCATCTTATAATTTGATACACCGACGAAGGTGAACCAGACCACGCAAGCTCACACGAGCGGACTGTCCCCCGCCCTACTGGCGAGAGAACTCGGCGACAATGTCCGAAAGGATCTGGGTACAGCCACCGCACCACAACGCCAACAATACAACGTGAACAACAGCCGGCTATAATCTGACTCATGCTATATAATGGTCTGGCACAAGTCAGACACTAGAATCAGTCAAAAAATAGACAGCATGTATGATAAATACGAGATGGCACCAAAATATTATTCCACACAGAAACGCTTCAATGCTTCAAAACCTAACATAATCCGGTGAGCCCGAAAACGCTAACCAAACGAAGGCTTTGCCGGGCCACAACCGTTCCAGAGAAAGCACCAACACCCGACAGCGAGCCGCACAGACAACGATCCACAACTGGCCACAGGAGCAGCGCAGGCGCTTCGCCCTACTCTGGTGTCTTTGGGAGCGCCCCGTCTCAGGCCGACCTTGAAAGCTGGACCAGCCTGACGGCGCGGCCGACATGTAGCGGGAGGTCCGGCCCACGGCCGTCCGCTGCCCGCCGGCCGGCAGCCCGGCACAGAGCCGACCGGCGCCCGTCAGGCGGCCGCCTCACTGTCAGGCCGGCGCCGACAGTCAGACCGGCGCCGACAGTCAGGCTGGCGGCGATAGTCGGCGTCAGGGTGGCGCCGACAGTCTGTGTCAGGCTGGCGCCGACAGTCGGGCTGGCGCCGACAGTCAGGCTCGCGCCGACAGTCAGGCTCGCGCCGACAGTCAGGCTGGCGCGAACAATCGGTGTCAGACCGGCGCCGATAGTCCGGCAGGCGCCCACAGCCGGTGTCACTACGTCGCAGCTTGTCAGACCGGCGCTGACAGCCGGCGTCAGTCCGTCGCAGTCTGTCAGTCTGGCGCCGACAGCCGGCGTCAGTCCGTCGCAGTCTGTCAGTCTTGCGCCGACAGCCGTCGTCAGTCCGTTGCAGTCTGTCAGTCTGGCGCCGACAGCCGGCGTCAGTCTGTCGCAATCTGGCAGTCTGGCGCCGACAGCCGGCGTCAGTCTGTCGCAGTCTGTCAGTCTGGCGCCGACAGCCGGCGTCAGTCCGTCGCAGTCTGTCAGTCTGCTGCGGTCCGCCCCAGCCACGCCCATCCCTTTCGGCTGCGTCAGTCAGTTTCGGTCGTGTCAAATCACCTCGGAGTAAGCGGCAGAACCCGTGCCAGCCATCTGTGACCGTAGTCTGCGACGTGCAGTGCCGCGGAGCATCGGACGGCAGCAGCCCATGCCGAGTCGCTGGCCTAGGTCAGACAACACACCGGCCTAGCCTCAATTGAGTCTGTACGTGCTGGATCGTGCCAGATTGCGTCAGTCCGTGTCGGCGCGCATAGGCCGCATCTGTCCGCGTCAGTGTTCAACGTCTGACCGTGTCAGTGTGTCAGTCAGTATGTAACGCGCTGCCTCAGTCAATGACGGTGTCACGCAGCAGCACCTCGTCCTCTGGCTGCGGCTGGCGCCGGTACCCGGTGTGCGACAGCAGGAACACCACCAGGCAGCAGAACACGGCCAGCAGCAGGCCGATGAAGTTGATCAGGTACGCCTCGGGCGGCAGGCTCGCGTACGGCGGCAGATCGTTCTTCTTCGTCCTGCCGGAGGTCACGGCACAGTGACGGCCAGCGCCCAGACGCGGTCCCGTGACCAGAGCGGCGCCCTCTCCAGACTGTCACGTGAACAGAGCGGCGCCCTCACCAGACCATCACGTGAACAGAGCAGCGCCCTCTCCAGATCATCACTTGACCAGAGCGGCGCCCTTTCCAGATCATCACGTGACCAGAGCGGCGCCCTCTCTATATCATCACGTGAAGAGCGGCGCCCTCTCCGCGCAACTGTGCCAAGGCGGCTAAGGGGTGGGTGACAACCTGACGTCAGTGGTGAGTTTTAAATTACGACACTCAGGCGCTTGCATGGTTCAGGGGGTCCGGCACACCCCAGCTGGCAGGGCTACGGCTCTATCCGAGCCTTAATCCTCCCTCTCTCTTGCTAGCAGCAGGCGGTAGGACCTACCGTCTCCACACGGACACGCACAACACGGTGGCTCCCAACTCCTGACCCTGCCGCCCACAGCACCATTTGTAAGCCTCTGGATCATCGGCATCTCGGTTACCTTCTCCGCCACTCGCTGGCGTCCAGCCCTGGTGAAGTTCCTGCAAACGACGCAGTCAGGCGACGCGCACTCCGATAACGAAACAAAACACACCACCTTGGGAATTTAATAAACGAACCACACCCCAACCACGGTCCCAGCTGCAGGCGCTCAGCAGTGGAGACCCCCCCCCCCCCCCCCGCTCCTCCCCCCCCCCCGCGCGCGCGTTCGTCCACCAACTCACAGCGTGAAGATGGCCTTCTCGAGGAGGCCCATGATGGCGGCACCGCAGGCGGTGACGAAGATGGTCAGGCCGAAGAACTGGTGCCAGGGCAGGTAGCGGGCGCGGATTGCACCACTCATGCCCGGCACCAGAAACGAGACGAACCCGATCACCCACTGCCGAGGATGTGAACACGGTCACACGCCGGGGAGAGCTGCCGCCACATGGACGCGACCAGCCATCGCGGGAGAAGCACCATCAGAAGCGCAAGAGCACACCCTGGCCGCGAGGTGCGGCTGGACGACAATGCTCTGTCGTTGGAGGACAGGTGCCATCGGGTGACCCTGGTCACACACCACGGAGAGATGCGACGCCAACCACACGCCGCAGGAGGGGCAGTATCACACACGCACACACACACGCACGCACGCACGCACGCACGCACGCACGCACGCGCGCACACGCACACGCACACGCACACGCACACGCACACAAACAATGATAGCCATGCAAAAGGTCATGATTGCATAGTTAGAAACAACTGGTGCAGCTAGACGTGAAATATCCGACCAGGCGGCATAGGCATCCCGATGGTAAAGAAAAACATGTTTGAATCACCGCACTCAAAGCAAGAGTTGGCAAGGAAACCCAAAAGCGGAAACCAGGAAGAAACGGTCCCTTTCTCACCTGGCCATTATGTTTATTCGGGCCGCTTGCAACGCGCCCTCCGCACCCACCACTCAAGGCCACGCCGACCTGGACACCGCCCCATAATCTAATCCAACGCATCTGCCCACGTTAAAAAACTACCCACGTCAAATAGAGTCACTGCGAGTCCCTCAGCCTGACATTCACATCCCGTGAGCGCGCCAGCGGCCGCCCGGCGTACCCATTCGCGCGAGCCACGCTAACTCCGACATGCCGGCACGCGCCGTACCCACCTGCATGGCGAACATCAGCACGGCTGTCAGGCCCACCCACGAGTGCAGCGAGTACAGGTTGGGGATGGGCGGCGAGGCCAGGTCGTGCGAATCGAACACAGCCTTCAGGCCGATCATCACCAGCAGCAGCGACGTCAGGTTCAGTGCCGCGTGCGCCAGCTTCAGCTTGCGCTTGCGCTCGCTGCGGAACACGCGGTACAGCAGCGCCGCTGTGCGGAACGGGTCCTGGCATTAGTTCCGGACGATGTCAACAGGTGGCGCCGCCGGCGCGGAGCTGGCTGGATCCATACGTCCTGTGACAGCGCAATAGCTAAATCGGGCAATAACACCGGTATAATGAAAGCGTGTTTGAATGGGCCAAGAACAGCGCGCAACATACCAAGTAGAGTTAAAAGATCCACAATGGTGATGAGTTGGATAAGAAATAACGAGCCACCAGCAAATATCAACGCATAGATAACGCACTCGATCCTTGTCTTGTTTGGGCTATTCGCCAACGATGCTTAATAGTTATCATTCCCACGTGGCAGATATTTGAAAACGACTGCTGAAATTTCATGCCTGGAAAGGCCTGCATTCCCCTTTGGTTCAGCAAATCAACCAGCGTCTCACTGCGACAGCGGACCGTCCGTTATGACAGCAGGGGTCGCAGCAACAGGCCTGGGTATTCCCCAGACCGTCTCCCGCAGATCCATTACCACTTCCTGTCACGCTAGCCACTATCTACCGGAGCTCTGCGTCGTCTCGCTGTACAGCTCGCCCGCTCCGGGCGGAATGCATCACGATCATTTACAACAGAGATGAGGTCTGACTGCAGTCTGCCGCCAGCATAAAAAGTCAGGTCCCATTTCGTGCACGGACTCCTTTCGAACGCCCTGTTTCCATCACATCACGGTGCCCGCCAGGCCAGACCGAAGCCATCAGAGTCGGGGGCGCCCAGACGATGGCCGTCTGGAGCGGCATGGAACGCGGCACCTGACGTCGACCTGGTCAGGCGCGGCGCCAGGGTCACTGGTGACCAGTCGCCGGTCACCGGTCACCGGTCACCGGTCACCGGTCACCGGTCACCGGCCGGCCGCTGTGCACACTACCACTATCGCCCCCGTTCACACTCGGGTTTGAATCACAGCCATCTAGGTCGCTCGAAGACCGCTCCTACTGCGGATCGCGAGCGGCAACGGAGAGCGGCGTCCATATCGTTATCAGCTCTCCTCCTCTGTGCAGTCCATCTATGCAGTGACCAGCGCACGATTGTTTCGGTTGCGTGCTGTACGTCTGGGCTCAACAGCGTTCGTTACAGTATATCGAGGGAGGCTGTTATCTTGTGGTTCTTGACTAGCTTCAAACAAACAATGTCAGGTCTGAAGACGGGAGTTTTTTTTAACCCGCGCATCGCTGTCGCGCCGGAGTCTTGACAAGCGAGCGCCCGCAAGACCGGCTCGGGTCACAGTACATTGCGTAAGGCGACCGCGCGACACTTCCATTGCCTAGCGACCGACCGTCTCGGCGTGGTACACGTGGCACTCGCCAACGATCCTGCAGCACTAGTGCCTCGGGTCAGACGGCACCCAACAGCGGGCCTCTGGTAATCTACCCGGGAAAGCAGGCCAGCATCCTCAGTGCGCAAGCGCCTTTACATGGACCACATCAAGATCACGCGATGTTTCCAGGCCGGCGATTTGTGGCGTTGGCGCGGACCCGCCGACGGGTAGGTGCACCGCCTCAAATCTTCGACGGGTGCTAACTGCACGCTCACACAGTGATGCCAGCCCAAGGTTATCTACACCAACCCCGAACCCACTCGACGGGTGCTAACTGCACCCTCGCACAGTGATGCCAGCCCAAGGTTATCTACACCAACCCTGAGCCCATTCGACGGGTGCTAACTGCACGCTCGCACAGTGATGCCAGCCCAAGGTTATCTACACCAACCCTGAACCCATTCGACGGGTGCTAACTGCACGCTCGCACAGTGATGCCAGCCCAAGGTTATCTACACCAACCCTTAACCCATTCGACGGGTGCTAACTGCACACTCGCACAGTGATGCCAGCCCAAGGTTATCTACACCAACCCTTAACCCATTCGACGGGTGCTAACTGCACGCTCGCACAGTGATGCCAGCCCAAGGTTATCTACACCAACCCCGAACCCACTCGACGGGTGCTAACTGCACCCTCGCACAGTGATGCCAGCCCAAGGTTATCTACACCAACCCTGAGCCCATTCGACGGGTGCTAACTGCACACTCGCACAGTGATGCCAGCCCAAGGTTATCTAACCAACCCTTAACCTATTCGACGGGTGCTAACTGCACACTCGCACAGTGATGCCAGCCCAAGGTTATCTACACCAACCCTTAACCCATTCGACGGGTGCTAACTGCACACTCGCACAGTGATGCCAGCCCAAGGTTATCTACACCAACCCTTAACCCATTCGACGGGTGCTAACTGCACACTCGCACAGTGATGCCAGCCCAAGGTTATCTACACCAAACCCTTAAACCCATTCGACGGGTGCTAACTGCACACTCGCACAGTGATGCCAGCCCAAGGTTCAAGCACGTTTATCTAAAACCAACCCTGAGCCCCTTCCATTGCGTCAACAGCTATTCAGTTCAGGTAGACCGCTGCGAACGGAAGCACCGGCTGCACCCGAGACAGAGAGTAAAAAGCACACACCAAGAACGGACTGACACAGGCGGCGGGCGCTTCTCTGTACCGAGCCCCCGCTCCCGGCGATGCTGAAGGTCAGCTCTCGAGGCACTCACAGTTGGCGTACAGGTAGACGAGGCCCGGTGACCATGAGTACCGGGTGCCAGTTGAACTGAACAGACGGTCTCTCTTGCCAGGCGAATCCATTACGGAAGTGGCCCACCCAGGCCACCGTCAGGATGACGGCAAGGCGCCTGTCGGGTGGCGCCGCGCGTCATCAGATGGGCGGACATGCATGACAGGATGCTGCTCATCATCATGTGCTGCACCATGACATCTGATGACACTATGTCAGCATACAGAACAGTAAGCCATCAGATAGTACAGAGCATCCTCTGATGGTGCAGTGCACCAAAGAAGTGCACATCAAATGAGTAGATAACACAGGACATCCATCATCAGATGACACAATGAACCATTGGAGAACAAAGCATGCCCTTAGATGACACAAAGTATCACCAGGTAAGAGAGCATGTCATCAAACCTTATGGAATATCATAAAATGGCATGGTACATTATCATGTGTATCACTTTCTGAGGGTACTGTTGCAATATTCACTGACAGTGTCATGCTACATCATCAAAAGACAGAGTGTCAGTAAATATTGCATTAGTGCCTCAGAAAACAATGTAGCACATCATTATGTGACACAACAAATGCTGTTTGGCAGCACAGCATGCTTTAATTCAGGACGCAAAATGATGAGGACCATGTGGTACATTATCAGATCACATGACAGAGCAATGGAACTGCAAGTCAGTCTCATACATTAACATACATACCACATGTCTCTGCAAGAGAGAATGTCAGGGTGAAGCCTCTGAGATCTGGTAAAGTGTCCATGGCTGCTTCTGAAATGGTGCATATTGAGGACTTTAATTCAATAGCACAAGTCATAGCATGATAAAGGAAGACAGCAAATGATGAGCAGCTGGGGTTGAATTTCCTGCTAATTTTGGGTTAATTGCCCACCTGTGGCCACCACTGCAACACTATGCATTCTACCAGATCCCACTTTCACTGCCAGCAATTTAGAAAGTCAGCTCCTATCTTAGACTGCTGCATTCTTGGAACTGTTATACACTTCCTGCATGCACAATTACTCATCTGCAATGCATTTCACACTCTAATGAAGTGCACCTAGCACACAAGAGTGCATATGATGCTTAGCCAGTCTGAAAAGACATGATGAACATGCCAACAAGATGTTTGGAGCACACAAAATCCTGCCCCAAACAGAATAGTAAACTGCTCCATTTGTGGCAGATTTTATTAACTTGATTTATCCCAAAACATGATTTATCATCAGATTTTATGATTTTCTATAATCCTCCCCAATTTTTAAGTCATATAACACATTATGATTCCTTCAATAATCCAATTTCCTAAATTCTGCCAAATTTTTGGGTAAGCTGGCAGCTGCTCCCCATGGGAAGCAGTGACCTACTTCTGACTCTGCCCAAATAACATATTGGCAAAATCTGTCCTGGTTTGCAGACATGGTGCTTAGCATAGAAAGGTGTGCAAGCAAACAAACTGTAGCTATCTAAATACACATTTTTGAGGTCATGATATCCAAATCATACACAATCCATGGCCTTGACTGTGGGCATGTTCAGCAGAGGAAAAATTATTCCACAATTAACTTTGTCATACAACAAGCAAAACAGCAGATATAAGTGCAAAAATAGCAAAAATACAACACTGCTTCATTTTCTCCAGATATACCCACAAATTTCTGCAAGCAGTGGATGGAAGAGCACCTTGGGTTGATGTGTGCAACCATTATTCTGAATCTGTAGCAAACCGGATTGGGGTGAAATTGGGATTCGGGAAAAAGCCTGCTCTTAATGTTATTCTAGAGTGGCCAACTCACGGCAAAGCCCTTGAACTGGTTCCGTGAACGGTGCCACTCGACGGTCAGGATGATTTACCACCCATATGGGACAGAACCTCCCTTGCGCACGTTTGGCACCGCTCCCTGAACCGATTCCTCGCGAAGGCGCGATGTTTAGCATAATTTTATGTAGGACGAGATACAACAAATCACAAAAGAAAGGAATGCATCAAACCTGAGCAATTGCCTCCCAGAAATTCACCGACTCCAAACCCAACCGGGCCCGGCCGACCACCCGCCGCACCACAACGCAGCGCAAATGGTTGCAATACCGGTACAAACAAACAGCTAAAGCGTCGCTTTTGCCCAAACCTCATCGTGTTCAGACTTCGGCTTACAAAGCTTGCAATTACCGGAATTCACCTACTTCTGGCTTTTATACTGATGCACGTCCATGAACTGGCGGGTACTGAGAGCGAAAGGGAATAGATCGAAAGCATGTGGGTTTGTAATAGGAAAGTTGGAAACGGAGCCCCAGCCAGCTGTGTTGCACGGATGTATGTGACGCGAGTGGCGTTTCGCGCTAGTTTGATGTTTTGTCTTGAGTGAGAGCGGTTTATGAGCGGTCTCTGGTGCGGAAACGCCATGAATTTTCAGAGAAAGTAGCAACGACGTGATTTAAAACTGAAATTATGACAGACTCATAATGTAATTTGGCCAATCTTACAGCTTGATCGATCAAAAGCAACGGGTTCTGATGGGCTATCTGGACCCCGGCTGGGCAGCTGTGTGTTGTGATAGGTAGAGCAATAACTTTCGAGTCATGCGTGTTTTGAAATATGCATATCCAGAAGTGCCAAAATAGGCCTAGGTCAGATTTCAGAATATATCCGCTTTAATTGACCTTGAGCATTATGTATGCTGTTGAATGTGAATTGGATCTGATAAGATCTGGGTGTTTGCCAAAGCCGCAGTCAATGTGCTGTGAATAGCATCTTAGCAGCATTCCCAAATTCATCCAGTATGGTGTCAAGGATGTTTATTGAAGGTGGTGTGACCAGAATTCTGGCATGGTGGCCTCAGCATGAAAGTTGTTTACACTTGTCTGTTTCCCTTCAACCCTGAACCCAGATATTAGACTTGTCTGGCCCATTTGTCCAGCCTGAGGACACTTACATGCTGGGTTGAATGCTGCTTGGTTTGATGTGGATAGGCTAGTTTTAAGCAAGGAGAAGGGTGACATGCAGTGAATCCAAGCAGAGGGTATAATAGCTTGAAAAGTTTTGGCATCACTGCTACCCATGACCCCAACTGACCATTCATTAAGATGCCACATCTAGGCACATATGATTAGCATATAAAGGAAGTCACATAACCTTCACTGAAGAATTCACCACATTATTTAAATCTTCTTAGATGTCATTTTAGCCTTTCATGTTTCTACCTGCCCAAGAGGAGCCCAGATTAAAAAGACTGGATGCTACCAGACCAAGATGTTTTATTGAGTTTATTTATCCATCTAACAGAGAAGTCCTTTTGAAAAAGTTAAAAATTGGAGGGCACCTTTTTAATGCTGAGCCAAGCAAAGGCCATGGGTTGACACACCACACATTTTCTCAGTTAATGGCTAATAAATTTTCCTATTGCTCCAGTGCCCACAACTGGATGAAGATTCCTGATGCATCAGATGGATGTTCCTATGCCCTGTGAAGATGAAGCGGAGATAGAGCAATATGTCTACAGTGTTACCTGCATTTACCTCTCAATATGGGAGTGAAGGGTTTATTTCATACACAATGCAAAATATAATTGGTCCGCCATCACATCCTCAAGAGCATGGTGACTTTGCAAGCTCAGCTGCATTGGTTAGTTGTTCAGTCAATTTTCCTGTCATAACACTTTCAGTTATCTTATTTGAGAATTTGTATGATCTGCTTACTAATGCACTGTGTATGTTATGATTTGTTGTTGCTGTTCAGCAGCATCCTTTGGTTTTTGATAATGGGATGAGTAGTCAGTGTTTTGTGAGCAAAATTATGTTATGTCAGACACCTCATTCACTTGGACTGACTCCTCCTAAGTCACCTGTGTCTGCCCATTGTCTAAGGCCCCCATACAACATGTGGTGGAACCAGTGTCCCTCCTAAGTCATCTGTGCCTCCTGTTGTCTTAGGCCATGTATAGGACATGGTGGAAGCCAGCATCTGTCCTAAGTTGCCCATGTCCGCATGCTGTCTGACACATGTATGACACGTAGTGGGCCAGTATCTGTCCTAAGTCGCTGGTACCGACCTGTTGTCTCAGGCTACATACGGCACGTGGTGGAGCCAGTGTCCGTCCGCTCGGCGACCATTTAACTCCAACACACCACCGAACGTGCCTGGCCAGGACTTGTGGGTATGAATCCAGTAAGAGCCCTCTGCAGTACTGAGGACTAAGTCTGCAACTGTGATGAAACAGTTCATAACTCATGTGCTGATAGCATGCACTGTTGGTAAAGCCAGCCAGCTAATGACCATAAGCTAATACCTTACTTCGTTGTGCGGACTTTTCATATTACAACGACCCTTCGCGATGTGACAAAATCCTTTATTAGATCGTGGATTAGGAGTTTATATGTGCAGCTCTGTTATCAGCCCGCCGTCATTCGCTTGTCACAGCCCCGCCGCCTAGCGCAATATCCTAGAGCGAAGCGCCCCTCCCGCTCGCCTGCCTCTGAAGTCCTCAGGGTTGGGCCGCCGGTGGCGCCGGCTGACGCCCCGGCCGCGCTGTCGCAGATCTGGAGTTCGCCGAGGCCGTATACCCGCCTGCAGCTGTCCGTGTTCGAGACGTACCACCCCGGCGGCACTACTGCGCGTGTGGGCGCGCTGGACGGGGTCCGACGGGCCGCGCTGGGCGCTTGCTCTGGCGCGGCCGCCCGGCCGCCGACGGCCGCGCGCACGCTCAGGTGTTTCAGCCCACAACTGAACATCCTGCAGCGGCCCGCCCGTATTGGTGCGTGCTACGCACACAGGCGCTCCGCGCTCAGTACGTCGCGATCCGGCGCTGTGCGCACCTGCGCTGCTGTGTATGCTGCTGTCATGTACCACATGCACTGCCGCACTGTACCACACACA
This sequence comes from Pollicipes pollicipes, assembly GCF_011947565.3. Classification (NCBI taxonomy): domain Eukaryota; kingdom Metazoa; phylum Arthropoda; class Thecostraca; order Pollicipedomorpha; family Pollicipedidae; genus Pollicipes; species Pollicipes pollicipes. The sequence continues at coordinate 18,388 of NW_023596432.1, forward strand.
CTGCCGTGCTGTGCCGCACACACTGCCGAACTGTACCACACACACTGCCATACTGTACCACACAGATTGCTGTGCTGTACTGCGCATGCAGTTGTGCTTTACTCTGTCTAGGTCTGGCTGTGTGCCTCTGCTGTGCCATCCAGTACACGCGATGGTTGTGTGACGGGCTGCACGTGATCTGTACACTGGCATTCTGCCCCGTGCGCACTTTGTTCACGGCCGCCCCGTCATGTGCGCGCTCTGCACACTGTCACTGTTGGGTATGTGTTTTGTGCATCTGCTTGCTTCGGTTTAGGACGTGTTGTGGAGTAGGGGCTGAACTTGGCTTCACGATGTGCCACGATCAGTGTCAGTCATCTGTCCCCCTGCTCTGTGTATTGGGCTCCGGCGTGGCCTGCTTCGGTTTAGGACGTGTTGCGGAGTGGGGGCCGAACTTGGCTTCACGATGTGCCATGGTCAGTGCCAGTCGTCTGTCCCCCTGCTCTGTGTACTGGGGGCCCCGGCGTGGCCTGCTCAGGATAGCGGCTCCTCCCGCTGTTGCTCCGAGCCGCATTCGTCGTCCCGACCCGCCATCCCCGCCCGCCGTCCCCGACCTGCCGTCCCCGGCCCGCCGTCCCGGACCTGCCGTCTCCGGCCCGCCGTCCCCGACCCGCCGTCCCCGACCTGCCCGTCCCCGGCCCGCCGTCCCGAACCTGCCGTCCCCGGCCCGCCCGTCCCGGCACCCCCCTACCCCCCCCCCTCCGACCGGCCGCTCCTCACTCGCTCCTCACTCACTCTCTGAAGCACGGTCCTGACCCGTCATCCCTGACCCCCCCCCCCCCCCCGCTGTGACCCTCGGCTCTGACTCTGCGGCGCGCCCCTCGTCACCCAGGCACCTGCGACTCGAGTTCAACTGCGAGCAGCTGGCCTACTTCACCGGGCTGGACGCCGTGCAAACTGACCGGCTGCCGGCGGCGGCCGTCGGCGGCGCAGCTGCTGCGCGGCCGGCCGCTGCGGCCGCTAGCTGCCCGGTTGGCGGCCGGCCCGCGCGGCCCTGTTGCGGCCGGACGGGCTGCCCAGCCGTCTGCGAGAGCTGGAGCTGCTCGGCCGGGCGGCGCCGGCGGCCGGTGGCTCCCCGACGCTGCGGCCGGCACAGACGGCAGCGGCCTGCTCCGCCTGCCGGTCAGTGGGTCCCGCCGTGTCAGGCATCACCTGCAGGAGCCGGTGTGCGGGCCAGGTCGAGACTCCGGGTCTGCAGTGTTGTCGCGATGGCCACGCGGCGGGCGAGAGGTGTTTAGTCTCGCGACGATGCTCCTACTCCGTCCCCTGCGGGACAGGCTCGTCGCAGGGTTGCGTGCTGTGTGCGCGGGAGCGGGCGGGGGGCAGTGCCTGTGTTCTCGTGCCACCCCGGGTGTGTCGACACTTCAGCTGGCCTGTCGCACTGCGTAGGAGGAGATCCTGTGCCGGCTGCTGACGTACCTGGACCTGGTGAGCCTGAGCCGGCTCTCGTGGCCTGCACGCACCTGCGCCGGCTCTGCGCCGATCCTGTGCTCTACTCCCAGCTGGACCTGCAGGTCAGACGCCCCGCCCGGCCCGCACAGCTTTCGCACACGTCATGGCGCCGGCCGGCAGCCCCGACCGCTGGGCAGACAGTAGCCGTTGCTCAGCTGTTTTCGACGTCTACGTTGACCGTTGGGCTGTTTTCTTATGGTCACCGGCAGCTGGGTAGATGGAGGAGATTCGTGAGGATGCCCGGTTTGCCTTTTGTTTTCTGGTTGTGTTAAGGATATGGGCGGCGTGGGATATTTGAACTTTTCACGTAATCGCATCGTTTTTAAAAGCGGCATTGTGCGATTCCCTTATGGATGGCATGAGGCTAAGCCCTTGCTCACCGCCGACGGACTGCTGGGCTGTGGGCTCTGTGCTGTCTTTCCCCGTTTTTGGGACATTGAAAGAATAATCGATAGGGCGTTAGGGCGGAGGCGGACGTTGCTGATGACGTCACGGAAAAGGAGATCGGCTTAATCGATAGGGCGTTAGACGGAGTGTGGACGTTGCTGGTGACGTCACGGAAAGGAGATCGGGTTCCGCTCGCCGTGCTGCTGCTTTTAGAGGCGAAACAGCTGTTTGGAGGTTCGGAACAGGCCTTAGATGTTACATGTGCCATAGATGAACAGGGAGGCAGGGGGCTACCCTCCCCCCCCCTTTCCGCCCCCGCCACTTTTCAAGGTGGGTGGCAGCAATGTCAACTACCCCCCCCCCCCCCCCACACACACACACGCAAACGCACACACACACTGAAATAAAAACAATCTGGAACAGCTTCTGAGTGATATTGGTTCAGAAGGAGTCCACTGAACCGCTGTAAAATGGAGAGCGCCGGCGATCTGTTCCATGCAGCCGCTCAACGCCTGATTTCTGCAGTTGACGGACTTCAAAACATAAGCAAATGACCTCGCGGTAACGTCTGATTTCTGTTTCTGTTCTGGATATGAGTAAAAATAGCAATAAAACGAACGCGACTGTGTCCGTGCTAACAAGTGAGCAATATCGGGCGGTTTTTAGCGGGGGGGGGGGGTCACCATCGGGTGGGCTTTTGTCAACCTTATGCCCCCCCCCCTTGGCAAGGCATTGGCTACGCCCTGCCTCCATTCAAAAGCAGGTCAAGCCGGCTATGTTGAATGAGGGGCAATTGGATGTCGGGTGGACCGATACACGTGAAAAGCAGGTATCTTCCGGAAAGCTTATTTTCTGCTGTGGTGTGGGGTGAGGGAAGATAATTCGGAATTAGATACTGTTGCAGGTGTCCAATATATGTTTTACAGACCGATAAGTAATAATGCTGATCCATAAACGTTCAGCAAAGCAAGCACATGATAGATTCGCAGTCGTTCATGCGGGGGACGGCCGAGCCAGGGCAGTGGGCGTCGATGGCGGATGGGAGCTAAACTCAGATTAGAAATATACGACAAAATGACCTTAATTATGTGACTTGGGTTTTATTGGAGAAACTGTAGTTGTATGGTTTTTGTCACATTGTTTTGGACGGTTGGCATTTGAAGCTTTTAAATTCTTTCCGCCTAAAATATTGCGACAAACCTTATCCCATGCAAAGTATCCGGTGCAATGTAGGCGCATGAAATTTTTAGCGTGCTATTGACCATTGATTCACACCTAAAACTTTGGCCAACCTCTATCCGGGTCGTATTTTGACACCCACCCTAAGGAGGTCTTCCAATGACCGAAAGTGCCTAGCCGCCCGTGTAATTTCGCTTTCCCAGAGAACACAATTTTGAAACGAACGAACAGTCTTGGAAAGCTGGATATCCTTATTTGCCGAATGGCATAGATGAGTGGAATGGGCAAGATTGTTCACCAGTGAAAAACAGCACTAGACGTATATTCAACATAGCAACCATAACAGAAGCCATTCCTGGAATGTATTATGTGAATTCAGAGCAGACAATAACCTCCATTTCTATCCCCGGTCACCGGGCTTGCCCCCAGCGAAAGTTCCTGAAGTATATCCTGAGTCTCCCCCCACCCCCGCCCACTTTTTGGAACGTTCCTACGCCTGTGAAATGTGCGCAGCTCGTGCGCACTGACCATGAGACTGAAGCGAGACGACGCCAGCTGGTGCGTTTACTTGTCATTCTGTTGGGTTGATAGCCGTGGTGAAAGTCAGACAGTTGGAGGGCGGCTAGAGCGGTGCTGACCGGTCCGTCTTTGGCCGGAGTCGGGTCTGGCCATGCTACGCACTGTGACGTACACCGTGCCGTCGCCACCAGGGACGGTGGGCTGGAGGTGTGTGTAGCCCGTCCGTGCGTGGCGCGTGACCGGCGGCGCCGCCGTGCTATCGCCACCAGGGACGGTGGGCTGGAGGTGTGTGTAGCCCGTCCGTGTGTGGCGCGTGACCGGCGGCGCCGCCGTGCTGTCGTCACCAGGGACGGTGGGCTGGAGGTGTGTGTAGCCCGTCCGTGTGTGGCGCGTGACCGGCGGCGCCGCCGTGCCGTCGTCACCAGGGACGGTGGGCTGGAGGTGTGTGTAGCCCGTCCGTGTGTGGCGCGTGACCGGCGGCGCCGCCGTGCCGTCGTCACCAGGGACGGTGGGCTGGAGGTGTGTGTAGCCCGTCCGTGTGTGGCGCGTGACCGGCGGCGCCGCCGTGCCGTCGCCACCAGGGACGGTGGGCTGGAGGTGTGTGTGTAGCCCGTCCGTGTGTGGCGGTGACCGGCGGCGCCGCCGTGCCGTCGCCACCAGGGACGGTGGGCTGGAGGTGTGTGTAGCCCGTCCGTGCGTGGCGCGTGACCGGCGGCGCCGCCGTGCTGTCGTCACCAGGGACGGTGGGCTGGAGGTGTGTGTGTAGCCCGTCCGTGCGTGGCGCGTGACCGGCGGCGCCGCCGCGCCGCCGCCGCCAGACGGTGGACCGCCCGCTGACCCCGTATGTCGGCAGCCCTACTGGCACCTGGTGGACGCCAGCGTTGTGCCTTTCCTGGTCAGTCGGGGCTCTTACCTCACCAAGCTGGACCTCTCCTGGTGCGGCAGCTACGGCGCGCTCACCGACGCCGACTTCTGCAAGTGAGGCACCATCACTGGGCTGTCGTGTGGCATCTGTGGAAGGGCCGTCTGTTTGGGTCGTGGTGTCGTCTCTTGCGATCTGACTTTCAAATGACGTTCTGAATGGCTCCTCTTCGCTCTCCCCCGTTAGAGAGAGATCAGTGTACATTTGTCACCATCGCGCTGGTGACCTGCTGGTAGTGGCAGTGGGCCGCATGTCAGCAGCATCGGCGCTCTGCCCGTGTGGGTGACGGTCGGCGACCCGGCGACCCGGCGAGTCGGCTGGCCGACCCTGGACCCGTATGACCGTGCCCGCTCCCCCCCCTTCAGCGTGGCCGCCCAGCTCGGCTCCCGGCTCCTCTGCCTGCGCGTGGACGCCTGCGACTGGTTCAACGGCCTCTGCATGGAGTGGACCGGCCTGTTCTGTCGCGGCCTGGAGGGTGAGCCCGAAGCCGGAGGCGCTTCCGCCGGCCCGCGTCGCTCTCCGGAGCGCACGACAGCAAGCGCGGCCGGCCGCGCGCCGGACTCTTCTGACCCGAAGCCGGAGGCGCTCCCGCCGGCCCGCGTCGCTCTCCGGAGCGCACGACAGCAAGCGCGGCCGGCCGCGCGCCGGACTCTTCTCACAATGTCTCTGGCAGCTTTTGACCACGTATCGACGCGATGGTAGTACCGCTAGCTGGCCCGTGTGGTGCAGCCCGACGTCGTTACCATGGTTACTGGTCCAGTACGCGTGATAAAGTGTATGTGTGTGTTTTGACCGGGATGTACGAACCCGGCCTTCGTGGAGTTGTTGACTGGCTGGTCTTATCTTCATGTGGTGTTGAGTGCCGCCTGACCCAGCCGGTCCACGCTCAGCCCGCTGTTCTGCGGACAGAGTGCGGGACTGATATGCCCACCGTTCCACCGGCGGTTGGTAGTGAGCGATCGTTGGTGGCCTGGCGTCGAGCCGGGCTCGGGCGGCTTATGTACGGGCCGTCCGATGCGTTCCACCGACCGGCTGGCACTCCGGGGTGCTGACCGGTCCCGGTGGGCCTGTGCCGCGCGGTCTGGCGTCAGCCGCTGCCTGCCGACGGCGCCCCGCCGACCGGTTGGCACTCCGGGGTGCTGACCGGTCCCGGTGGGCCTGTGCCGCGCGGTCTGGCGTCAGCCGCTGCCTGCCGACGGCGCCCCGGCTGACCGGCGCCGGTCCGTGTGTGGCAGAGCTGAGCATGCGCAGCTGCTGCGGCCTGGCCGACGACGCCTTCTGGAGCCTGCAGTACCTGTGCAGCCTGCGCCGGCTCGACCTGTTCCGCACCGAGATCACCGCGGCGCCGCTGGCTGCCTTCATTCGCAACGCCAGTGGCTTGCAGCACCTCGGACTCGGTGAGCGGCGGGGCGGCGGCGGCGGCTCCTCACCCGCTGAACGCCGTCCGCCCGGGCTCTGGCAGTTTCGTGGGCGCCGCCGTCAGCCGACCCCTGGCTGGTGATGGATCCCACCGCCGCAGGCCGGCTCTGATGTACGGTGTCCGGCCGACACACTCGGGATGGCGGTGCGTGCCGGTGCGCCTCGCGCGCGGGCCCTGACGGGACTGCCGGCTCTGCTGTCGCGCTGCAGGGACAGGGTCAGACCCTGCGCCCTTCATGCATAAGGTGCACCCGGGTTTTGTATCAGGCGTGTCCAGATACAAAACCAGGGTGGATGTAGCACATTTCCGACTGCTTACGTGATAGTTATACTAGTGGAGACCTCGCTTGCGCCAGTCTTGTTAATACCAAAGAGAGATCTTGTCAAACAAGGCTTCTATTTTTTAGTCACTTACACACACCAACACTCACACCACAACGTCTACACGCGTTCATCAAAAAGTAGGGCATCGCTTTGCGATCCCAGAACTGGCTGGTGCCCCCCCCCCCCCCCGTGAGGCACTACCTTTCCGTGGTGGGGGGGGGGGTTTGCGTGCCCCAATGATCCTGCGGGTGGTTGGGGAGGCTTGTAAAGCGCCCCAAGCGTTTCGGCCAAAGAGGGGGGCCAGACAAAACGTGCCTCCCGCAAGAGCTCTGACTCGCTCAGAGTAGGGATTAGCAACCCCTCGGCCCCAGTTTTTCAGTCTTATCTGGGTCTCGCCGTACCCCGTTGGATCCGCAGGTAGCGATGAAGGGATCCTGGTCACTGAGGGAGTTGCCCTGCGGGTCAGTCGGGGCAGCTTACCAACACGTGGCTTTGGCCCGAATTTGTGATCCTGCGGATGCCTCGTGAAGTCTCCACACGAGGGAACCGGCTGGTCAGGCGTCGTGCTTTCGTGACACTGGCTTGGAGGCAAGCAGGTCATGTGACGGGTGTTGAGGGGGGAGCTGCCGGGTGCAGTGTCTGCCTCCTGACATCATTAAGGGACCGTACCTCGGTTTGCTACTAGGGTGCCTGGTTAGCCCCTGCGAACCGAGGCACTGGCGCCCGCAGATCCGTGTCCGGCGGCTCTTACAGCAACTCTTTTGGCACACTGGTCTGCGTATAGCGTGCTGATAGCCCTGGCGGCTCCTCTCTTAGAAGTGGACCGTCCCCGTGTTGGGCTCCGTGGGGGGCGGGGAATCAGAGCGCCGAATATAAACACATACCTATGGACACTTTATCTTCAACCAACCCCCCAAACCCCGACCGTCGTCCACTACCCCAGTTTCTGGTCGTAAGATCCGCCAAAGTAGATGACCAAGGAAGGACAGTACCGCTCCGACTAAACCCATTTCAGCGCCAAAGCATTTTCCAAGATCGGGACGCCCAAGGATGTCTTTTCGTATGCGGACGGAGGCATAGAAGTGCATCTAACAGACGAACGCGAGATCCAGCGCATGCTTAAAACGACCACACTTATTAACAAAGTACGAGGACAGGGAGAGGTTAGGGTGCCCGTATCGGTGCACCCTCACCCCTCTAAGAGCTACTCCAAGGGTTGTGATTACTTGCCGGGACCTTCGCGGTGT